>NC_067495.1:33821345-34181094 GCF_947179515.1 Apodemus sylvaticus
TGTTTTAATTTGCTTTTCTGTATTATTCAGAATTGGCTTTATTCATAGTGAAATAAATTATCAACTTAATTATCAGGCTTTGAAGTTTAATGCTAATTATATGCATATGCTCAAAAATATTGATCCATTTATCTTATTATGGATTATTTATATTAAATGGGAAAGGCCTAAGTAAAACTGTGAAAGTATTATAAAATATGAATATACATTTTTACACTTTTATTGAAGCATTTTCTTCATGCAATACTTCTTCACCTTCCAAATCCTCACCTTGTCTTTCTCCAACTTCTTTTTGTTGGTTGGCTTTGTGTTTATTGTTTTAAATTTGTCTGTTTATGAAAGATATTTTCAAACCTGTTGCCTAGTAGTACTTAGCAGGGTTCTTGATTAAGTTTGCCAAGTTTAGTAGCAATTATTATTGTCCTTCAATGCTTTCAGAAAGATTTTTTTTCTAGTGTAAATACCTATGACTTTGCATTTAATTTGTCATTAACCTATATACAGAATGCAAGCCATGCATTACCTATCAGTAAGCAATTATAATAATTAATTGAAGGTGATTAATTTTTTAAAATCTAACTAAAGAGATAGATTTTTATGATGTTTCTGGAGAAAAGAAAAAGGCTGTTAATCTTTATATTATTTCTTTTATGTTAAATTCAGTCACCTGCAGATCGGTGCAAGAAAATCCATGCTGGTGATGAAGTGATTCAAGTTAATCATCAGACTGTGGTATGTATAATTACCTTAAGAGTCAGTGGGAGAAACTAATTTAAAGATTTGCTAAAGCTTTAAAAAAATACTAGTGAAATTAAGCACCAATATTTTAGACAAGATAATTGAAGACCTTTTAAAAATGAATAATTAATCTTCCAAATTGTTTGATGGAATGTAAGGAATGACTGTTTAAAACATGGGAGAATATTGGTGGTTACAAATTTGATTTTTCCTGATGTTTATTTTCATTTTTATAGGTTTATGAATTAGCTACCGTGTGTGTGTGTGTGTGTGTGTGTGTGTGTGATAAACATACATTCATTTATCTGTTGGAATACTGACTTATTAATGTGTGGAGATTTTGGACATAGTTTAAATGCACATTTTTGTAGAAATGTAGCTGAGTTGGTTCTTGGTTTGCCAAGAGGAACTATAGTTTTATTTCTAAAAAATATGTTAAATAAGTTCAGAAAGCTTTCTTGTCCTATACAGTTCACAAATCTATTCACAGAACTATAAATGGGAGCTTGTGATAAATGTAATGACAAATTTTCAAAGATTTGGGAAATGAATAGTATTCATTTCTGATTCTTTCATATGACAAAAAAATAAGGTTTGATGTTGAAATTTGAAATTAAAATAATCTGAGATTATCAATACAATAATCTTCAGCTTTAAAAGTATGAGATTTTTAAAAATCAACAACACTTTACACCAGGATTAGTGATCATTTCCTGTTGATGCCATTAAGCTAAATTTGCTTTTGAATGTCCTAATGAAAACTTTGGAAGACTGGTTTTTCTTCAAGAAAGTTTGGAAAGGTTCTCAATGCTCTTGAGTGACTTCATTGACTACCTGTTATAAAAGGGGATAGAAAATTTTAAATGAGATGTATTGATGTGCGACTGGTACTGAACAATAAAGTACTACTAGTATACAAAGGCTTTCTACCCCATGATAGGCCTGGTGACTGTATTTTCATACTATAAAAAAAACGTTCAAAGTGCTTGTTCTTTTGGAAATTTCTGGACCCATAGGATAAGAATTTGGACAAGGGGATAAAGCACCTATTCCAGTACCCTGGCAGCTTTTTCCTCTGTTCTCTTCATATTGTCTCCTACTTTTACAGGTAGACCTTCTCTTGTATTGTTTCTGTGTGAAATTCTACCTGATAGAGTTTAAGATGGAAGTTAGTTTCTAGTAAAAATAAAAAAGAAAGTTGCTTAAAGTGTATTCCTTATGGAATAAATCTGACATTCATTAAATGAATATCAAGGTCTAAATATTTACATGTGAACTAATAAAATCTATATGAATTGATGGCATTTAAATGCTATGAGAATGTGCATACACATTTTCATCACAGGAATAATTACATGTATTTTGAAAACTCCACAGAATGAGGATTAGGGGAAATAGTCCTAGTCTGTGCTCTGAAATTTTCTTATGGCCTTAAGTGACTAATAGTGTCAGAATAGTTTACCTTTCTAGAAATATTAACTATAATTGAAACGTAACATGCAACTATAAACACAAATATGTCACACATTTTATATTTTGTTTATTCTTTATAATAAATCCTGCAGAAAAGCTGCTGTGTGTGGAAATTGAGACTCAGAGAAAGTATTTAATTCATCAACATCTCATAACTTTCTGACTCCAAGACCCAGACTTTTACTTCAATCTTATTGTGCCTTTCTACAATTCAACTTATAAAATTATCAGACAAAGGAGTAAGAATCCTAATAATTTAATAATCATGTGAGTAAATCTCAAGCTTCAATGAGACATTCAGTGGGGCCATGTATTAGGAAAGAGGAGAAAGAATTTACATAACTGGAGTAGTGAATCAGTTTTCCTGGAATTTGAATTAGATTTGAAGCCCATCTTCACTGCAATTTCTCACTGAGCTCATTTCCTTCAGATAGACAAATGATGGTACACATTAGACACTTGATAGCAATTGACCTTCCTTCCTCTCTTCTATCCTTTTACCTAATACTATAGTTGGAACTTTTGGAGTCCCATTTCATGCTGGACTGCTGTTATAGTTAACAAATGGGTTTTGGATTAAAACAGAAAAAGGAAGCTATATTGAGATTGCAAAGTAACCTTGTTTGATAATGTGATTAGTTACCAGATTTTCCTCTTGTGCCAAAGTAAAAGGCTTATTTGTGCATGATTTTTTAAAATTCAATGTGAACTGCCCTTTCCTCTTTTTTATTGTTGCCTATGTTATGGTCTGTATAGTGAGAGTAGAATAAAAATAATCTGAGTTTTCATACTGCTAAAGTCTGGGTAGATGGTTGAATTACTTGAAATAAGTGTGAAATATTTGTAGTGTGAAATTGCCCTTCTATCCTCTATAGTCATGAAAATGGAGAGTAGTGCGTGGGGATGATGTTGCAGAAAAGAGTGTAATAGATTGAAATACATAATATAAATGATGAAATCCATTCATTAATTTACAAGAATGATTCTATTATGGAAATTAGCCTATACCATTCCAGATTCAACAATTAGGGAAAGGAGATGCTAAATCTTATTGTTTGGCAAGATACTATATCAATAGTTTTTATAATTTTAAAACATTACTACTGAAGGTTGTATTATACAACATAAAAATCTGCTCATGTTCTTTATATAAATTTCATTGAGAAAAGATTTTAAATATTTCCATAAGGGTTAATGAAAGATAAATCAATAATAGGGACATTTGAATGTCATTATGTTTCATATACTCAATAGTGACTGACAACATTCTTACCTCTCTTAGCTAATTAGCATGTCCAGTTAGATGTGTGTGATTCTCCTATGTTCTTTTACTAAAACTGATATTTTGTTACATGAAATGAAACTGGAAGTTACATGTCCATTTTCATCTTGCTATATTCTTCATTATAAGCCTTTAAGCTTTCCCATCAACATACTTCTGTGGCTGAGAATCTGACTGCCAGATAGGAAGAAGAAAAAAATCATGAGCATCCAAGCAAAGCAGAATTCCCATTGCATGTCCTCCATGCCACTGAAGACCAACTGCTGAAAGGCTGCTGAAAAATACCCTAGATTCATTCTTTCTCTCCCCCCTCCCTCTCCCTCTCCCTCCCTCCCTCCTTCTCTCTCTCTCTCTCTCTCTCTCTCTCTCTCTCTCTCTCTCTCTCTCTCTCTCTAATGTTCTCTCTCCCTCCCCTTCCTCCTTCTGTTTCTCTGTCTCCCTTTTCCTCTCCCTCTCCATCTCACTCTCCTTACCACCTTGGCATCGTTTGAATCAGGAACTCTTCTTTCATGATGGAATCTAAACATTTTTTGCTGATGATATTGTATTTATTCAAAAACATCTGGGCACATTCCTAACAAATCTACTAAATTGCAGGTTAATACTATTGTTGGTATGAGTGTTCTAAGTATTTTGTCCATATTGAAAAGCATATACTTTCTTTTTACATATATCATCTCAGAGAAGGGGGTTTGTATGGTAATTGAATCTGGCTTTTGGGTACGTTCCTTTTATTTTGTGTTAATGCTAAAAAAAAATTCATTGTGATTGTGAAAGGCTTTCTTGGCATTTCATGAATATTTTGGCAACTGTGGTTTAATGTATTTGGTTTAGGAGCTACCTAAATGGAATAAACAGGTTGAGATGTCAAGAAGATAGACTGCACAAGTAGCACTGTTGATCATTATCACCAATTACTGAGAGATGGGAGAAAACATAACATAGTGTCATGGGTTTTTTTTTTTATTACTCTCAAGATGGTAAATATTACTGAGTGAGGCTGGTAAATCAAAAAGAAGGGGATTAAAGCAAAGGGAACAGACTGACTTTAAATTAGCTGGGAACTTCATTCTAATTGTAGTTGTGTCTTCCTGATTCTCAGTTTACTTTCTCATCTCTGCCTGTGAGCTCACCTTTTTGTTCTTCAGCCCCAGAGTAAGAGAACATTGTTGAAATTTGGAGAAGTCAATATAATGAGAATATATTACTGCCCAAATTCTGTCAGTTCCTCTTTAGCTCCAACCACGTTCCTAGACATCATTTAGTGGCATGTATATCATGTTACTGTGTAATATTAGATGTACTTTGCCCTCAGTTTTCTGAGTAATCTTTGTCTTCATAGCTTTAGTTTTCCCTGCTAGCCCATTTCTTTTTCATTCCTTCATTATATACTTCTCTTCTCACTTAGTTATTTCTCCTCCATTCTTGCCATGTTCAATTTTCTTTATCCTTGCCTCTTCTGATTCCCTTTCTCAAAGGAGAAGTTATTTATCTTATAATCCCTTATGCCCAAAAATATTGAAAACTGAGCCTTCAAATGGCAATATTTCCCATTTAATATTCATATAGTCACACATGTTACTAGACTATAGACATGAATATATTAGCAAGTTATTTAACATACTCACAAATAAGTGATTCTTATAATAACCTATGAGAACAATATTGGGATTCTCCAGGAAAGGTATTCTAAAACAAAGTGAATGAAATGCTATAATTTGGAAGGGGAAATTATGCAAAACAAAATTAAACCATGTATCACACATTTCAGTTATTCAAAGTAATATTTGTTATTCATAATAACATTTGTTATTCATATTTTATAGTAGTGTATGAGATATTAGCTTTTCTTTTAAGTTGAACATGTTCATTAAATTGTGTACAAAATGGTTTTAAAGTGCCACTTATTTGACATAAATTGTATCATTTATTTTGGATAATCAAGTCATCACTCCATCATTTACCATAATATTTCATTTTCTTTCTATTATAAAACTAGAATTCATTCTATTAAATTCTCATATAAAATATTTATTTATGTTATGCCTTAATAAAGATAACTTCCTATTAACCAATTTTTTTCTTTGCAAACATCTGATTTGTTACTTTCTTATTTGTACAGTTAATACTAGCTTCACTGTGAAGAGTATAATTGTTTTTTTTAAGTGGTTGCTGTAACTTCTTTTTATTATTAGAATACCTTTAAGTGCAAATGTACAGTTAAAAATAGTCTAGTTATTACATGAAATTTTAAACTACTTACAAGTGATTGTTTTGTATGCTTGAAATAGATCTATTGCCAGATGTTTTCACATACTCTAGATTCTTAGTTTAAATGTGTATTTCATTTGCTAATTAGTACCAATACTCCATCACTTTCCTAACTTGTCAGCCACAGTAGCCTCATCTACTCCTTCCTAAGAAAAATGAGGTTGGGCGATTGCTAGATAGCATTTCCCTTTCTGCTAAAATTAGTACATGACAAAAAAAAAACACTATAGAATACCTAGAATACCAGGTCATAGAAAATTAAAGAGTCAATAATATTAATTGGAAATTATTTTAGTACGTTTGTCACCAGTATTCAGTATCATGAGTAAATTCTTTTCATCACTGCAACTAAAATTTCACATATTGTCACCCATTGGTTCTTATTTAAATTTACTCTCACATTGTCTTATTTCTCGTTTTATTATCTTCAGAGTGGGCAGGAAAGGCTATTTTTAATTGTAATACATGGTATATCCAGATCATGGTACTCACTGGGAGGCTGCCCCGGAGCTGCCACTTTTTGTTGGTTGTCAGAATTCTGATAAAAATGAGTTTAAAGACAATTTCTACATTGTGGAAATTTAAAGTAAAACATTTACTAATAAATATCTAGAATGGTATTTAGTTAATTAAACATGTGCACATATAAACTTGCTTTATTATGTATTAGAATATATACATATTACAATATTTAGAAGTATTTTAAATAGTCATACATTTGTTAAAGTATTTACTTACAAATGACATTTTAAATTTTTTTCAAAGCAGTTACACATTTTTATGTATGTTACTTTCTAATACTGAGGTTTGGATTGCTTTTTATTGATTTTTGATATTTTGCCTCCTAAACTAAATTTAAACCTGATTTTTTAGAAGTATGAGAATTTCTATCAAAAATTCATAAATGAAAATTTGAGATTTTAAGATAATGGAGCATTGTTTAATTTCCTAACTTTGGTAATCAGGAATATTATCTTCATTTTTAGTTAAATATATTTCCATTGTATTTTTTAAGAAAAAACTGAACTATAGGAAGGAGTGACTTCAAATATATGTACGCATAATATTATGACTTTTTAACTCATAAAAATGTTGTTATAAAAAATTTTAAGGTCTGTATTATTGTTTCTTTAAAATACACAAGTGTTTTTTAAGAGTAATGTTCTGTATTACATTAGACTTTCTCCCCACAGTTTCACTGTGTTCTGTAACGTGATTGCCTCCTTTCTCTTCTTTTGCTAGCAATACTTTTCAAACTCAGTTAATTTTACAATTTAAAGAAATCAAAGGGAATTATGAATGGTAGTAAAATGAAATAAATTTAGGTTTGATTTAGTTGTCATTGCATGTATGCATGAGTACTATGAAGCCTCGAAAATAAACTTTGGCCTTCAGAGACTACAACATTACCAAATACCATGTTGAAATGGGAACAGGGAATGACAGCAAAGTGTACAAGATACTGAACTGTGCCCACAGCTTTGGGATCGCCTTACCAATGCAAAGATGCTAGTGACACAAAGGGTACACCTAATATAAGCAATACTTGACAGAAATAGAAATGCCTGGGAGATTCATTAAAGGGAAAAACCCTGATTGCTACTTTCTTCACCCAGATTTCAAATTGCATAATCAAGATGCAAGGCCAGAATTTGTAGATGACTGATGAACAGATACCGAGGGCCTGGGGTGGGGGAGGTGTAACTTTGTAGAGTGCTGACTTTGACTTGCTTCCTCTATCTTGGCAATAAGAAATTGTTATATTTTGGAAATTTCCCTGTTAAGAACTGAAACTCAGATCTAGATACACATTATATATACACATATCTTATATATAAGACTGTAAAATTTATGTGAAAATATTAAGTATTATGGATATGAATTTACATTATGCATAACTTAATATGGTCTAAGTTTTACATTGGATTTAGGCCACATGGAAACAAAGACCCTTTTAAAACATATGTACATATGCCTTGAAATATTCATGTTGTATTGGAGAAATGCCTTTTAGCATTATGGAAGAATAAAGTGAAGAATTATTCAATAAACATAAAATCATAGAGATGTTTCCCCTAATGAAAATGAAATATTTAATTCCCATATTCATATTTTCAAATATTTGTTTATTTTATGTTATCCCAAGACTATCTTTTCTAATTATTCGTGTAAACTATTAATACTAAAATTTATTTAGGGTGCTGGAGAGATGGCGCAGTGGTTTAGAGCACCAACTGCTCTTCCAGAAGTTCTGAGTTCAATTCCCAGCAACCACATGGTAGCTCACAACCATCTGTAATGGGATCTGATGCCCTCTTCTGGGGTGTCTGAAGACAGCTACAGTGTACTCATATATATATAATACATAAATTTTTAAAGTTTTATTTAGAATAGACAAAACTTAGAATGTCTCAGACTGCTCTTCATGGTAGAACTTAAAATGACTTATTTAAATATATTTTGTGAACTCGGTGTATATACATTAATTTATCTTTGAATCATGAATAATTCCTTACTTACATTTAAAGATTACAGTATGTCCAAATGCTTGAAAGTTGTGGGACTTTTCATCCACATTTTGTGAAAATGTGAGTGAAGGTGAGTGGTGTGCGTTCATGCTTCAGACTTAACTAATTCTACATTCTCTGAAAGATAGGATAGGTCACAGTTCAACACTTCGGAAATGTATGTTAGTATGACATTTCCTCTAGGAGCTTGTTTTGCTAAAGTAAAAGGGAGTCACTGGCACAAAGTATTCATTCATTAGATATTTTAGTAGTCTTTTAGTAACTCTAAGAAACAATACTATAATAAACATCCATACGAAGATTGTTGACAAAAGTTGAGAGTCATTAGTCACGACGGGATCATTTGTACAGAGTCTGGTCTCCTCAGTGTTTTAAAAAAGAGGAATATATCTAAGTGTAGAATAACTCCTGACATCACATATTGATATAGTTTATTAGAAATTTTCTTTGAGAAGAGGTATCATTTATACATTTCCATTGGGGAGGTAAGAATGAGACTGTACACACACACACATATATATAAATGTTGATAACGAAACTTTTTTTCTTTTTTAAGGCCAATATTTTTTAAGTATTTTAAGAAACAATCCTACTTCCTACCTGTGGATATAAAGATGATCTCTGTAACTCCACAGGCAGCCATGAAAAATAAAAATCTCTAAATTGATATGATAGTCTTAAATTTTTAAATGTATTAATATTTGCAAGTTTACTACTTGGTCCAAAGAATAATATCTGTCATTTTGTAATTTGGTTAAATAATTCACCATGCATTTGGAAAACTAATAGGTCAGGAAATATTATAAAGTGCACTTCTTCTCTCTATGCCCATTGGAATCCAAACCTCTACTGTGTACTGCACCAAAAACCTTTGTGTTCTCAGTCCACGCACCCATTTCTTCAGAATCTCCCTACTTACATTTCTTTTACCCAGGAACACCTGCTGACTGCTTCAGCCGGGCAAATTTGCTTAAAAACCTCCCTCTACAAGAAACCAGAACTTCTGGCTTCTGAAGCTCAGAATGTCAGTGACTTTGGGAAATTTTAATTATGTTTGCATGGTACATAAAATATCCCTTGAAGTATGTGATAGGGATTGGTTACAAATCAGTGAGATAAGATTAGCCAGTCCTCATAACTTGTCTAATGAGACAGAGGGCATTAGTTTAACGTATGTGAACGTTATATATTAATGAGACAGACATACTGTGTAAAACAAATATGGTAATTTTTAAAGGTTATTCTCGTTGTAAAATATTATAGGACAAGTAGAAATATTGTCCACTATTCTATTATTTTCATAATCATTACAATGGATGCAATTCTAGAATATTTAATATAAAATGTTTCAAATGTTTATGAGGAAAATTCAGTTGCTTCTTTGAGGGTAAATATTATTTATAATCGGTTAGTAGCATGCATATTACTTTTTCTAGATGAAAGGTCACTTAAACTTTTATTTTATATAGCAAATTTTAAGTGTATTATACTTAATAAAAATTTAATACTACATCTTGATTTTATAATAATACTTTGGAATTTCAGAGCATTTTGTTGTCATTGAATCATTTAGTTCTCATATTACCATATCATCTCATCAATCAACTTAACGTGATGATTGTCTGTTTTTTGTCAAGGGTATTACTGAAGGTTATATCTAAACATGATACTCTGCTTTTTACTCAAAAGCCATTCTTGTGATGGTAAACAGAGAAAGATAGTAAGGCAAAAATTTCCCTAGTGAAATACAGTATACCAAGATTCACATGATGAAAATAGTGCTCTAGTTGTAAAAAATAAAAAGAGGCATATTATTATAGGTATAGCAAAAAGATGAGCATTTATTAGTAAGTAAGATTTTAGAAGTGGCATAAAAGTACAAGCAGAGGGACAAATGTTTTTACAAAAACATAGCTAAAAGTAAATCATGATATTTGAGGCACTCATATTTATATAATTGTTCAGTTTTATAATCCTGTGATAGTAATCTTCTTTCTCCTGCCTCTCTCTCTCTCTTTCCCTTGTTCTGCCATCCAAGTTCATTAAACTCTTAAAAGTTGCTCAAACTTCTGATAATTGTTTGCACAGATTTCTTCACCCATTGAATTTCTGGGGGCTGTTCACTCTGAATGATAAGGTTTCAGGTTAAACTAATTAGAAACTACCCCCAACCCCCAACCTCTAAGGATGAGATGGATTGTGTTGCCCCTTTCGAAGCATTGTCCTTGCTGTAATGAAGAATTTCCTTCATATTATTCT
The DNA here is from genome assembly GCF_947179515.1 of Apodemus sylvaticus. Classification (NCBI taxonomy): domain Eukaryota; kingdom Metazoa; phylum Chordata; class Mammalia; order Rodentia; family Muridae; genus Apodemus; species Apodemus sylvaticus. The sequence goes on from NC_067495.1 coordinate 33,831,897, forward strand.
AAATATTTGTTCACCTGTTCATCTCTTCCTCTGGTCATTCTGCTCTTTAACAGTCGACAGTTGGGCTCCAGCATTAAAATCATACTCTAAGGTACTCGGAATAATATGGATTTCAGTTATTATGACTGCTCTTAAGATCATATAAAGCATTCCAGGCACTGGCAAGTCGCCACCTTCATGAGCTCATCGTTTAGCATAGCAGTTTTCCACGAATGATTTCCAGACTACGAGCAAAGGGTTAACATCATCTGGAAACTTGGATTTAGAAAGCCAGTTAATTGTTCAACTACAACCTCAGAATGACTAGGTCAGAATTTCTGGGAGAGAAATTCAGCAGTCATGTTACTTGAAGTTGCCTTTGTAGTTGATTTTAATTTAAGCTCATCATTGAGAGCCATATTTAGGAGAAGAAAATCTCTAACTTGAAAAAAATTAAAGCTTTAAAAGGAAGAAAACATTTGCACATAGTGGTTCTGTGGGGATGTAAAAGACTAGGAGAAGAAAGGTAGGTTATTAGTCTACTTTAAGTCTAGCAAATAAGCACCCTCTCTAGAAATAAAACAATCCAAAGAAAGGTTAATTGATAAGATATTTTTATGATGCAAAAATGGATTAAAAGGGGGAACATATCGTTAGGTGACTTCAATTTTTTCAAATAATTGAAAGAATTATATGGGAATTATTGGTAATGGTGATGAATAAAAAGAGCAGATAATAAAGTTGTATTTTAGAAAACTGATTTTATTTGAGATGCCAGAAGATATTTGAATGAAGGTACTGTGCTGTACAATTTAACAGAATCAAATGTAAATTCTGTCTTTGCTATTTAATATCTTTGTAATCTTGTCCCCAACCTATCAATTTTTATTTTCATTTCTTTACATGTAAAATTATCTCAATGCTTTGCTTCATTGAGCTATCGTAAGAAAGAAAATAAAAATTAATATAATTTCATATGACTGTTTAGAAACCACCTCAGTGAAATATTGGTATTTTATTATTTAGTAGACATTAACCCCACTGTTAGAGTATGGGACTGAAACCCCCAATAGGAACCAGAAACGGTTAGAAAGACGTTAGAGTTCTATTCAAGAATTTGGGAATAGAAACTATTGACAGAGAAGAGATTATTTTAACAAGAAAGCATGAAATATTAGTTCATGCAGACACTGAGAAGAAAGAAAACAAGGAAGCAGAGATACAGAAGGACCATATACATCTACACAAGTTAATTTGTCACTATCATCTTCCATACTGTAAGTATGGAAGTTCTGTAGTTGTTGAACTGTGCAAAATTATGGAAACAGCTCTTGATGTTGATTGAGCTCTGTCTCAAAAGTCAAGCAATCTCTTTTTATGTAGTTTGATTTTTTTAGTGTATCTTTAATGTTTATTCATAGTATAGTATCTCTAAACTTTATACTTTGATTTCTTCCAATATTGTGGCTCATAATGTTGATAAAATTTTAACCATAAAGATGTCTTCCCTTCACTTCTTTGGGCTCCCTCTGTCTCATACTAAGCGAAAACTTAGAATCCAGAGAAAAGGATGTCATCATTTGCCACTTCACTTCTTCAAGCACTCTCTCTCTTACTACATGTCAATGTAGAAACCAGTGGAAAGAATGCCATCATTTTTCCATGTTACTTTTCCATATTTACATCACTTAAGTCTGCTGTACTTCACATTTATAGCTAGCCAGAAACATAAATGAGAACATGGAAAGTTAATCTTGAAAAATGACTGCCTTCAATGTGTGTATTTTCTCTATTTTGACATTTTTACACTTATATTTACAACTTTCTTAGAGCTGTATTCTCTAATATACTTCATTTTATCACACTTTCTAGCCATGTTATCCTATTATCTGTCACCTGTAAGTATCTCAATAAATTAAAGAGTAATAAATTTATTTCAATAATTCTTTGTACCTCATTATATAACTGCAAGACTGTGGTGATACCACAGAACCGTATATAGGAATCATTTTGCCTGAAGTTGTACAAATGCATCACATTCAATGATACAATTAAGACAAGCGTTAAATATGACAACATAAAATGATAGGCGCTAAAGATAGGGAATAATTTGAAATTATCTCAGTTAAGACTTTCAAGGAAAGACCAAGGAAAGAAACATTTAAATGATAAACCCATCACATCCAGTTACAGTTAAGCTGTATGCACATATAAACAGAGAGCTTCTATAGCTAAAACCTACTTTTCTTACTAATAGAAAAAAGTTAAGCATGGATGTAATTACTCTTCAAACTTTATTCCCATTTCAGTGTTTCCAGAATTATTATGTGAAATGGACCTAATGCTTTACTGCTGCGTCTACTCAAAAATCAGTCATGGAATTTAAAAAAAATCAATCTAGTTCTTATTGAACACACATATTTAATAAATTTGTAATTGCTTTCACTAGTCATTTAAAAATGCAATTAACTTACTTTTCTCCTTAATGCAGTGATCATTAATGATATTTATTGTATCTAATTGTGCCTCCATATGTATATCCATTTTAACAAAAATAAGGTTTTTTTGCCACTGTGCAAATTACATTGTTCCACACATAATTATATATTCCTTCATAGTGAACATTTACATAATTTACAATATTGGTTTAATTCTAATGTGTTACAATTTGTCCTGTCATTTAATTTTAATATTGAAAGTAGAATTTGAAAGCCATACATATTTACTAAATGTGGTTCTTGATAAATGTTTGCTTTTGTTGAAAGCATTGGTGATAGCAACCAGATTGGTTAAAACATAATTAAATTATATATCCAAATACTCTCCTTTTAAATAGCATTAAAGGGTAAAATTAAAGGATTCAAGTTAACTTTATTGTCAGAAACAATTCCACTTTCTTGTGGATAACTATTTCTGTTTTTTTGGTTATTTCCCCCCCCCCAAAAAAATAGACAGAAAAGAACAAATTAAGTTGAACTGAACAGTTCACAAGAAAACATGCTACTTTAAAAGTCTTCAACTTAAACCCAGCTTGGTCACATGCTTGTAATTCAAGTACATGAGAGGCAAAGGCAAAAAAAAAATATATCAAAAGTTCATAAGTTTAAACCTACCCACAACTACATAGCAATACCACTTGCATCAAAAATGAATAAATAAATGTATTAAATTATTTATAGTTATAAATGTGTGATTAATTGTTGAAAACTCAGTTCTTCACTGATTGTTTTAATTGCTAATTTAATAATCTAGGTATGGTTATCATGGAAAGGCTGTTCATAAATTTTGTTTGAAGAACATGACTTTCTTCAATTTTGTACTTCAATAATAGGTTTCATTTAGGGCAAGAATATGAATATCCAGATTCACATTCACTTTGTTACCTCTTAGCTTGTACAAATGGCTATCAGGATATTACTTAGCTATCAGAGGGGTTAGAGTAGATATGAGATATATATAACCCCCTCTTAGATAAAATAGGAGGCATTTGGCCAGTTCTATAATTACAGTTAATCTGCATTAATGTTCTTTTTCGTAAGAAGCATCATCTTATTTATGTTAGCTGAGTATTATTGTGATCATTTTGATTCAGAGCCAAGATATTCATGATTTTGTGCATTCTAGCACCTCGCCCCCCCCCCTTTTTTCTGGTCTTTACTGAATTCATCTGCAGTTGATTTTATCAGTAAGAGAATCTTGAACAAATATACCAAAAATCTGTCATTAAACTATAATGGAGACATTCCAGATTACTTCTTCACAATCTCCTAAGATCTTTGCTTCATTTGGTGGAATTGTTTATTCTCTCCAGCTCGAATCATATACACTAGGCAAAAACACACACCAAAGACATCTGTTCTATTTAACATAGGTGCCTAAAACATAACTACCTCACTATTTAGAATCTGCTAAATTATGTTCGCAATCCAACTTAAATTTTGACCCACTATATTTGTATATGGCTTCATTAGACTTGAGATAAAAGGTTTTCTGTTTTAATATTAATATGGATACATTAATATTAAATATATTTTTAAACAAATAATAAATGATTTTTAATGTTTCCTTTAAACTATCAGTTTTACATACCCAGTCCTGCGACCTAAGTTACCTGATACTACACTATTAGTCCATTTTAAAAGCAAACAAAATTTCTGTTTAAAAAATTTTAAAGATGATTAGTGAAACAATCTATCATGAGTATTCCTTGAGCCAGTTGGTTTGAGCAGATAATAAAATGGCTTAATTAAATATAGCATACAATATTAAGCATATATGGTTATTTGGAACACATTTTCAATAGATACTGCACTGGAATAACATTACCATGTCATTTTTAAAATGTATCTTTATAACATGATAAAAGGTTTATTTCACTGATGCTGCTGTCCTTGCATCAGAATGTTTTCTTGGTGTGTCAGTATCTACTATTGGTAGCACAGTGTCAGTCTAATTAGAGACACTTGTAACCATCTCTAAAAGATGGTGATGAGAAAGCATATGGTGTGGTTTGTTAGCTCAGAGCATTGCCAATTCTTTGTTTTCTGGCATGTGGACTTTTAAATTGTACTTGTAAAGAGACCTTGGACCTAGACATAGCAGCTAAGCAGTATTAATGGTGATATAATTCCTTTAAATTCCAAATCACTTGAATGACAAGATATGTTTTAATCTCCGCTTTGATATGGTAAATGTCCATTATGTTGTCTCATATTTTTATGGACTCTAATGCAATAATATGGTTAATCAACAAATATAAAACTTTTTCTTGAATATATTTCTCCTGAAAATAGGTAGGATGATACACCAAATATGTGATTTCTTTTTTCTAACTAATCTTATTAAAGGGGGAGAACATTAAATCATTGAGTACTGTACCTCAATTTTATTGTAATGATTTTGCTGGTTACCAGGTGGGGTGGCAGTTGAAAAATTTGGTGAATGCACTACGAGAGGACCCGAGTGGTGTTATCTTAACTTTGAAAAAGCGACCTCAGAGCATGCTTACCTCAGCACCAGCTTTACTGAAAAATATGAGATGGAAGCCCCTTGCTCTGCAGGTAATGAAGCTTAATCATAAGTCATACACCATCATTTTAGCCATAGATTATCTCAATAATGCTTCTTTTTTGTGCCTCATCTCAGCAGCATATGAATTAATCTTGTATGCTTTTGAAAATTTGTTTGTGAAATTATCTCTTCACCTCTTATCCTTATAGACTTAATTGTGATGAAATCTGAGACAATAACTAAAACCCAAAGGATAACACTAATTTCATTTCTAAAACAAAGCATAATTCTAAAAATTCACAAGTTATTCCATGTCAAAATATGGAGAAGAAAGTAAGAGGTTTATTTTTTGTGTTTTAACCTTACATTTTATAAGTTTGTAATCACATACACTTTTGAAAGAAGGTAGTGGATAGTTTTAAAAACTACATTAAATCAGGATATAAAGTTGTAATTTATAAGGAGTGGGAATTTAATTTTCAAATTAGCGATTAAAATTTAATTAGTCTATTTCTCAGAATATTTCATTTTTAACTTCTCTGTCATGTATCACAGTAAAACCAGGGGAAGTGTCACATTAGGAGTTTTTCATTTTTCTTTATTATGAGAATTCACAATAAAATATTAATTTGGATATCAATAAAGTATATAAAGTTATTTTAAAATAAATAAAATTTTGTGGATGGACAAAGATAAAAATAGTACATTTTATTTCAATCAGGATAGAATGCTGAAACAATATTGAAATTTTTTCACAAATCTTCTGTTTTTAAGTCAACTGACTATTACCTTTTTGTAGAAGTGGAGGTGTGTGTTTGTTTTTAAATAATTGCTCAGTGAATTTAGAATATTGACCACTTTTCAGATTAAGAAGAAAAGTTTCAGTATTTTCTCTTCTATGTAATATTTGGTAATCTATTGGTGCTTTTTATAAGCCACAGATTTTTTTCTAATAAGTTCTCCATTAAACTGATCTCATGAATTATGATTTTTTTCAGTGTATAAAACGTTATCACTTATCAGGCCCAAAGTTCTCATTATATTTTGATAATTTTAAAGCACATAAAATGTTTCAATGTTAAAAACTTGACATATCTAATGTGAAGCTTTTTATATTTTCAATAGATTATATTAATATGTCTAAATGTGGTTGACTTACAACATTTACTTATTCCAAAATATCTAATGATTGCTAAAGTTCAGAGGCTGTTTGCCTTATTAGGTCATATGTCATCAGATCAAAATTCTCTATTACATAATTTTTCCTTACTGCATTATAAATTGCTTTGTTATACTCTGGAATTTCCTATTGACACTTGTATGTCAAAGATCCTTTTTCAAAGTTTAAAAGAATTGGAAAATGGAAGAGTCCCCAAGCTTTCAGTTATTAGATGGTTATCTTTAAATATGTGTACATTTCTTCCTTTTCTATATCCCTTCATAAAGGAACTTAGACACCAAAAAGATTCTAATCTTTGTTGATTCATATACTCTGAAATAGTTTATCTAGAAAATCAAATGATTAATTATTCCATTGTTAGATCAAAAATTAATGTTAAAGCAATTAAAATTTATATAAGTAAATAAAGTAATCCAGACATAGGATTACTTATGTTATACCTATACTTGATATTTGTTAAAAGTTAGAGCACAAACACCTTTTAAAAGTTAACTCCATCAATTCTTATAATTATAAAATTTTAAGGTACTATTTTAGTTCCATTTTTACAAAGCTATAAATAAGTATTATCAAATTATTAATTATATTTATTTCTTATAACTTACTAATTTATGCTGACTATTTTATAAATTTATGTTTTTGTAGTACTAAAATCTGGAGGAAAAGAAAATAATTTAAATAAGTACATGTGTATATATCAACACATTTCTAAATTTGCTACTTCAAGTAAATTTGGGTAACCTAAAATATATTGTCTGAAGTTCACCATCTCTAGATAAGCAAGGCTGTTAGGGAAAGCAAAACTATTTTTAACATCTTTGAAAATTGCTTCAACTCAACTTTAACAAAACAAAAGGGGGAAATTGGTTTTCATTAAATTCTTCCTAGTTGTGCTAAATCTAATTCTTAAGAGTAAGGGTGGATGTGTTCTATAATTTTACAACAGCACCACCACCACAACATATTCTTACAACCTGTTTTGAGGGCTGGAAATGATATTATTATAGAGATCTGTATTGATCTTAAGGCTTTAGCCTGTGCTAAAATCCATACACCCTGAAGCTTAATGGAAACTATCAGAATTTTTATAGAATACAATTTGAGTTCAAGTAAAGGTGGAACACCCTCGGATTTCACACTTGAGAATTTGAATGCAGGCTGTTCAGAGAAGAAATGTCAAATAGCACGGTGAGGTTTGATGGCAGTTTTAGATTACTCCATGGCTTTGTTGGAGGTCGTATTTTCTGAGAATCAGCCTCACGTATGAAGCACAAAAACTGTGGCAAAACAGTCCTCTGTGTAACACAAGTGGCATTATTATTGTTTTTTTTTAATTTTAGTATCTATACAAATCAACTGGAACTAGAATGCCTATAAAATCATAGGCATTAAATATAAATCATCAATATTAAAACTTGAAGTTTGAATTATGTTGGTTCTTTCTTTAAAGTATACTAGTAATCTAATAGGAATTAATTTAATTAGAAGCTATACAAAGAATTTGTTGTATTTATTTAAATCAGCATGTGTATTTTATTGTTTTAATAATAGGCTCAGCCTATCTACTAACTTTTTTCAAATAAAAGTATCAATTGACTGAACATGGAGGCCAAAATTAGTGTATAAATCATTTTCATACCTAATGATTTTAAACAAATATGATAAGGATTTTATATAAAGTATGTGTATACTAAAGTGAAGTATTTTACTTCTAAACTGATTAAAATGAAAGGGCCATTTAATATTAATTAATTGCAATGGTAGATTTTGATTTGGAATTTCTTTGGAACTCATACCCAAATAAGCAAAAGCATACAATTCAACTTCATGCTTACAGAACAATTTCATCAGCACATTTCATGAAACTTGGCAGCTCTTTTGATAAAATTCTATTTTCTCAAACATTTGATGATAGAACTGAAGTACTTAAAGATCCCTTAGATGCAATGACCAAGTTTAATTACGTCTGAAAATTTGAATTCTGTTGTCATCTGTATATGGTCATAAGTAGCAAAGATGCCGGTCTATAAGATACAGTCTTTTATTCTGAGAAGGTAAACAGGGGTGTCTTGCCTCCTAAAAGTTGCTTTCAAAATATCTCCTTAGTTGTACTCTGCTAATTTCCAGGATGTGGGTAAGCATGGTGATTGCATATGGTCACATTCTTCTATTAATAAAATGAATGCCAAGGAATGCTGGATAGAACACAAGTAGATGATTAGAAGTTTGCTGTACTAAATGCATTTGATACATTACAACAAGAATATTTGAGCAGTCATTTTCTTCTTGTAAGAGACATATGGAAGAAATAACTGGACACTGCCAAGAAATTCCCTTACATCATCACTGGAAATCAATGATTATTTAAAATGCTTGAAGAACACAACTTTTTGTGGAGAAATACATCTCAGATAAACTATTGCCGACTTAGATATTGTTCAACACATTTTATATAAATTAGCATTAATTTATATGAATAGCATTATATTCCTAAACTATTTTCTACCCATTAATCTCTTATATTGATACCATAGTCTTGGTTTGTGATTTTTTTTTTTACTTAAGCTTTTTTATTGATGGCAGTTTACACTTTACAGTACTGTAATGACTGAATAGAAATGAAATAGAAAATAATCATCAGCAGTCAGTTTTGTATATCAACTTGTATAACAACTATAGATTGGTGAGAACATTAAATTTAAAATAAAATTTAATAAATGATTAAAGTCATCATGTAAAAGTCAAAACAAAAGCAATAAATTTTATTTCAATATCCAAGATACAATGAGATGCAATTTAATGTTATTAAATTAACATTAGTGTAAGTTTGTACATTTTCGTGAGTCTTGTCTCCAAAGTATATTATGAGGAAATTCTTTTATTTGAGATATAATTTTAAGTAAAAATGTAATCATGCTGGCTGGACAACAGTGGCATTTCTTTGTTCTACATACTCAAATTAGGAAAGGACTGCAAGCAGTTATCATATCACATTGAAGTTCATCAGTGTTTAAGGAATCAAATAAAGAATCTAAGTAATAGTTGTGGCTTTGAGCCAAATGCTTTTACAGTTTTAACACTGACTACTTATAATAGCATACGGTGTTAGCCATTGCTAAACAGTTGATAATTAAGTTAAGCTTGTGCTTTTCAGAAATCTTAAATATAAAGTGTTTCAAGTAAAGCTTCAATGTCCCACAATTTCTTCTGTTAATATCCCAGAATATTGTTCACTAGATTTTGGAACATGTGACTTCAAATTTAATATTGCCATTTAATTATGCACATAAGATCAAAGTATATTATGCACAGCACAAAATTATATACCTGAGTTTTATCATCAATACACTGTGATTTGGTTGGAATAGCTATTTTGTAATACAACTCCAAATGTTATATAAAATATTGTGTAATAGCATACATATTCTATGTCCAAATATCTGGCTTTTTAAATTCAAAAATCTCAGGTCTCCTGATCATATCCATGGTCTGAAAGAAGCTTGTTTTCTTATAGTCTAGTAAGGACAACAGAAAATTTGCATGCTTATAGGAGAAAACAATTCTGTTTTTATAAATTTGTATTCTAGTAGAAGCTGAGAAACTGAGGGAGAACTTTTTAAGTACACAATTATTTTGCTTAAGTTCTTCTCAAATAATTTATCACATAGAAATGGCTTGACCAGGTAAAAATGTATACATCATATTTTGAAATTATAACTAGCATTTATTTGCTATGTGATCAAGTAATGTATAAGATTGTATGCAAATTCTTGTTTCCATACCCAAAATACATTTTCTCTGGACCATTTGTTGAGATGATCAAGGAAATGATTGTTAATATAAAGAAATATTCTGGTACTAAGTGATACCAGTATTGTGAATTTAATAAGAATGTGTCTGAACTGTATAAGAACTTAAATACTGTTCTATGTTAGAACTTTGGGGTGTTGTGATCAATTTGGGTCTGTGATTACTTCTAAGATTAAATAAACTGAACGGCTAGTTAATATATACTTAATGTAATCATTTGTATCTCAATTGATATTTTCACCTGAAAGGGGGAAACAAGTTTTGTGTGAATTTCACATAAGTGATTTTTACAAATAAGTACAATTGAAGTGTTTAATTTTTCAATATTGGGGCTGCCTCTATGCCATTGGTTTCATTGGAGAAATTTATATCTTCATTAGATCAGTTACTAAACCGAAGGACAACTAAATTAAGATACGTTTGCCAAATATTCTAAAATATTTCATGTAAAACTTAAAATTCAAAATTTAATTTCCTAAGTGCGGGCATATTTTTTTATAATCTTTACCATAGAGCTTTTATATGTATGTATGTATGTATGCATATATATCAGTATTTTGCAGATGTCTGATTTGTGATATTGTGATATTAGAATCAGAGGACAAAAAGAAGACAAAAATTTGGGCCATAAAATAATTTAATGTCCTGTTTATCTCTCATAAAAGCTAAAAATTTTCTTTGATAATTACAACCCTCCATCAATATGTAAGCTTAATACATTAATTAATTAATACATTATTGCTAAAGTTCTCACTCATATTTCAGAATGATTTATACCATATTATATTTTAGAGTATGTATTTAAGGTATTTATATACTTTAAAGTGACACTGAAATACATGTATGACTTCTAAGTAGAAGATTTCTGAGTCCAGGTGACCATTGCAACTATTCATAAAGCAACTAAATGTACTAAAGAGCTGCATACGTTTTTAAGTTAACATTAGACAAATGGCAGTAATCTATAATAATATATCAAACTCGATTTCTAACAGTAAAATATATACATGCACACACATTCACACAAAAATGTTCTTTTCTAATGTAGTGCTGTTCAATTTGTGGAAGGGGACCTTTATAAGAGCCATTTAGAAATGAATATTGGATGATATGACTAGGTCCTTCCAAATAAATTCCTTTGAAGGCGAATTCAAAATGGATCTAAATCATACTTGATAGCATGCCATGACAGCATGTTATATTGAAGCTTTAGAATAATATGTAGTCTTAAAATAATACCCTTAATCACTGATAGTAGTTTTTTCCAAATAATTTTAGCAAATATATTAAAGTCATGAAAGAAAGAATAGGATTAAATCTACTTTTTGTTTAAAGTGCAAATTCTTTCCAATACAACCATGACTATTTTCCTGATGATATATCATAAATAAATGATTTACAGAAAATGTCTCTAGGATAAGAGAAGGTATAGTTTAGTTTAATTAAATTCTCCTACTGAGGCTTTTATTCCAAGGATAATATATATGTATGTATGCATGTATGTATATATATATATATATATGCACATATATGTTAACATTAAATTGAATTCTGAAATATCCTTAATTTGTAATCAAGGAACACTAAATTTGTCATTCCCATATATTGTCATACTAATGGTATATTATTTTTAGCACAACTTTTTTTAAATTTTTAGAAATTTTTCAATGATTTCAACTTAATTTCCTTATTTGTTCTATTCGGTTACACGTCTTCCTTAATGATTTTAAAATGTTTTCAGCCATTTAACTTTATACTATTTCAATTCTTGCCCAGAAATTGTTTTTACATTTATTTAATCTTTTTTTACACTCCAGATTTTATCCCCTTCCAAGTCTACAAAGTTGATATTTTAATATTATTCTCAAAATAAATGTTTTCTCTCTAACTCTGCTTAGCTTGACAGTAATAGCACAAACAGTACAAAAAATATTACATATATATTGAATGTGTACTATGAGCTTTAATTTGTATAAAGCATACTGATAAGCTGTATAGGATCTAGTTAATAAACCCATTGAAATACTTCCTCTAGTTTATCTATCAATATAATAAACAGCTAGTTGAACTCAGCAACATAATCGAATTATTCATCCTTTTTTCTGTAAGAACAAGTTGTATTTATTTTATGTCAGTTCATTTAATTGGACCACAGTAATATAACCAAGTCTGATATCTATTTGAATGTTTTAAGCCTTTTTATTATATTAATTTTCTAACATGATAACTCACATTAACTCTGATTAATAGCAACTCCTTGTTGAAAGTAGAAATAAAAAGATACAATTTTTTCTAATTAATTTTCCAATATAGTGACTCGCATTAAATGATGACATTAATAGCAACTTCTTGTTGAAAATAAAAATATAGAGGTAATAGAAATTTGAAGCAAGTTGGCATAGCTAATACTGAAATCTCCTAGAAAAGAAATTCACAATTTTGGCAGATTGCTCACGCAAAGTAAAATCGTATCATACTTAAGGCATATTTAAATAGTCTTGTAAAAAGTTGACTACAATTCAGTTTTTCTTTGTTTTTGGGTAGTGGTGGAAGAAAATAGATACTAACCAACCAAACACAAACTATAGATTACCAAAGTCAAAAGTATCATTAGTAACCTTAAAGTGGAAGAAAAACAATAAAATTTAAATTAGATTACTTTTTATTAAAAAATTGTATTACTAGAAAATATTTTGAAGCTTACTTGTACTATTAGGATATTTGAAAATTAAAGTACATTGAAAAGCATACTGATTATTTGTTTTTCTTTCTTAGTAAATTGCTTTTAGAGTATTGGAAATTAATATACTGGATATTAAGTTCATCTTTTACTGCATGTCTACTAGGGTTGTCTGTATTTTGAGCCAAAATATAACAACAAAGAACAAACAAACTGTAAGCTGTCATTTTGAAATACATACAGGTGTGAGTGTGCTTGCATGTGTATGTGTCATTGAATCTTTCATTCAAATATTGTAGAGGCATGAAATGCACTTAGAATTCATTTTTTTATTATCTTGGGCTTCATGGCATTCATCAGTACAAATGACATCTCAAATCATCTGTATACTCTTGAGTTTCTCATTGCCAAGAATTTAGTTTCTATGTAACAAGTATAGATTAGCTATATTCTATTCCAAAACAAAATAATATTGTTAGACAGGGAACCCTTTATTACATACTGTCATAATGTCTAAAATATTTTAATTAATATAAAGCTTATGACACTTTTAAAGCATCATATATGATAGAATATTGATATTTCATACATTACCATTCGTTTTTCCTATCTCTTTTTTCTTTAATTTGGTTTTCACATACATTAAACTTGACTGTCCTTTTGGAAGGAAGTGTGATTTGAAGCTATTAAGATAAGCTGTGTAATGAGGAAGGTCAAAATCATTACCTGAGTCCCAAATTGTGTAGTTTATCCTAGTGAACTACATTGTAATTTCCTTTGTATTTATGACTGGCTTTCAAAAACGTTTTTTTAATCTGTATGAAAGTAGTGCTACAATACAAATAGTTGTAATATACATTTATTTGAGTGCCCAGCAATGCATGTTAAAGTAGTAGAATTGTGAGTTTATCTAGATATGCCAAATGTGTTTCATACAAGCTAAAATAACACCATTTTGTCATGTGAAGATGCAGTTCATTTTGTGATCATTACTTTTGTGTTTGAGATTACATTGAGGGTTATATTTTAATGTTAATTGTATGTACACTTTATCAGATATGTAAGATGAATATAAAATTGTGAATTTTAGTTCTTAATTATCCAATTAAGGTAATTTTTCAATTTACAAGATTATTCTCACATTCTGTAAATCTTAGAATTGGGAATGCTCTTAAGACATCCTGATGTATAATTAATTCAGTTTATACAGTATCTTTAGAAAGCAACCTCCATTTAATACTTAAATTCAAAAGATCTATAGACATGGAATTAGAGAAAAAAGTTTTAAATAATAGATAAATCCATGTGCCTGTGAAAGATCAAATGATTGTGTCACCTTATTTACTATACTTTTGAAGATGTGATAAAAATGGCTTTGAAGAGATAGCTCTGTGTTTATGTTGATAAGAACTATATTTTCCTGGAAAATATTCTCCTGTGTTGAGCTCTATTTTTTGTTACCTTCTATGAACCTCTGTCACATTCTTACTAACATAAAACTATGGTTTGTCAGATGTCAGTCAAGATGTGAGTAAGCTAAATAGTTTATGAATTATTTTTATTAGCTTTCAAAAGTGGGATTCTGGAAAATTTATTAAATAGTTTCTCATTTTTGAGTGACATAACTCTTCTCATTGCAAATCATTGAATGGTCTTTTTACTTTATAAATAGCTCTTGGTTGGTTAAACCATAGAAAAGGTGAGTTGGGAACTGGGTGGAAAACATTACTGTGTATTATTCATTTGGGGAAACCCAAAGGAATATCCATATGGTAAATAACATTTTTTTTTATTTCAGCCAAGTTCAAAACTTTGAAACACAGATAATTTTTAAATGATAACTATGTGTCATTGTTGTTGTTTTGTGTTGTTTGTGTGCGTATGTATTTTCTTTTTCATTTTAACCAGCCTCTTATACCTAGAAGTCCCACAAGCAGCGTTGCCACGCCCTCCAGCACCATCAGTACACCCACCAAAAGAGACAGTTCTGCTCTCCAGGATCTCTACATTCCCCCTCCTCCTGCAGAACCATATATTCCCAGGTATAAACTATCCAGGTTGCTATTCTCAGCAGCTTCTAACTAAAGACTACCCTAATAGCTTCAACAATATGAAGTCAGTTCTTGCAGAACTACTTGAATATTTTTTCTTAGGAATTCTGAACACATTCTAAAAACTATTTCTTATGATAGCAAATATACTCTTCTTAATAACAACAATTATCTCACAGAATAGGAAAGTGATATTAAATAACCAAGATTATTTTGCAAGGTAAATAAATGAGGGAGGATTTTTGAGTATGAAGCCACAAAAATGTCAGTTCCATATAAAATATTTCATGTGTTTTCAAATAGTTTAGAGATATTTCTTATACGTTCTTAAATAAAAGTAGAAAGTTGTATTTACCATCTCAAATTTTAGATGCTCATTAAAGGGATATTATAAGAAAATATTTCATAGGATAGGAAGTTTGGTAGCATATAAACATACATTGTGTTTTAATTACACTTATCCATGATAAAACGCTTTCTTGCCTTACAAAAGGGAAAAAGGCAAGACTAGTTGGATTAAATACTTTCACACAATTACATTATTTGAAAACATTTAAGGGAAATTTTGCTATGTTCTCTTAAAAAATGGTCATAATTTTATTGTCTTTTGACTATATATACAGTCTTATAATGCAAGTTATATTTTGTACTTAACCAAATTTCTTTCTTTGTGATGTGAATAAATATTGTATACGTCCTTAAGCAGTTTTAAGCTATAATAATTAATTCATCTTATTAAAACTAGTGTGTCTCATTAACTGTAAAGAATATCCACTAGGGCAATGATCTTTTAACCTGACTCCTTAAATCTAGAGCATAAGTATAGATTTATTATGCCTGCATATGTACATAGAAATTTAAGAAAAGTGAAAATGTTTTTTATAATGAATATATTAAGTTCGTCAGAAAACTCATACTATGAAAGCATAGATACACATATTTATATATTTAATTATATACATAATCATATATATTATCACTTTATTACACTGAAAATTTTTGTTTTCCTTGGTACATTTCTCAATTTTACATAATGCAGTATATTCCATATAGTCATGTTTAATAAAGCTGACCTGTTGTTAAAAGGCTGCTTCTCCATAATACTGTATTATAAAAAAGGCCAGCCCTTACAAATTTCTCCCATAGAGAATGTCTATTTAAATATAACATGATTAACTAATAGGTCTGAATTACCTTCTGGTACAAGCTGCATTAGTATTCATGTCCATGAGCCTGATGGAAAAATCTGCAAATGTCCAGATAAACATAACTTACTCTAGTATCGTGAGTTCACTAGGGCTGTTTCCAAGCTAATTGCAATGTCATTTTTTTTAAATAGAGAGCTAACAGTAAGAAAAACTAACAGGCAATTAGTTTAAGAAGAGCTTTCAGCTAACTGAAAATGAAATTTATACTTGTGTTCTTCATGTTTCAGAACCAGTTATATTTATAGTTCAGTAATAGGCAATATATTTTTAAGAGGTAATATATAAATGATTATGTAAATGGTAGCTATCTGGTGAGGAAATGCATTAATAAGACAACTGTCTGATTGAGTCAGCTTAGAAAATATTATTTATTTATTTCTACATCATTAAAATATCTGATTATAGCTCTCTAGTTTGGACATTTAAACATTTCCTTATAGATAGATAAATATAGATTTTTGGTAGGCTGAGATTCACAATTATTAAATTGACAGATTTTTATAAATTCACCACCATTTTATAAGGTCTAATGGGAGATAATTAAAATATGACTCACTTTATTTTGCAAGTTTAAGATTTTAATCATATTTTGATATAAAATATATGTGTTCATATTTGATAGTGCTGACTTGTGGTACTCTTTAGGATAACTAGGAACACCTAATACCAGTGAAGCACAATGATGCATGAGAGGAAAAAATATTACATTTACATTTATAGTCATATTCTAGAAGACAGTTTTTAAAATAAGTTTTCACAGATAGCCAGGGAAATATTTCATAAGATAAAGTGTTGTTTACTTAAACTTAGAAGGAAGCTTTCAGTATGAGCTCAGTCACCCATTATTTTCTAAATTCAATGCCCTTATACCTCAGACTACTCATGAGGAAAAAAAATTAAACCCAAATTGAAGACATTTTTTTACAAAGTAACTTAGCAGTACTCATTAAAATGTTCACAGGGTTATAAAGGTGGAAAAACAGAAAACGGTATAGCAGTGCGAGGGGCCGTGAGGGGAACACATAGAAGCAGGAGCACGAGGGCGAGGGATGGTATGATGAAAATGCATTGGACATACAAGAAGTGGTTAATACAGTCTAAAATGAAATTACTGTACAAAATCCAAAAAACATTAAAGGAGATGTTTTAAAATAGCAAAAGATCATTTAGGGATCCGATAAAATATTGAGAAATTTGTCACCTTAAATTATTATGGATGAAAAATTTATTCTCAAATCCCATTCCTAAATTCCATTATTTTCCTTATTTTCCACCCTCTCTCCATAAAAAACATTGCTAATGTATAGTTTCTATATAGCCTTTTTAAGGAGATACCTAGAGTTTGAATATTTATACTAATCATCAACATTAAAATTGGTTTACAGCTGTTTGAACTTCTTAAAATTCTGATTTATGTGGTACTAGTTAGTATCTTTCATAAGATCATAGTTTCCTTTATATCACTGATAGAATCGTAACTTTCTTTTCTGGCAACACAAATTCTATCAAAACCAGTAAGATACATAAGCAGAAGAAAACTATATGGTTAAATTGTTAGCATTATGCCTAGAATCTATCCTTTACTTAAAACGAATCTATGTGCTGAAATAGTTTTTCTTCTAATGACATGAAAATTAGACTAAGCAGAAGTTAAAAGATACATGATATGTTTCTAGCTGTCAGTTATCTCAGCTACTGGGGCCACTTATTTAAACATTTGGCCTCACTATTACATGGGAGAAAAATAAGAATTTTGACTTACCTTTTAATTCTCAAAGAAACCTTATAAAGATCTGAAGATACATTATAAGGGAATGATATTGTTGATATTTTAAGGACCCTGTAATTTTATATGGCCCTAATAATATGTTCATCTCCACCTTCACATTGCTTTAGGGATGAAAAAGGAAACCTTCCTTGTGAAGACCTCAGAGGACATATGGTGGGCAAGCCAGTTCATAAGGGATCGGAATCCCCAAATTCATTTCTGGACCAGGAATATCGAAAGAGGTTTAACATTGTTGAAGAAGATACTGTCTTGTATTGCTATGAATATGAAAAGGGGCGATCAAGTAGTCAAGGAAGACGCGAAAGCACACCAACCTATGGTAAGAGTTCTTCTGTATCTGCCATGAGTTTATAAATTACCTTTCATAGACTTTCAGTTGTGAAACCACTTGATTGCTCTTGAGTATTTAAAATTCATCAGTGACGCCATATACTTCTAAGTAGACCAGCAACACTTTAAGACATGATACTACAAATTATTCTAGAATTTCCAAAGAATAGGTAACATTTTAACTCAATGGCATGTGAAATATTAAAATCACATGTATATTTTCTATGATAGATGACAAAAATAAAATAATTCAAGAGTTTTATATAAGTATAAATACTCATAATTAACATGACTTCTTTTAAATGAAATCATTTTCTTAATCCTCAAGGATTTGTAAAGACCCTTTTAGGTAGGCTTTTCTGGGCAAAGTATAGTATAAGGCTTTATATTCTTTAAAGAAATTGTACAATTGGTCTTATGTTTGAGTAGAAGAAAATTTTACCTAAAAGTACTAAGCTTATTTATGTCATAGATGTACGTTGGGTTGCTATGTTAGGATTTTTCTTAATTGTTGACTCTTGATTTTTCATGTATAACCAAGAAGTTAACGTAATCACAAATGGTTGAAATTGATATGATATATCTCTAATATGTGCATGTAAAGATACTTAAAATGTAAAATGAACAGATTTAATTGGAAGACTCTGCTTTTCCCTGTCCAGTTTCAAAGTAAGCCTTTAGAGTGAGAAGCATATACTTTGGGAAAAGACAAGATTATCCTATGATAATTTCACCTGGCTTCATCCTCCGTTCCCAAAACAGCAGTCATTTCTTCTTATACATGATTAATTTTCTTACAGCTATTTGGCACAATTATATATGTTAATTTTGTCAAAAAATAACCTAAAGAATAAAAACCAAGGTGGGCAAAGTAGCGCCATAGATAAAAGTGAATGCTGTAGTATCCTGGAGCCCTGCAGCCCATTGAAGTAGGGAAACCAATCCCAGAAGCTAGCCTCTAGCATCCACACATGTAACACACACACACACACACACACACGCATGCATGCACACACGCACGCATGCACGCACACGCACATGCACATCCACACGCCCAATTACTGATGATAATAAAGCAAATTTAAAAGAGCCTGAGCTCTATTCATTTGTTTTCATCTTTGGGCATGTGCTTCTTTATGATAAGAATAAGAATTTCATTTTCAGCATAACATCATAATGACACTGTTATGGTTGCATGGTTGCATGCATGTTGAACTGTCACACATTGTATGCCTTTGAACCTTTTTTCAATTCTGTTATATTTTAACCCTGAGGTATAGAGGTTTGTCTTTGTTATCCCTCTTTATCCAGACCCATGAGATAATATACACATTTTATTTATTTCACAAGTAAATATTGACCAGAAGTTGTTAGATAGGTGGTACAGTTCATCTAATCTTATTTTCTCACATTCTAGAATTTTACACACATATCAAATTAGATAAATGCTTTATTTAAGGGGAAATTATCATTAACAAATATAGTCAAATACGAGTTCTTACTTCAATAGCTACAAATCGTTACTCCTTTCAGATTGCTGTTTCAAGAACCTGGTTCTTTCATGTTCCACAAAACTCATCTTCCCCAGTAAAATAAAATACCTTAACTTTAGAAACTTTATATAGTCTATAGATTCCTGTTATTTATACTTAATAGCTGAGAAAAATAATGGTACATGTTTAAGCAAGAGAGAAAGAAAGTCAACAAGGTTCTTTTTTTAATTTCTGAACTTCAAAACTATAATTGTACTTTATAATAATATGATTTAATCTATAATTTCAGGGTGGGAAATTATAGATAATCTCATGGAAAATTTTTAGGTACACCATGAGGATTGCTCCAAGTAAATAACAGCTTAATGTATTTCCTCTTTCAAAGCCAGATTTTAAGTCATGAAATAGCAGTTACAGGAAATTTATTTCCATAATTTTTCTCAAAACTAATTCATTGTTAATTTACTCAGCTAGTATTTCCTCTATACACATATAAATTCACCCAGGCACTGGGGACATGAGGGTGAATAAAGCTTAAATTTTCCATGTAAGGTAGGCATAACCCAAAGGTAAAAAATCACTCTAAGATAGCAAAGTTGTAGTAACTTCAGGTAAGTAGAAGAATGTATATGGCATGCTAGCTGTGGAATTGGAATCTGGGAAGGCTAGCAAACAAACATAACATTTATGTTTGATTTTTAAATACTTATCCAGGATGACCCAAACACATGGTACTTCACAAACCTGACAACCTGAGGGTGTCTATAAATCTTTAAGCCAAACCCTCAACATTTCCAATATAGAGCACTTCATAGTTTTTAACAAATAATGATAGTTAAACTTACTGGCTTTTGTGTTGTACCTCAGATGTACTATGTAAGTTGTTCATACTGAGAACATTCACTTTCATTCTTAGTCAAAGATACTCTCATCTTCAAGTATGTAAATTAAGGCACCAGTTAAGATTATTAGACTATAGGCTGAGTAGGATAGCACCCACCTGTACTCCCAACAGCCAAGAAGTTGAGGCATGAGGACTGTGAGTTCGCATTCAGCCTGGACCAAAGAAGGGGATGTGGTAAACCTAACATCCTAGGAAAGCATTCTCTCAAATAAAACAAATTATCAGGAAGCTTTGGATGAATTTGGAGACTTTCTAGAACACAGACATACTTTTGGTTGAATATGTCTCAATACATTTGTATTTTAAAATATCGTACATGTATGCATGATAATAGGGAACTCATTTTATAATATAATATTGCTTACTTTTCTCCTTGCTGCAACAAAATATCTGACAAAAGCACATTGAAAAAAAAAGGAAGTTTTGTTTTGTTTGTTTGGGCTCTCAAGTTTGAGAGTACAGTCTATCATGAAGGGGACGTCATGATGATAGGAGCTTGAAGCTACTGCTCGCATTGCACCCACAGTCAGGAAGGAGAGATTAATTCTGGTACTCAGTTCACTTTCTCCCTTATCTTCAGTTTGGTATCCTAGCCCATGAAAGGCTGCGACTACATTTCAGGTGGTCCTTCTCACCTCAATTAATCTGCATAATTTCTTACTAACGGGCCCAGAGGTTTGTCTCTTAGATGGTTGTAAATCCTGTTAAATTTACAATATTAACCACCATAGACAATGATAACCAAGCATAGATTTAGAGACAGATATTTGAAATGTTTCTAATTGTATGGTATAAAGCACAATTACTTAGCCAAGGTCCCCATCTTATATTATCTGCTCACTAAATTTAAGTGAATGAGTAAAAAATATAGGTGTTTACATAAGCAATTATACGTATAAGTAAGGATGGGCAGGGGGCAGCTCATCTAAAAGATAATAATGCCTATGAGCTTTTATTCATATTAAATACTATTTTAAATGTTTATAAGACATTTGCCCATTTAAGTCTCCCAACAACAGTATATGATTTATACAAATAAAATATCTCTTTAAACCTGAAAACTTTGAAATACAGAATGATTAAATTTGCCCATCTACTAAGTAATAGATCGGGAATTAAAAATCTATGAATGTCTGTTGACCTGAAACGTGATGTTATTATTAAATGGTCACATTAATAATAATAATAATAATAATAATAATAATAAAAACCAATATTAAAAAGAAAAATATTTTCAGGACATTGCATTAGTTCTTCCAAATATGTAAATTTTATTTCAAGCAAGCATATATAGGCCTATGTGTTTGTTTATATGTTGGTTTGTAACTACTCACATAACAGTCAACATTTATTTGCATAGATATGACTCTGACAGATTTTTTTTTAAATCTTGCTATATTGTAGGTAAGAAACAACTGCATATTTTATCATTTTAAACCAGAATAAAATTTGTTTCACTTTTCTAGAAATAAAAACAAAACTAATTTGAGATTATTTGCAGGAATAAATACTATTTACAGAAAAAAACAGGAGAATAATGGGTTTGCCATCATTGTCTATGGCATCAGTCATATCCATGAATCTTGTCTATCGTCTAACTACCCCAAGATGACCCTGAAGTTGCTACTTTATTCCTTAATTTTCTCATTTACCAAAGGAAGGTGATTTCTGCTTTGTAGAGTTTTAGCAAGAGTTTAGTAACAATGCACTGTAAATTGCCTCAGGATCCAGTATATTGAATATTAATTTTCATTATTGTCATACAAAATGAAAACAAAGTTAAATCACTTAAAAATTTTGGTCTCGTCTTCTCAGACTTCAAAGGCAAAGGTTCAATTTAGAACAGTGTTTCTTTCCACCAGTTTCCTTTATTAGTGGATTCCTTTCCTCTGCCATTCCAGCACACCATTCTCACACATTTTTATGCATAGAAATTCAGCTAAAATGTAAGCTAAATCTGCTTGTGGCCACAAGTAGTCAAATTTTGTAGGAAAAGTGGGGAAACAATTTAAAATTTCTCAAGTACTGTGTAAGTTTGGAAATGGGAATCCATTTCTTTTCTGGTTGGTTGAAAATCTAGTAGCTCAACAAAAGCATACAAATGAATACATGGTATTTAGAACATTGTTCTCTTAAGTATTACTTGTAAATATTGTGCATTGAGTAAATTTTGTGTCCTGAATATTATATCTAGACATTTTGAAGCTGACTGATAAAGGAAAATCAAATACTCCCTCCCCCTTATGCACCTAAATAGCAATTGGCTTTAGTGACCTATTATGCCATGATGAAGGGCAAAGTTCTGCCACTGTGAAATAAGAATTGTATTTGTATGTTTCCAAGTTTGTTATCATGCTAACAAATTACTTTTCATTTTCTCTTAAAAATTGATTCTCTTTGAGGAAGTGAAATTAGAATTAATAATATTTTTCAAACATTTCCCAAAAGTTTAAATACATTTATACATCTTTCATTTCTGAATAGATACCTGCTCTTTTTGTCACATTTTATTATAAATAACTTTCTTAGCAGGTAAAATCCAGGTTTAATTTATTAGCTATCCTAGAGAGAAAAGAAAATATGGTACCATCCACAGGATACATCTATATTCAAGTAAGAAGTGCTGTTCCCAAAGAAAAGATCATAGAATTTAATGAATCAGAAATATGAAATATGAAATATGCTCACATTATTACCCTTTTGTACTTTGGAAAATTATTTATGGATAACCGTATATTGATTAGCTTCACAAAATAGTTTTTAACCTCAAGCTAGCTTCACAAAATAGTTTTTAACATCAAGCTAATGGTGCTAAGGCACTGTGTAACTAAAGGAAAAACAGTTCAGCAATATTTTGACATAAAAATAGAAAACTCTATTACTAATGTGAAAATTAGAGTAATCATCTTGGGAAGGCTCTCTTTCTCAATTTGTACAATTTTATTGTTAAAATAGAAATCATTAATTTTCAGGTCACATGAACTTGGATTTGCTATCCCAGCTTGACTTTTAAGACATGAGCTTAATTGAGACTACATTTATATGTCAGGGTTTTATCTGAAAAAAAAAATGGAATGACAATCTATTAGTATTGTATCCTTAAAGACTAAATGTGATAATATGTGTCATCATTGCATAGCACAATGTTTACCTCATAGGATGTTCTTAAGAAATGGTACTTGTAATGGCATAATAATTGGTTGCTACTCATAAATCAAATATGACAAATAATTTCAACTACTTATAAGTCATATTAGCATTTAATTCCCTTCCTTTCACAGGACCTAGTAAAGGATTAAAAAAGTAAATTTAGATATTCATGTTTGGCCTCCCTAGTAAAGAAATAACCACCTATTTAAGTATATCAATTAAAATATAAGCATAGTATTTTAGGTCATTTGAATGCAGTATTGTTAAAGAAAAAAGAAGTACATACAAACTGTTAGTAATACTGCAAACTGTGTTTAGCCAACTCTTAAACTCCACTGTAGAAAATATCAGATTGTATTCTGGGCCAATTACAGAAATCCAAAAATGACTTGGCACTCACACCTTTAAGTTCTAGATGAGTTGCTACAAAAATAAAGGATAAAATAATGTGGAAAATAAAAGTGTTGTAAACCCCTAAAGAAATGAACCCTTGGAAGAAAAGTTTATGCTGGAAGAATTTAAGGAAACAGCTAATAGAGAAAACAGTAAAGGAAAGGAAACTCTTGATAAGGCTATGGAGTATTAATATATAGAGAAGATGTAAAGATGGCTATGTCAAATTAGATGTTTAGTTCACTTATCAGAAGAAGAACAAGACCTTCATGTGACTTCTTCAATGGAATGGTTACTTCAGAATTCTCATCTGGAGAAAGTCCTGATTAGAGGACATTTGGCATTTTCTTGGATATTTTTAATGGGGCTGCAATAATGGCAGAGTAAAGGATGCAGGGTCTTAGTGGCACCCAATATGTCAGATAGAAGATAAAATTGCTACTCTTCATTTTGCAATGCACGGAAAGTGTCCAAATGTAAACCCTGACTATCCTAAGAACTAATTTACAGAAACAGATACTGAAAAAATCAAGTAGAGACTTCATGTAATACAGAGATTGTTGTCTTGGTTTTTTTTTAACTAAAAGAACCTAGGAAATTATCCCTCTGGAATATATATCTATATTTCTTGATGATTATTATATTCTCTGAGCAAACGTGTTATGAGATTGTGACTGTCTGTAATTATCTAGTCTGCCTCACAATTAAACAAATAAACTAACTATGACATTCTCTGGAGCAAGATATGATACATTATTTCCCTGGTTGAAATTAGAATACATTTTTTCTTTTATTGAAAATGTAGCAAGTGGCATTTGTTAACAGATAGAGCTGTTAGTGTTAGCTTTCAAATCATAATGTGAATTAAGTAATCTAACATTGTCTTATTTTCTTCAGATCTCTGGTTTTGAAAGTCCATTAAGAAAAAATTATGTGATTTTATAAGACTGGGATATCTCATGTTTTATATTCCTCTTGTAGATAAATGCAAAGAGCATTGAATGTTGCATTTGGACTATTGCCAGTGTTTCTGCAGTGTATTTATACATCAAATCTTTCTTTTGGGTCACAAAATATGTATTAATTTCCAGTTTAACAAACACATTATAGAACAAATTTATGAAATACAGAAAGACTTGTAATTTGGCTCAAATACCTCAAAACTTTGGTATCAATGATTGAAATTTCTGCACTTCCATCACTCCTCAATGTATAGATCATTTTATAAAGCAAGAGTAAACACAAATACGATGAACCTATTTTTAGGAAAGATATTTCGGTTGTTTTGGTTTCTCAGTAGGGAAACAGTAAAATAAATCTAGTAACAAATTCAGCTTACATTGGCTTATTTTTGTTTATATGTATTATTTTATAAACCATTCTTTAGGAAAAAAACAGCCCATTGAAATCTTTACAAGCCATTTTCTAAAGGTCTTTTACCTAAAAACAAAACTTTAATGCTAAAGATCAAAGTGCTCACTCTTAGTTATTTTATTAGATCCAGATAGACTTTCATTCTCCTTCAAAAAATTACTGACTTTACATTTAATTCAGTTTTACTTACTCTTTGAATGTATACCTCTCTACCTTAAATAACCCCAGGATGTTTTCCTAGACATGCAGTCCACCATCTGAAAGTAATTTTTCTGTCTAGTATGTTAGGAGTTTGATGGGTTTATATAGCAAACTTACAGCTTAAGCATTCCTTACTGTACTCATTTTCATCAAAACATTGGCTGAAATATTTAGAACAGATGCATACATATGTAACTTTTAGCTCTAGAGAAAACTTTCTGAGCGTTAAGTAGTATGTCAGACTTTTGAAGACTCTCCCTGCCGTTTTCTTAACCTTTGCCAACTATGAAAGGACTATTGCTACGCAGGTGTTATTTATTATGCTGAAACCTAATGAGTTTGGCATGGAGGTCAGGGAGGGGGAATGAGAAAACTGGAAAGGAAACAGCTCACTAGTGTTTCAACAGATTGCTACTCATGGAAACTTGTTAGAAGAAATATCAGGAAATAGGACTTGTAGTTCTGACTTGACTACCAAGCAATTTTGCAAAGCTCAATTTGTTTTTTTGTTGTTGTTGTTGTTGTTGTTTTGTTTTTGTTTTTTTTAATGAAGCCATTAGGAGCACTCTTTGCTCTTCTGGGGGACCTGAATTCTGTTTCCAGAATGAATGTAGAATACTTACTGGCACCTGTATCTCAAATTCCAGCAGATTCTAAACTGTGTACCCACCTCCCTGTGTACCCACACACATATGCACATGGCAGATTCTCACAGAAATAAATACATAAATAAAAATTGTTTAAAATTGTTTCAATTGAAGTGGGTGGGTCAGGGTGATACACTGGGTGGGAAAGACAGGAAGGGTAATAAAGTTATGAAAATACAAAACTAAGGTGTCATTTGGAGTTTTGGTGGTGCATTGCATGGGAAAAAACCTAGTTTTGTTTTTTCATCTGTTTGTTTAGTTTTGTTTTTTTTTTTTTGAGGATGTCTCTCACCCCCACCCCACCAGACCGCTAAACTCCCTGGAGCCTCCAGTCTCTTGAGGATTAGGTGTATCTTCTCTGGCTAAACCCAGACCCGGCAGTACTCTGATGTATATGGGTTTGGGGCCTCATATCAGCTGATATATGCTGCCTGGTTGGTTGGCTGCTCTGGGATCTAGGCTAATTAAGACTGCTGCTCCTCCTACAGGGTTGCCCTCCCCCTCAACTTCTACAAGCCTTTCCCCTAATTCAACCACAGGGGTCACCAGCTTCTGTCCATTGGTTGGGTGTAAATATCTGCATCTGACTCTTTCAGCTGCTTGTTGGGCAGTCACAATAGGTCTTTTTTGTGAGCACTCTATATCCTCAGTAATAGTGTGAGGCCTTGGGACCTCCCCTTGAGATGGATCCCACTTTAGGCCTCTCTCTGGAACTTTTCCTCAGGCTCCTCTCCATTTGCATCCCTGTCGTTCTTTCGAAAGGACAGGAACAATTATGGGTAAGAGTTTTGACTCTGGGATGGCAACCCCATCCCTCACTCAATGCCCTGTCTTCCTGCTGAAGGTGGGCTTTACAAGTTCCCTCTCCCTAATGTCAGGCATTTCATCTAAGGTCCCTCCCTTTGAGTCCTGAGAATCTCTCACCGCCCCCCACCCAGGTATCTGGTTCATTCTGGAGAGCTTTCCAGTTCGAATCGCCTACCTCCTTAGGTTGCCTGTTTCCATTCTTTCTGCTGGCCCTCAGGCCTTCCATCCTTTTCCCTCACCCAATACCAGATCAGGTCTCCCCCAAACCACTTTCCCTCCCATATCCATTCCTCACTCCTTGTGATTGCTTTCTTCTCCCTCTCAAGTGGGACTGAGGCATCTTCAATTGGGCTCTTCAGCTTATTGACCTTTGTGAGTTCTGTGGCTATCATCCACTTATTAGTGAGTACATACCACGCATGTCCATTTTAGTCTGAGCTCCCTCACTCAGGATATTTTCTACTTTCATCCATTTGCCTGCAAAACTCAAGTTATCCTTGTTCATGAGCCACATTTTCTATATCCATTCTTCTGTCCTGCAACATCTGGGTTGTTTCCAGTTTCTGGCTATCACAAATAAGACCACTATGAACACAGTGGAACAGGTGCCCCAGTGGCATGGTGGGAAATCTTTTGGGTATATTCCCAAGAGTGTATTCCTGGGTCTTCAGGTAGATCTATTTCCAATTCTCTGTGGAACCTCCAGATTGATTTCGAGAGTGTTTGTACCAGTTTGCAATGCCACCAGCAATGGAGGAGTGTTCCTCTTTCTCTACATCCTCTCCAACATATGTTGTCACCTGAGGTTTTGATCTTAGTCATTCTGATTGGTGTAAGGTAGAATCACATGGTTGTTTCGATTTGCATTTCTCTGATCACTGAGGACTTTGAACATTTCTTTAGGTGCTTCTCAGCCATTCGAGATTCCTCTGTTGTGGATTCTCAGTTTAGTTCTATACCCCATTTTTTAATTGGGTTGTTTGGTTTTTTGATGGTTAGCTTCTTGAGTTCTTTATATATTTTTCTTATTAGCCCTCTATCGGATGTGGGGTTAGTGAAGATCTTTTCCCAATCTGTAGGTCACCTATTTGTCTTATTGACTATGTCCTTTGCCTTACAGAAGCTTTCAAATTTCATAAAGTCCCATTTATCAATTATTGATCTTAGAGCATGAGCCATTGGAGTTCTGTTTAGGAAATTCCCCCCCCCCCCGTGCCAATGAGTTCAAGGTCCTTTCCCACTTTCTCCTCTATTAGATTCAGTATATCTGATTTTATGTTGAGGTCCCTGATCCACTTGGACTTGAGCTTTGTGCAAGGTGACAAATACGAGCCTATTTTCATTTTTGTACATATAGACAGCCAGTTAGACCAACTCTAGTTATTGAAGATGCTTTCTTTTTTCTGTTACTATAACGATTCCAGTCAAAAAACTCCAAATGTGCAACAAATATAAACACTCAAATAACAAAACAGTGTTTAGACTGTAAGGCATTAGCACCAAAGTAGTGCCTGGCTCCTGGATAGCATTTCAAAATGAGCTCTAGAGGTAACAGATGCCCTAAGCTTTCAGGAAGAAAATTTTACTCTAAGAGGAAATAGATAACAAAAACTTTAGAAGAGTTCTCATTTTTCTTGACTGCAGTTTTGGGTGTCATCTGTTCTCTTGAAATACTACTAACTACAACCTAAAAATTAATGCACCCCTATATAAAGTCAGTACATTTCCACAGTATTTTTCATAGATGGGTTTAATTTTTGAACCAGCATTTCTATTGAATTCTTAAGTCATGTGAGCTTAAATGTGTGTAATAAATTACAGTATATATTTATGTACACTAGAATGCTTACAATATTCTTCTTTTTTAGTTTTACCAACACTCTAATAGTAAACTATAAAGTTCTTTTACAACTTGAACTTTACTATCTCATGAAACCAAATCTGCTTCGGTATTTTAACATAGTGCGACATTTTAAAATGATACTGAGGCTGGTCAGTGGTGGTGCACACCTTTAGTCTCAGCAGTCAGGAGACAGAGGCAGGTGGATCTCTGGGTTTGATGCCAGCCTCGTCTACAGAGCGAGTTCCAGGACAGCCAGGGCTACACAGAGAAACCCTGTCTAAAAAAAATAAAAAAATAAAACAGAAAAGAAGCAGAAGGAGGATGGAGGAGTGGTGGCAGTGGTAGTAATGGTTGTAATACCAACAAGAAAAAATATTTATTTTACTTTTAACTTTGTAAAAATGCCAGTACCATATTTCTTTTCTAATAGCACAATCCTGATTTCCATTGCTATGATTAAACGCTATGACCAAAAGGAACACGTATAGGAAATAATTTAGATCAGTTTTCGTATCCCTATCACTGTCCAACTTTAACAGAAGTCAGAGCAGGAACTCAAGGCAGGATCTTGGAAGAAGGGGTGAAAAACAGAGGTCACTAAAGAAAGCTGCTTCTTGGCTCATACGGCATGCTTCCTTACACATCAGGGCACCGCTGCCCAGAGATGGCAGTGGGCTGAACTTTTTCACATCAATGATCAAAAAACAAAAAATGACACACAAACAAGCAAAAACATGTAGGCCAATGTTTTGGAAACACTGTCTCAATTAAGATTTCTCTCTTTAGGGTGGGAGAGAACAAGGGAGTTTGAAGTTTGAATTCTTAACAACCAGTACCCTACCTTGAACTGAGTTCTGTGGTGTTTTTTAATTTCCTGTCTTGATTTGCACATCAGTATGACCCTTCTCACCTCCTGTCACTTACTCCCAGTTTCTGTGAATAGTTTGCTCTGTCATCACCTTTGTCCAATATTATTCATTTTTATTTCTGTAAGAATAAACGTTCAGACTGACTAGAAATCTGAGGCATTCGTTGTACCCACTGAAGTATTGGTTGTCAGTTGGAATAAGACACTAGTAAACATGTAGTAAAACTCCACTAAATGGAGTTTTGGTATGCTTTTAAAGAAAAGAAAAAGATGTCTTTCTTCTTGCACCAGGCACGTGCCTTTATTGCTCCATAGACAGAGACAGACAGATGGTATCTATGTGAGTTCTAGGCCAGCCTGGTTGTCAAAGGGAATCACAGGATAGCCAGAGCTGTACAGAGAAACCCTGTCTCAAAAAATAAAGCACAAACAAACAAAAAGATGTTTTTCTTCTCAAATATGTCTAGGTTTGTATCAAGTTTACAAAACCCAACCAACACATCTGATTTTCTCCAAAAACAAAAAATAAGTAAATAAATTCTTTTTTTGAGCATTTTTCTAAGTCTCTATAATTTTCCTTAAATTCTGTGTTCACAATGTATAGTTAAATGATAATTCCCAGAAAAATCAGCATAAAAAGTCATATATAATTTTGTTCCTTTATCAATGACTCAATTCTTTTCAAATCATAGCTATTAACAAAATGCAGTGAATAGTTATGTATTTCCGTGCTACCTGTGAAATGTGTTTCTGCTTGTCTTGTTTGTGCAGATACTCCGCTCCAGACAACTAATGCTTTTAAAACCACCAAACAAGTTTTTAATTATCAAATGACTATTTATTTAATAGTAGATGAATTTAAGTCTTATTAGATTTTTACTTTTCAAAAGATTTTCTTGGTTGTATGCAAAGGTGCTGTTAGCTGCTTTAGTTTTGTTGTGCATGCTGACATACAATTTATATTTAAAACAAAACTCTAAAAGAATTACTTGTGGGTATTTTGAAAATATAGCACTTATAAAATCATAAGTTTGGGGAACTGATTCATAAAGCAATGGAATAGAAATTTTTCAAAGACTTTTCCTCACATGCTTACCCCAACCTAACCTTGGTAGGCAGAATATATTAAATTGCATCATCTCTTTCATTCTTTCTGTGAAAAAGAGGAGATTTAAATTACATAAGAATGTTTCAGTCATAAATCACTATTCATAAAGGTAGTTGCACACCTTGGAAAGAAGTCATTGAATAATAACACATAGCATCAATAATAATTTTATCATGTGTAGTTTATTCTCAGGCTTAAAATAGCCTAGTAAAATATACTAAATAAATTATATCTGTACAGGCAATTAGAAAGTATAAGTTTGGTATATTTTCCTTAAGAATCAAATTAAAGTCTCCTACAAAATTTTGTGATATTTTAACCAACACATTTAAAAAGATATGAAATAAAAAGGGCAAATTCTAGGGATGCAGAAGAGCAAATATGACCCAAATATATTATCTGCATGTATAAAAATTTAATGAAAAATGTTCACAACTGGTATTCAAATGCCTTAATTTGAATCCTGATATTAGGCATTTAGCAGCTGATTCCTTAGGCACATTACTTAACAGTTTCCTCATAGTGAAAGCATTAATTCTCATAAGCATAAGGATTTAGATTTAGTGATCAGGAAGTAATCAAACTCTAGGAAGTTCTCTGGCCTACAGTCAATGCTTATAGGTACTTTTATTGTGGTGGTTATTGTCTTATGATCTAGGCCTTGTAGATTTCCAGTTTTCATTAATTCAGAATTTATTAAAATACTACCACTTGTCAGATGTATATTTTTAAAATTTTGGGCTATTTGGTTTTCATTGGCTATTCTGTACTCCAGGAAATTTAAGTTGAAGAGAATAATTGATTACTTTTCTACCAGAGTGTTACACTTAAAGTCTTTGCTATGGCTGCTGCTCACTGAATCAAAGTGATGTCTAGTGAGAATAGTCAGAAGGATATTGGACAAAGAAGAGAATACTTGATTCTTAAACAAGACATGCTTCAAAAACTATGCACAATTAGATTTAAGGCCCCATATTGCTGCAGCATGGTAGTATTCAAATGCATGATGATATCAATTAGAAAAAATTAAGTTTGTTTGTAATAGTATACCATGAAACAGTAGTTTAATATCCTGATACTAAAATTAAATGCAAGGGCTCGTCACCTTAGAAGGGACTAGCAAGAGATAAATTCATAGCCATTAGGGATAAGACTGAAATCAGTTAATAAAATGAAAAAATATGAAAACTGACTTCTGGTTAAATATTATATAACTTTCTATCCAGGACTCTAATGAGAGCAAACATGGGCTACTCTTTATTATATGTAATAAATACCTTAAACTAGCATTATCTAGACAGTTCTCAGAGGCAGTTTCACCTTCTGGCTCAAAACACACATTTTCTTCATCCACACATGCCAACCATAACGTTGCATATGAGAGTGTGTTTTGCATACTGTAACTGAAATTCAGTTTAAGTATAAGCCTACATGGGGAAGAAAAACAATGTGATGTGAACTTTGTTCTCTGTGTTTAGGCAAGCTACGACCTATATCTATGCCAGTCGAATATAATTGGGTGGGGGACTATGAAGATCCAAATAAGATGAAGAGAGATAGTAGAAGAGGTAAGTGTTCTAGAATTTCAGTGTAGGATGGGTGATGTGAACAATAAGCGAATATAAATGTTCTTTAAATAGATGATTATGGCTTCAGCAGAAACTTAATCCATCATTAACTGACAGTACAAATAAATGAAGTCAGTTTAACAGTTGACTCTTGACCCTTCAGTAATAGGTATCTTACATAAATGCCTTCTAAGAGATTCTGGGCGGATAATTACACAGAGAAAGATTAATATATGTTTGAAAATAGAAAGTTAATATTTTGAAAACAAGGTCAGAAGTGTGAAACTGCATAAAAGAATTCATTTCAGTTCAGTAAATAAAACAGTTGTGTTATCAATCCCAATTAGTCAACAATGAAACTTACTCCTTTGTGAAACCTCGTACAATGAAATCCCAGAATGAGCATTGAAGCACATAGGTGTAAGGCAGATGTGTAATGGGACCTGGACCAGTGACTCTTAACAACAACCGTATAGAAGTGGAGGGCAAGGGTGCTTTGTATTTTCTCTATTCTGTTTGCTGTTCAGGGTTATTTTCTTACATGGGACTGGGCTGCTTTGGAAGTACCTACCCAAAGTAAGTGAAATCTTCATGGCTTAGGAGACTTTAACCAAGTGTGGCTATGGTGGGTCCAGCTGTTGATGCTGCTACTTGA
The DNA here is from genome assembly GCF_947179515.1 of Apodemus sylvaticus. Taxonomy (NCBI): domain Eukaryota; kingdom Metazoa; phylum Chordata; class Mammalia; order Rodentia; family Muridae; genus Apodemus; species Apodemus sylvaticus. The sequence goes on from NC_067495.1 coordinate 33,864,945, forward strand.
GAGGGCCATAAGTTGAGGGTGGATAACAAAACCAAAATTGTTCCTATACACTAAGCTTCCTTTATGGTATGGTTGACCTGTTTACTTATCATTTCTATCCAGTGAACTGCAAAACATCCACAGATCACATAGGCAAGCAAGCTAAATGTCTACTTCATTAGCCTTCTTCACATGTGTTTTGTGGAGGAAGTATTTCCAAAATGTTGAGAAGTTCAAGAACACTTTCAGTTTCCTTCCATATTCAAGTTTAGTATCTAAGCTTATTCTAGTTTAATTGAATAAATCAAGAAAAAATAAAAATGTTTATCATATGCCAACTCTAAGTTATTCTTTGGGACTTCCTATAATAGTGACATCCTGGGGGAAATTTATATATTAACTACGAAAAGCTGACTACTAATTTAAGGGAAGAATCTATGAACTAAGTTTACAACGTGGGCTTCAACTTCTCCAAGAATGTTACCTAAAATGTTGGCAGCTATGCTTTGTGATCAAGGTTGAGGAGAATCTTCCTGAGAAACTTGATGCAAACTGTAAGGTCCATCCATTCAAATTTAAGTTCTACAGGTGATTTTGATGTTAAATCTTCAGAGGGAAAACAAGAAGAAATAACCCAAAAATATGTCTTATTGTCTTGTTCCAAATAATTAAGTCCCACTGTATTTTTACTACATATTTTATAAGTTAAAGTACTGAAATGAAGTCTTCTAGCACAATTTGCAAAGAATTCTACATTTCAAATATTTGCATATTTATATGAGTATATTTCTCTTTTTACGTAGAAAACTCTCTCCTTCGGTACATGAGCAATGAAAAAATTGCTCAAGAAGAATACATGTTTCAGAGAAACAGCAAAAAAGACACAGGGAAGAAGTCGAAAAAGAAGGGTGATAAGAGTAACAGCCCAACTCACTACTCATTGCTGCCTAGTTTGCAAATGGATGCACTGAGACAAGACATCATGGGCACACCAGTGCCAGAAACCACACTGTACCATGTAAGTAAACTCAAAAAGTCTTTAAATTAATTTACTTCCTTGGAAGACAAATTACTTTAGCTCATAAAATCTAGATTTTTATAAAAGATTCTAGCATTAGAAATTAGAAACTGAAATAAAATTATTGAGGATTGATTTGTTTTGCAGTTCATATTATCAAAATATTCATATTTCATAGGAACCTCTATTTTATTGAAATAGCTTAAAAGGCACAATATTGACAGAGAACAGTAATTAGGAAATTATTCATTTGCATGTTAATACACAGTGCTTGGACAGCTTTAATAATCAGCATTAGAAATAGAATGTTTAGTATTTCATGACCCTTCCTTAAAAGGAGCATCTACTATGTACTAGAAAACTGGGACAACAAAGAACAACATTGGGGCTGGGGCTTTGATCCAGAAACATATTTGCCGCACAAGTGTGAGGGCCAAGTTTACATTCCCAACCCATTCCCATTCCCATAGGAAAAAGTTAGGCATAGCGGTACTTGCCTATATTTCGTTCCTAGTGCTGGGGAAGAAGACGCAAGAGAATAGAAGTCACTAGTTAGCTAACCCAACTGAATCAGTTGTCCATATGTACTGGGTGATCTTCTTGCAAAAGTAAGGTGGAGAAGCTAAAAAGATCTCCATGTTCAAGAGAACTGACTGCTCTTCCAGGGAATGAAACATAAATTCCTAGTACCCACATGGAGACTGATGGCCTTCTACAACTCCAGTTCCAGGGATTTCAATACTCTCTTCTTGCATCTGCAGGGATCAGGCCCATGCATGGCACATAAACATAAGTGTGCACAATGAATGAATGAATGAATGAATGAATCTTTTAAGGAGGATGGATAGTGGTAGAAGAAAATATCTGAAGTCAACCTTTGGCTTTGCCATGTACATATGCACACACACGCACAAATTCATATGGAAAAGCATAGCATTGTATGCTGAGATTTCCAATTTAATTTAAGTTTTATATGGGATGATGCAAAAAGTATAGAAGCAACAGGAAAAGTAGCCTTACACTTCAGGGAGACTAAGAAGAACCTTCATTTTGGGCAGCAGCTGAGCCAAGAGTAACAAAGTGACAAAGAATGCTAATCATCACAGGAGTTTGGAGAATCCTACAATAATCAAGAGTTTATTGATGAATTTTGAGCTGAAAGCATGATCACATTGACATGCAGTAGCTTTCTAATGAAAGAATATTACTTGAGAGGTCAAAGGGAGGACCATTAAATCCATGCCAGATGGATGGTGAGGAAACAGAACATTAGCCATGGGGAAGCTGAAAATCATATTAGTCATCAACATGTTTTATACTACTTGGGCTAAATAGAGTTTGATTTTAGCAATAGAAGTGTAGCTTCTACTTAACAACCATTAAAAATAGACTATATGAGCTGGAGAAGGGGCTCAGTCACTAAAGTAATTGTATAACCATGGGATCCCTAGCACCCACATAAAAGTCAAGCATGGTGATACACACCTATAACCCCAGACAGCGGAGGCATGAAGACAGATTACCTCTTGGGCTTGCTAGACAGCTAGCTTAGCCTTATCTCTAAAAATAAGGTAGAGAATGATAAAGGAAGGCACCCAAATTGAACCTCTGGCTTTCATAGATATACACACATGTGCATGCACATGCTCACACACAAGTGCACACATGTGAACATGCACATACATGAAAAAGATTACAAGATATTTAGTTAGGAGGTGGAGAAATGGAACTTCATGCTCAAAGTATCAAATCTACCATATTGTTAAAAAGTATACCATCTAAATATACAAGATGCAAAAGAGTTAAGAACTTTATACTTGAATTGTTTCTCAGACTTAATACCTTAAATTATCATTCCTGTTCCCAAAACTAGATGAGAAAAACTGTTTTTCATTATGTTGATTAGAGTTTCATTACTTCAGTGCCTATCTTACTTTACCCCAGGTCCATTTCCCATGTCTCTTCCTCTACAAGAGACTGGAATGTCCCATCATAACCCATTAAGTAGCTGATAACTCATTATTCTTCCCAGCAACATCTGAAGGAAAACTAGAATCAGTATCCTTTGATGCCTGTGAATAGGTCCATTTTGTTATCACAATTCAGAACAGCCATCTAATCAATGAACTTCCTATACAATCTGGTTTCAATTATAAATAACAACATATGCAGAGTTCCCAAGTTGAGAGACAGGCAGCCTATTCAAGAGCAGAATTGGTAGTTAGAGATGAAGCTGGAGGGAGAATAAGAGGCCACTCTGATCCCAAGTAGATTAGATGGTAGGAAATTTGGATTTAGCATTAGAAGAGTTATCAATCAAACACATACACATATACACAGTGTGTTCATAATGTTGGGCATGGAAAGATTTGTGTACACTAGAAAAAGAAAATAGAGAATGAATGTGGGAATTTTTGAAATATTGATGAAAGGAAGTCAGTAAATAACAAGTAAAAATGCTAAGAATATTGTATATTACCTAGGTTTAGAAATTGTTGCCGCTTTTCCAAAGAGCATTTATTTGTTTAGGAAGATCAAAAGTCTGGTTGAGTAACTTCATTTCTAGAAGCTCATTTTGAAATGAAAGAAATTTTCTTTTATAGTATAGTTTCTTCAAAACTGGTCAAAAATTGGTCAGTGCCAATATGTAGCTTAATCACTTTCATGATAAAATGATCATCTTCAATTTTCCTGATTCTTGTAAAACATGGATGTTTTTGATACAGCAGGACATAAGGGGAGGATTAAATATTGAGTATCATAGAACACTATCTCTGCTATAGCACTAATTATATGGTGTCTAAAGGTGTTTGCCTTTTGATTTAGAGAAAATGTGTTAATTTGATAGCAGAGTTGTATCAGAATTTTATAGTAATATAATACCTTATAAGTTGTAGTGAATAACTCCACCAGTAAGTGACTGTGAACTCCAGTGTTAGTGCCTTTCACAGTATTTTTGACTTGGAAAGAGATGTCCACATGCCCTATTATTACAGTCCCAGGAATGGTAGCAAGATGAATTTTTCTCACGCCATACCTTCAGTTCCATCCAGTCCTTGCTTCTTCCCTACTTGGTTATCTTATTACAGAGATCCCACTATGTCCACATCACCAGCTAAACATTTTTTCTAATTCCTAACATTATTTTTACTTGTAGGTAAATAAGGTTAATTTTGCGTCTTGAAAATGCAGTTGTTAGCTGATCTTAGAGCACACAAAGAAGCTTAGGCAATTGTATATGTATGTATGAAATCTAAATGTATTAAGAAGAATTGATGAAAATAAAGAATAATTGGATTGCCCTGAATCTCATCTTTCAATCTTAGAGGAGACCAAAGTGTTTCCACCTTTCCAAAGGGCACTATTTAGAAAGGTAGATTCAGAACTTGCTAGAGTACCTTTTAAGAAAGAAATCAGAGTATAAACTTTTGCTTAGCTGTAATATGCAAATAACAACATGCTGCTTCATTGTAACTGTAATTAATTAATTAATTAAAAACTATATGCATATATACCATAATGGGTAAAATCTGATTATGTATCCATGTACCATGGTGGTATACTTCCATAATGTAATTTTTTTCATTTTTATTTTTATTTATTTATATTTTTTATTTACATTGCAAATGATTTCCCCTTTTTTGGGTCCCCACTCCCCACAAGTCGCATAAGCCCTCTTCCGTCCCCCTATTCTTCCATCTACCCCTTCCCACTTCCCTGTTCTGGAATTCCCCTATACTCTTGCACTGAGTCTTTCCAGAACCAGAGGCCACTCCTCCATTCTTTTTGGACATCATTTAATGTGTGGATTATGTCCTGGGTATTCAAAGTTTCTAGGCTAATATCCACTTATCAGTGAGTGCATACCATGATTGATCTTTTAAGACTGGGTTACCTCACTTAGTATGATGTTCTCCAGCTCCATCCATTTGCCTAAGAATTTCATGAATTCATTGTTTCTAATGGCTGAATAGTACTCCATTGTGTAAATATACCGCATTTTTTGTATCCATTCCTCCGTTGAAGGACATCTAGGTTCTTTCCAGCTTCTGGCTATTACAAAAATATGGAACGCTTCACGAATTTACGTGTCATCCTTGCGCAGGGGCCATGCTAATCTTCTCTGTATCATTCCAATTTTAGTATATGTGCTGCCGAAGCGAGCACCATAATGTAATTTTAAATGTAGTTTTTTTGAACAGATTTTGAGTAGGTATTAAAAAATCTGTTAACTCCTTTCCTAACATCCCAACATTTTTGTAATTCATTTTATTTTTTTAAGATGTAAATGTAAACATTTAGCTGTTATATTTTTCCTAATAAGTAGATTTAGCCATTCTGATAAATTTGTGAGGAAGTATTTTATAAAGCTAAAAGGTCAGTGTACAGTTGTTAAAAACACTTTTCTTTTTCTTTCTAACAAGCAATTAACCTGAAAAGGGCACTATACAAATCACTTTATAGGTATTAATAGTTCATCCCCAGTAACCTATGAAAAATGTACTAGTATTAAACTCATTTTACAGATTAAGAAGCCAAGGCACAAATATCTAAATGGAAATCTGATGGGACAGAGTTTTTTAGTTTATTCTTCTCTGATATATTACATCCCAATCAGTTTCCCTTTCCTCCTCTGCTCCCAGCATCCCTTAACTCCTCTCTCCCATAGATCCATTCCTCCTCTATTTCCCATTAGAAACAAGCAGACCTACCAGGATTTCAACCAACACAACATTACAAGTTATAATACAACTATGCACATACCCTCATATGAAGGCTGGACAAGGCAACACAGTAGGAAATAAAGGGTTCCAACCTCAAGCAAAAGAGTCAGATAAAACACTCATTCCCACTTTTAGGAGTCCCACAAGAACACAAAGCTACACAATGATAACATATATACAGAGAGCCTAGCTTAGACTCATATATGCTCCATGATTGCCACTTCAGTGACAAATTTCCTCCTATCTGTTGCTGGATGAAGTCCCATTAATGATGATTGGGCTAGGCATCAATCGGTGAGTATAACAGACAATCATTAGAAATTATTTGCTAGCCAGATGGTAGTGGTGCACCCCTTTAATTCCAGCACTTGGGAGGCAGAGGCAGGCAGATTTCTGAGTTCGAGGCCAGCCTGGTCTACAGAGTGAGTTCCAGGACAGCCAGGGCTATACAGAGAAACCCTGTCTCGACACAAAAAAAAAAAAAAAAAAAGAAAAAAAAGAAAAAAAAGAAAGAAAGAAAGAAAAAAGAAAAGAGAAAAAAAGAATACATAACAGTACCACATTTAAATGTACCAAACAATTGAGACCCAAAAAAGAAGAATGAAAATAAACCAAGTTCTAGGAGTGCAGGTGCAGGTGTGCAGCAAAACTCCTGGCCTGAAAGAAGAATGTATTGCTATAATTTTTCCTCTGAACACATACTGTTTTTATTTCCATCCAGTTTAATTTTCCTGAGACTTCCTTTCTTATCTAAGGTTTATTCAGAAATATGCTGTTTAATTTCCAAGTAGTTGGGTATTTATTCATTTCCTTTTGTTTCTGATTTCTCATGTTTTTTTTTTTAATGATGACCAGTGTATGCTTTGTATTGTTTCTTTTCTTTTAAAATTAAGGCTTGATTTCCAACCTAAGATAGGGTCTTATCCTGATGAATGTTCCATGTAAAATTAGTTTCTTGATATGGATTTTCTTTCTTAATAGAAATATGTTTTTAGCAGAGGGCAAACTGGGAAGGGGGATAGCATTTAAAACGTAAATAAATTAAAATAAGCAATAAAAAAGAATATGTTTTTAAAGAAAACAAGGGAGGAAAGTCATAAATAACATTTAAGTTTTAAAAATCACCATCTGCAATTCATTCATTGAGAGATATGCCATATTTTTGGTTTTTTTCACAGCACACCATAAAGTAAGCCTAAAAAAAAGTTGGGCAGGATAGAATAAGAGCACTTCCTTTTATATCTAGCTTACTTCCTTGTCTTTTGATCCCAGGTATCAAATCACTTTGTAACCCCCCCCATTTGGGGTCACAAAACACTGGCAAGCCTACCCTGTTTTCTCTGCTATCTGTATGTCAACAGTTTCTGTTCCTAACAGACATGTTAAGAACAGTAGCTGCCCTAGTTCTGCTTTGTACCTTTTAAAGATTTTCCACTTCTGTTTCAGTACAAAATACATGTTAATTGTACGTATCAGTCAGATACCCAAAAATAACTGTACCTAATATGGCTGGTGTTAAGTTATTTCCATATATAGTGGAGCTTAAACAATTTTTTAAGAACCATCTAGCATTGGTATTGAAACAGGTGTATATAAATCCTAAATCATCAGTAATTAAATTTATATGGAGACTAATTAGCTCCTATTTACATTCATATAAATGAGATTCAAATAAAGTTAATAGTCTATGAAGTATTCCAAGAGCCTCTGACTCAAATTCCTGAGCTTACACATAAGAAAATTAAAGTCAGAAGAGTTTAATGCTGTAACCATAGTCATAGAGCAGAAATAGTAACTACAATATGGAGAATTAGAAGTCAAATGTCCTGGTTCCTTCTGTAGGATTGCTCCACTGGAGGTGTGCATTACATTATTAATGAAAAATAAAGATTCTAAGTGTATCACATCAACTGGTATATTGAAATTAGATTGAAGGGATCAGGAACAAAAATTGAAACAAAAATGGGAAAATATGATAGGATAGGGTCAATCCAAGTAAGAGATGAGTGTAGCTTAAACCTACATGCTAAAGTAAAAGTCGTGAGCAGAATTGAGCTCTGAATATATTTTGAAGCTAAGATGTCAGGACGTACTGAAAGATTATCTGTGAAATGTAACTTACTTCCCTACACACTCAGGTGCTCAATAACTATGTGATTGATGTTTTTAACAGGTACTGTGTGAGAAGCTGAGGTTTCATTAGTGGCCAAAGCAAATGGTTTCTGCCTTAAAAAACAGTACTACAGTAGGCAAAAAACACATCATAAGAGACTGAACCAAGTAATTTCAATGATTTTTTTAATTAATTAGGAATGGCACTAGTGAAAAGATTGCATAATGGTGAATGAACTCCCAGAGATTTCTCTAGCATAAAGAACTAGTACAGATGCAGGCTCTTGTTTGGATCTATGATTTCCTCATTCTTGTATTGGCATGATTAAACTGGCATGATTGGCATTTTAAACTGCAGATTTCATTTAACGCTGTTAGTAGGTTTGAGATCAGGTGTGACTACAGTCTCATACCTGTCTACTCTGGCTGAGCTTTAGGAACTTTCATACCTTAAGTTCTGTCTCATTTACAAAACTGAGATGTTAACATGACCCTTTGTGTCATGATATAAGTGTAAATCATCCTTTCTGACCCACAGAAATGTAATTTTCTAAATAAATTGATGAAGCATAAATTTGGATATAGGTGTTACCGATATAAATTATCTCCACTAACATGAAATTATTACCCTTTCCGATTTGTAAACCCTTTCTTTCCACATAACAGGGAACTTGTATCATGTGTCAGAATGCGATCATAGATGAATGCCTTGTGTCATTTTCTGACATTTGTGACAATTTTCTTCTCCTTTAAATAGAATGCTTACTTTAAAAGCGGTGGTGTGTGTGTGGTAGTTAGGAGCACAGAGTTGACAGAATTGAATTTGACTCTGCCCTTCCTTTTTTAATCCTGAAGAAGCAGTCTATGCATTCTGTCTCCATATTCTCTTCTTTACTATGTAGTCAATGATAGCCTCTTTACAATTCATTGTTGTTGTCATTATTGGTTTGGATTGGTTTCTGGTAAGAATGAAAATTGGTAACTTACAGAAAGTTTCCAATAAGGTACCTAACACAGAATAATCCCTCAGTAAATAATAATTATGATCACAGAATAATTTTTATTTTCCAAGGGGGTAATTCTTATTAGTATTCATTAATCATTCCTCTTCTCCCTACCTTAAAACTATAGTAGGTAAAAAGAAGATTTACATATGATGGGTTATTGCATATGATTCAGTCAAGTTCTTTCCTATGTAAGCTAGAAAACAGGTCATTCTTATGAACCATTTACTTTGCCTAATCTAAGTATTTTAAAGGACATATAGACTTAGCTCAACTGTCACTTTATTCTTATCTGACTCCTCGTTGACAGTGTTTTCAAAGCACAGATTATGAATGAAGATTAATGCATCTTTATTAAGTAAATACTTTAGTTAGATTCAGGAACAGCCAAGAGCTTACCTTAGTCTGCTGAACTGAAACATCTGTTAATTCAGTGCCATATCTTTCACTCCCAGTATTTCAAAGGCCTCTATTTCATGTATTACATCAGTGAGAATATCACCACCAGCAACAAACCAGTTAAATTCTGTGGAATTTCTTATAGATTTTTGATGTAATACTTAGTACTTTTAGCTCATACTCTGCTTACTCAAATTTATACTCTTTTACTGCCAAAATATAATAATTAGTAAGAAAGTCTTTTACTTTCTAAAATATTTAAGACTTCAAATATTTTTGTTTATTTGTTTATTTGAAAAACTGAATAGTAGAAGTAGCTGTCATTTATCCCAAGTACTTCAAATTGCTAAGCACCTCCTTTTCTTATGTAGATGAAGGATAGTATTGGCTTGGCTAGTCACTGAAGAAATCTTGGAACTTTGTAGAAAATTACAGTGAAAGAAAGTTGCTATATTGCAACAAGAGAGTATTTTGATTGCAAATTTTTCCATAAGTGCAGTAATTTGCAACTTGAGAAGAATTTAATAGTAGCTGAGCTTTCAAAATGCAATACAGAAACTGTCATTTTCTTCTACAATTAAAATAAGTACTTCTGAAAATTTCAGGATAAGAATGACCCAAATTACCACCACCCCCCCCCCCCCACTTCTTCATCCAAAAGACGGGAGAATGGAGTTTGAAGAGAACATCTGTGGGCAAATGAAAAACAAATGGTCTTTTCAGGCAAATTCTGAAAAGGGATCTTTTATAGCCAAACAGAATCCTATTGCATGCATCACCATGGTTAAGAAGAGGATCAACAGTACTTTCATAATGGCTTTTTATTTTAGCACATTCTATTTTTTGGATAGAATTCCAATTCAACACATCTATTCATAATTCATCATACAATTATTTGCATAAATATCTTTTAACACAGATTTAATATTCTTTGGTCAGCCACATCTTGAATCTAATCTGTTAAATTCACTAAGACATTCTCAGTGCAACTAATGCTAAAGAATACTTATGTCCCCAGAGGGATGGTCTACTAAAGAACATACATTTTACGAATATGTGGCACACATAGATTATTGGACACAAGAGAACTGCTGTGTTGTCTGTCTACCACCCAACAATTTTTAGGTTGAAATAATTAACTAGTTAAGATTGTATTATGGGCTCTTTGCTAATATTTGCTCAATAGTTGTTCCCTCACAGACAATAATTCAGTTTCTCCATATTAAGCCCATAATGTTAATAGGCAGAGGACAAAACAGTGTATAAGATTGAATTTTTCTTCATTAGAAGTCATATTTGGAAGGGGGTCTAAGCAATAAACATGAAATATAAGTATATTTAATGTTAAATGCAAAGAAGAAAAATAGTATTGACCGCATGATGATTAACAATTTTATATAAAGAATGCTGCGGTTCATTTTAAAAGTAAACATCTACATAATGACTTAAAGGAGGTCTAGGGTAAGCAATGCTAGTGTCTGGCTAAAGGAACATTAAGGTAATAGCAAGAGTAAAACCTGTGAGATAGACCTGCACTTTAACTTGATCTGGAAACAGCCACTGTGTCTGGAATAAAGTTAACAAGAAGGGCAGAAAGTGATAAATGTCATAAGGGACTAGACTGTGTATGGCATTCAAGATTACAAAAGGACATGAATGCATATTCACAACGAGAAAGCACTGGAGATTTTTACATGTAGGAATTACAAGATGCCGAATGTTTTAATAGGATCACACTGGCTCTACTATTAAATTTTGGAGAGATTAAAAACAGAAGCAGCTAGAATGGTAAGGAGGTATTGCAGTAATCAAGGTAAGCATGAATAACAGAAGTAGTAAAGCTGTGTGTGTGTGTGTGTGTGTGCGTGTGCGTGTGCGTGTGCGTGTGCGTGTGTGTAACTGCTCAGTCTCTATAATGTTACTTGTATATATGCCTTCAAGGCTGAGCATTTGGTATTAGATGACCAGTTGGTGTGCTCGTCCCTAGACTTTCTCCTGCTCCCAGCATTCCTCAGTTTCCTTTAGTTATTTGTATTGGGCTTTCCCCATCCACATTTGAATGTCTGTTGGATTTTATCTTTACTTTGTGAAGCAGGAAAAAAAAAGTATTTGCACTTTGTCTTGGTTTCTGAAAAAAACTTGATACGTTTCTCCCCAGTTGGTACACCTTAAGTTTTGTTTTTCAGTTTGCTTTTTCATTCTTGAGCAGTTTGGGGTTCTTATGAACCTTTGAGAGCAGTTGCATTTTGACGACCTGCTTTGTCTTTGGGGGTGCTTTTATTGAGCACTTTGGGATATTATTGCTTGATGTGTTTGTTTTTAATTTATTGATATTATGCATATGGGTTTTTTCTTTTTCCTGCATGCACATATGTAGCCTGTCTTCATTTTTGGTACCCTTGGAAGTCAGAAGAGAGTGTCAGACTCCTGGGAACTCTAGTTATTGATGGTCATGTGGGTGCTGCAAATCGAATCCAGGCCCTCCACATAGCTACAACAAGAACTCTTGCCATGAGGAATGTCTCCAGCCCCAAGGGCTGTTATAATTAAGAAACACTTAAGTAGTGACCACTGTGAAAGAAATCTCTATCAGTTCTAGGAGACAACTGGCTTGATTTATTCAAGCTACGAGGTCTGACTTTGTAGAATTACTAGTTGTCTTCAAGGGACAAGCCTCTAATATAATAATCCTCTTTGTTGGTCAGGCCTTGCTGATATAGAAGCAAATTTTGAAATCTATTGAACTATATTGGGTATTTCCCATGTGACAGGAAATTTTGGGACTCTTATTGAGCCATTGGTTTCTGTTGAATCATTTGAGATAAAGAAACAATGAAACCATGATTTATATAACCATAAAAATACTCTTTACGAGGAACACTCCTCCACTGCTGGTGGGGTTGCAAATTGATACAACCACTCTGGAAATCAGTCTGGCGGTCCCTCCAAAAACTGGGCACCTCACTTCCAGAAGATCCTGCTATACCACTCCTGGGCATATACCCAGAGGATTCCCCACCATGTAATAAGGATACATGCTCTACTATGTTCATAGCAGCCCTATTTATAATTGCCAGATGCTGGAAAGAACCCAGGTATCCCTCAACAGAAGAGTGGATGCAAAAAATGTGGTATATCTACACAATGGAGTACTATTCAGCCATTAGAAACAATGAATTCATGAAATTCTTAGGCAAATGGATGGACCTAGAGAACATCATACTAAGTGAGGTAACCCAGACCCAAAAGATGAATCATGGTATGCACTCACTAATAAGTGGATATTAACCTAGAAACCTGGATTACCCAAAACATAATCTACACATCAAATGAGGTACAAGAAGAAAGGAAGAGTGGCCCCTTGTTCTGGAAAGACTCGATGAAGCAGTATTCAGCAAAACCAGAACAGGGAAGTGGGAAGGGGTGGGTGGGAGGACAGGGGGAGAGAAGGGGGCTTACGGGACTTTCTGGGAGTGGGAGGGCTAGGAAAGGGGGAAATCATTTGAAATGTAAATAAAAAATATATCGAATTAAAAAAATACTCTTTACTACTTTGGTACACTGTAGAGACAGCTGTAATGTAGAATTGTCTCTAATATAGCAGTGGGGCAAAAAACACAATTTGCCCCTTGAAACTTCTGAAATTAGCTAAGTAAGAAATTTCTGAACATTTTATTCCTGTACTTCCTTTCCTAATTCATTATATGCTAGTAACTGTTATAATTGGCAGACCTATTTAAAATATATATGAATGTGTGATTTGCTCTTAATAAGAACGAATAGTTCTGTGACTGTTTTCTGAAGCTAACTAAAATGCAAGGATTTACATAGAATATGAATTTAAGACAAAAAGGAACAGGTTTACTAGGCTTTACCTCTGGCAGGTTTATCTTAATTACTTATTAGCTTACTTTTTTATTATGTAAGTATGTTGCTTTTAAATGTTAATGTTTGAAACTGAGGCTAGGAGAAAGGTGACTACAAGATTTAAGAGAGATACTAAAGATAGTAAAAATATTGTTTTGTTCTCATATGCCATGAGACTTCTGGAAAGTCTTTGAAAATATCTAAACATGACTCAGAAGGAAGGTTGGAGATCACTAAATCAAAGAAAGACAAAGTAGGCAGATTCAAGAATAGAGGGCTGCACAAAACTACATGGAGGAGTGGGGGTCCTCCAGGGTAAATAAAGATGTCCAGTATTAGGATGGACATGGTTGGGATTTTAGTATCTAAAGAAGTGATAGAAAGAGAAAAAGAAATGTTAGCTTGAAATTGTATGTCAGACAAATGGGCATGATTAGCAGTAAGTCTATAGATAACTGCATTGGGTATAGGAAAGGGAAGGGATTGTAATAGCACAATCTTTGTAAGAGATTGGAGTGTCATATCTCCACCTAGGACCAGTGATAGAACTCAATGACTGATCTTAAGCACCATAATAAACTAAACAAGTAAATGTAAAAGATATAACACACTAACCAACCCAATTCTTTTTTTTTATTTTTTAAAAAATATTTGTTTTATTTTTTTATTTTTTTTTTGTTTTTTTTATTCGATATAATTTATTTACATTTCAAATGATTTCCCCTTTTCTAGCCCCCCCCACTCCCCGAAAGTCCCATAAGCCCCCTTCTCTCCCCCTGTCCTCCCACCCACCTCTTCCCACTTCCCTGTTATGGTTTTGCCCTATACTGCTTCACTGAATCTTTCCAGAACAAGGGGCCACTCCTCCTTTCTTCTTGTACCTCATTTGATGTGTGGATTATGTTTTGGGTATTCCAGTTTTCTAGGTTAGTATCCACTTATTAGTGAGTGCATACCATGATTCACCTTTTGAGTCTGGGTTACCTCACTTAGTATGATGTTCTCTAGCTCCATCCATTTGCCTAAGAATTTCATGAATTCATTGTTTCTAATGGCTGAATAGTACTCCATTGTGTAGATATACCACATTTTTTGCATCCACTCTTCTGTTGAGGGATACCTGGGTTCTTTCCAGCTTCTGGCAATTATAAATAGGGCTGCTATGAACATAGTAGAGCATGTATCCTTATTACATGGTGGGGAATCCTCTGGGTATATGCCCAGGAGTGGTATAGCAGGATCTTCTGGAAGTGAGGTGCCCAGTTTTTGGAGGGACCGCCAGACTGATTTCCAGAGTGGTTGTATCAATTTGCAACCCCACCAGCAGTGGAGGAGTGTTACTCTTTCTCCACACCCTCTCCAACACCTGCTGTCTCCTGAATTTTTAATCTTAGCCATTCTGACTTGTGTAAGGTGAAATCTCAGGGTTGTTTTGATTTGCATTTCCCTAATGACTAATGAAGTTGAGCATTTTTTAAGATGCTTCTCTGCCATCTGAAGTTCTTCAGGTGAGAATTCTTTGTTTAACTCTGTACCCCATTTTTAATAGGGTTGTTTGGTTTTCTGGAGTCTAACTTCTTGAGTTCTTTATATATATTGGATATTAGCCCTCTATCTGATGTAGGATTGTTGAAGATCTTTTCCCAATTTGTTGGTTGCCGATTTGTCCTTTTGATGGTGTCCTTTGCCTTACAGAAACTTTGTAATTTTATGAGGTCCCATTTGTCAATTTTTGATTTTAGAGCATATGCTCAACCCAATTCTTATAAGCTGTTATTAATGTAGATAGCTTCTGAAAGAAACAGGCATCTCCCATCTTTGTCATGTTTCAAAGTAATGAACTATAAAACTATAATGATTACGTGAGAACACAAAAGGAAGAGGCTGCATCAGCAATTTCATGGCAAACAATATATGTAAAATAATTATGTGTAAATTAAGTATACTTAAACACTAGCCAGAATTACTCATACAGCATATTAAATTTTGTCTTTTATACTTTCAGAAATTAATTGTGAATTTTATACCCATGATGTCTACAATATATATATATATACATATATGTATATATAATGTAAATGTATATACATATATGTGTTTATATATATGAATATAACACAAAGATATTTATGACACTTTGAAACTTGGGTGATTATTATTTCTAGATTAAACTATGTCAAGAGATTACTCTGTTATCTTTATATGTGCTAGATGTTTATAACTCACACAAGAACAAAAAGTTTTATATAAATATACTATTTTAGGAAGAAATACATTAAATAGTAATATGAGTTGATTCTACAACTAAATCAGAAAATTTTATATAAAGAAAAGCTATTTAACCATTATACCTTTGTGTAGAAAAAGAAAAATCTGTTACTCTAAATAAGGTTCACTTCAAACAATTGTCTGTGACTTTAAAACTCACATGCAATCTCTAACCTCTCTTGATTAGCTAATCATAATTCATCTTATTGTACCAGTGAACAGTGTATATGAATATATTATCTGAGTGGAACCAGTGATTTATAGTCATTATTTGAAAAGTTAGGTGAGTCACTAGAGCTCTGGCTTTTTCTCAAAATAAAGTAAATGGTTAAATATATAGAGATATAGAGAATAATGCAAAAGAACAATAATAATGATTTCCCATGGAAACTAGATAAGACAGAAATACAAGTATAATTGGGTGGTATAGTTGATGATTTAGATGATATAACATTTTTCATTGATAAAACAATGGTATTAGGCTTTTCTTTTCCTAAGCATTTTTTTAATTTTATTTTTTATTAGATATTTTCCTTATTTACATTTCAAATTATTTCTCCTTTCCTGGTCCCCCCCCCCTGAAAATCTCATAAGCCATCTCCCCTTCCCCTCTTCCCCAATCAACCCTCTCCTGCTTCCCTGTCCTGGTCTTCCCATACACTGCTGCATGGAGCCTTTCCAGGACCAGGGGCCACTCCTCCCTTTGATGTCCAACAAGGCCATCCTCTACTGCCTGTGCATCTGGAGCAATGAGTAACTCCATGTGTAGCCTCTGGTTGATGGTTTTGGCTTTATAATCCACAAATACTACAGGCAATTGATGGAACATGTTCAAGATATCAAACATAGTTGTAGGGTTGGGTAATTGAGAAGTGGGAAGGTACATCTGTTCAAAAGAAGGGATGAGCTGAGGTGCTGATATTTTGACATGAAGATTAGTCAGTAATACTGGTATAAGTAGGTGTGGCATTATGTTGATCCAAGTGCTTATATATATATAGATACTTAAGGGAGACAGAAACAAGAACGGAGCATTTGCCTCCCAATTCATCAGATTATGTGAGAATCAGATGAGATATTGCATCAGAAAGCACAATAAATCTCTCAGAGGGAACAGTTGTATATGTGTATATGTGTGTAAGAACACTTAGTTTCACAATGTGTCTTATCCTTGAATCTGCCAAAAAAAAATAGGACATGGATAGGCCCTCTCCTGCTTCAAGGGAGATGGGAAAGTAGAGTAATGTGATTATATTAATTTATTTTGAAATATTAATGGGGAAAGTTACTTCTCTAACCTGGACGTGGAGTCATTGGTATAGCCCTATGAGTTTTCTGTATCACACTCTGCACATAGTAACCTTTCCTGTCTTTAATTGCAGACATTTCAGCAGTCCTCTCTGCAGCACAAATCAAAGAAGAAAAACAAAGGTAATAAAAGAAAATGTACCTTTAAACCTGCTTTTGTACAGTGATGTTCCCCAGCACATTTCATGAATCTCTCATTGTCTTGAAGCCAATGTGGTTTTAGATCATTTACCATGCATTGATAATAGATGGTCTCACAAAGTCTTGAGATAAGGATTACACAATTGGAAATGATAATTTTATGAATAATAAGTATCTGACTTGCTTTTAGGATCTACAGATTAATCTTTTATGTGTTTTCCAAAACTTATAAAGTATTACCACTCACTCTCTTTAGGAGCTATAGCAGGCAAGAGCAAAAGGAGAATTTCTTGCAAGGATCTTGGCCGTGGTGACTGTGAGGGATGGCTTTGGAAAAAGAAAGATGCAAAGAGCTATTTTTCACAGAAATGGAAGAAGTACTGGTTTGTCCTAAAGGATGCATCCCTATACTGGTACATTAATGAAGAGGTAAGACAGAGTAATTGGTGCTCTCATCCATCTCTAACAAAAACCTCAACACCTGATCCATTTGTTTTAAATCGTATCACCCTCATGCCAATGCAGAGTCTATCTTCAGAGTTCTAGAATAGTTGCTTCATTTTTCTAATGTACCAACATATCTGAGGCATGCTTAAAATATAGTGAAGTTCTCTGTTTCTAAAAATGCCAAAAAACTAATGTAGTTTAACAAAAACATATATTTTTTTTTAACTCTTGTTCAAAATTTTCTAGGGTTTTCTGTTTCTGTTTTGGAGGAGGGGACAACTTAGCAACTTAAGTAATTCAAATCTGTTCAATTTATTTCAGTTTCTCCTGAATTAAAAAAAATAACTAGTAGACTAATTTTGAAAATTACAAGTATCCATTAATTTTAGCCAGCTTGAGGGGAGGAGCATGTTTTGTGTATTTTAATTGTTCTTATGACTTTTCTAGGGTTTTATTTTCTTTGAATAACATATTTGCATCTAGACTAATCCCAATCAAAATCATGTCTCACCAAATGTGCCAGTGTGTAATTGATTTTTCCCCTGACACTGCTGTGAATTGTTACACCCATTACTTCACTTTAATAGACTTTTTAAACAATAATTTGGCTTTTAGCTTGTGTGTGTGTGTATGTGTATACACATGTTATTGGTTTCTAGATTTTATACAAATAGTATCCTAAGACATTAATCAAGTTGCATTTGAAGAGTAATTACTAAAACTTAATGTCATTATTAGGCCTTTGATTGTAACATACAATATCTAGAGAATTTCATGTTCACTGAACAAGCTAATATGCTGCTATCTTATATCATGAGTACAGAGTAGACTCAGGGATTATACTACTGGAGTGACTGTGCTTATAGTTTCCTCTCCAAAATGAAAGTAATGATGCATACCTTACTAAGCTTTCTTAGACATGAATCAATGACTGGAACATAACTTAGAACAATGTCTTACAAAATGCTTACTGTTTGCTATTCATTAGTAGAAGACTTATATAGAAAATCCTAAATTAATAATTTTCTATATACTTATATATACTTAATTATTTTGTTTTGATATTTTGTGGCAGTCATTTAGTTACATAAAGTAAAATCTGTTTCACTAAGTATATCCTGTCTAATTATAGTAAACAAAACATTTTTGTTTCATAGATATACTAAAATTTTATGTGATAATCATGAAGTATCAAGATGCAGATCTCTGTTTTTTCTTTATTGATTTATAGATTTGTCTATGTATACTAAATTATATTCTGGCTTTCAAACTACAAGAGATGAAAATCTTTTGTATGCTTTATTAAATAGTGCCTATATTTCAGTTTTTGGCAAGTTATTACTGTTGCCCATGTACAATTTAAATCGATAATTTTGTAGTACATATTTCTATGAAAGCCTTCTGTTATTTTAGAGGACATACAGTATTTTGTGCTGCATCATTATGAAAAGATAATATTCCATAAATATTTTAGATTTAAATTGAGGATGACAAAAGTAGTATAAGATAGAATTCAAAATGGAACTTCAGATTGGAAAAATATTAAAGGTAAAATATAGAGCTGCTTCTGTATATAGCATACAAAATTTACTTGCTATCTAAGGCTCAAAGTTATAAGTTTTGCATGTTCATTAATAATAGAAATAACAGATACACAAAGTACAAACATACATACATACATACATACATACATACATACATACATACATACATAAACACATACCTACACAGAAAAAGAGCTGAGAGTAGTATTTTTCTTCAAAATAATGGGAGGGTGAGTAATTTTTTTGTTCTCCATTGTCTTTTTTGTTTTTATTTTCGTCTGACTAAAACTCAAGTAGAAAGGTATTCAGTAAATATGTATTGTATGTCCATGGTCAGGGTGTGCTTCTTCTAAGACCATGATGGTGTCTGTGAATCATAGAGCAGCTGAGGTCTGTATTGATGTCTGTGGCCTGGGCTGCCACAAGAGACCATGGGGTCCATAGCATGTGCTGACACTGGAGGCCATGTGAACGTTTGTAGTCCATGCCGTCACCAGAAACCACGATCCATGCTCCCAGTGACTGGAAAGGGCGAGGAAACTTCTTTTGCAGTAGTATCAGTGACTTCAGATTCAGAGTTGAGAGAGTCATAGGAGGCTTCTGTGACAACTCCTACCTCTATCCCTATCCCCCCCCCCAAAACAAAAGTAACAACATAGACTGGAAGCCATCAAAGGTACTCTTTAAATTTCCATAAAGATGCTGAAATGTAGCTCTCCACAGTTGGTGGCTTGCGGAAGGGGTAGAGGTGGTGAAGGACTTTTAAGGGTCTGGCCACTGCGAGGTGACCATATAGACAAAAATTGAACTTGCTGTTCCTCTTCCCCTTCCTCTTCCTCCTCCTCTTTCTCCTCCTCGTCCTCTTCTTCTTCCCATTCCTCTCCCTCTCCTTCCTCCTCTTCCTCCTCCTTCTTCATTTTTTTTGGAGGGATAAAATTTCCCTGAGAGGGCTGGAAAGTGAGTGTGATGACATTCATTATGTGAAACTCCCAAGAAATCAATAAAAATATTATGTTGTGGGCAAAAAAAAAAAAAAAAGAAAATGCTGGATCTGTGAAGGTGTGTATTATAATAAAATGAAGTTTTTAATTGGTAAACATCTCCATATTTTATATAAATTTTAAAAATAATAGAT
Organism: Apodemus sylvaticus; assembly: GCF_947179515.1. Lineage (NCBI taxonomy): Eukaryota > Metazoa > Chordata > Mammalia > Rodentia > Muridae > Apodemus > Apodemus sylvaticus. The sequence continues at coordinate 33,884,891 of NC_067495.1, forward strand.
AATGAGACAGGAGAGGTTGTTCAGCACTTAGGAGCAGTTGTTTCTAGCACCCATATGATGACTTACAACCATCTGTAACTCCCCTCTCTGGGGATCTAATGCTATCTTCTGACCTCTGTTAGGCAACACGCATACACATGATACTCACACATACATTCTGGCAATTGTCATACACAAGAAATAAATGAAGCTTTTTAAAATGATAGAAAATGTTATACTAAAACGTTCAGTTATTTTGTATATCTGGCCTAAAATCTTTTCTTGTACCTCTTTTTGTTATTTTTGCTTTTGGTTGTTATTGTTGCTGCTGCTGCTGCTGCTGCTGCTGTTTACACCCCGACACAAAGCCCAATACATTCTGCACAAATGAGTACTCTACCATTGATCTACTTCCATAGCATGCAAAATTTGTATAAAACATATTTTACTTTGCAAAATATTTCTATCATCATTTTAATAGAAAAAATAATATACTTTCTCTTTTTTCCCTTGATTAAGTTATTTATTCACTTTACATACTGATCGAAGCTCCCCTCTCCTCTAGTCCCTCCCTCATACACCTCCCCCCCTCATAAACCCTCCCATTCTCCTTTGAGAAGGAGGAGCTTCCCACCCCATCATCCCACCCTGGCACATCAAGTCACTGCAGGACTGGGCGAATCCTCTCCCACTGAGGCCAGACAAGGCATCCCAGCTAGGGAAATGGAATCCATAGACAGGCAACAGAGTCAGGGCAATCCCCTGCTCCAGATGTTGGGGAACCTGATTGAAGACCAAGCTGCACAGCTGCTACAAATGTGTAGAGGTCCTTGGTCCAGCTCATGCATACTCTTTGCTTGGTGGTTCAGTCTCTGGGAGCCCCTAAGGGTCCAGGATATTTAACTATGTTAGTCTTCCTGTGGACTTTCTATACTCTGCAGGTCCCTTAATCCTTCCCTTAACTCTTCAATAAGAGTCCCTGGACTCCATCTAATGTATAGCTGTGGGTATCTGAATCTGTTTCCATCAGCTGCTGGGTGAAGCATCTCAGAGAACAGTTATGCTAGAATCTGTAAGAATAACAGAGTATCATTAATAGTGTCAGGGATTTTTTTTAATTTTTAAAAATTATGTTTTCAATATTCTATTGCTTTGTGAATATGAAGAATGTATGGAACATAAGTGGAATTACAAAATAAATGAGCAGTACATATATTAGTGGAAATATCTAAGTCATACTTGCACAGAATAATTAGCTTCAGACCTCTTTGGTGTGATAGACTAAACAGAAATCTTGCTTCTTTAGGATGAAAAAGCAGAAGGATTCATCAGTCTGCCTGAATTTAAAATCGATAGAGCCAGTGAATGCCGCAAGAAATAGTAAGATAATTTCACGTGGGGAATGAGGGGAGGGGGTGGATAATTTCTTTTGTAATTGACTTTAAGTTATAGGTTATGTGGTACTTTCAGATTGGCATTATATGAATATAGTTTTGAGGATATAACATGGAATTTCACTAATGTCTATCATTGTGATAGAAGCATTATAAATATAAACTTGGGTTAGTCATTGTAGTAATTTTAGCCATAAAAATTTAGTTTGAAGGCAAAACCAGAACATAGAAGTGGAAAGAGGTGGGTGGGAGAACAGGGGGAGAAAAAGGGGCTTATGTGACTTTCGGGGAGTGGGGGACAAGAAAAGGGGAAATCATTTGAAATGTAAATAAAAATATATCGAATAAAATAAAAAAATATTAAAAAAATTTAGTTTGAGGCAACAAGGTAAAGCACTTTAGATGAGGAATAATAGGGTTACAGACAGTAGACTGTACTCTCCTTCCTTACAAACACTGCCCCACCCCTACTGTGTAATCAACAAACATCGTTTTGTTTTGTTAAAAAAAAAAATAAAGTAAAAGAGCCAAACTATGACTTTGATTCCAGCAATCAGGAGGCAGAGGCAGGAGGATCTCAGGGAGTTGGAGGCTGACCTAGGCTACAGATTGAGTTCCAAGACAGCTAGGACTACACAGAGAAGCCATGTCTCAAAAACAAAACAAAACAAAGAACATAAAAAGCACTTTACTTGCAAGCCTGATAACCTGAATTCAATCCTAGAATCCATGGATAGAGAGAATTAGCCCCCAATTTTTCCCCCTCTGGCATGTGCACACACATAGAAACACAAGTGATGATAATATTAATAATAAATAAACAGCATAGAATGTATTTTAAATTGCCAATAACAACAAGAACAACAACAAAAAGACAAGGTCTCACTGTCAAGCTCTGACTACTGCCTTGGAACTTACCTTAAAGTCAGACATTCATTCACCTGCCTCTGTCTCTCAAGTGCTGGACTTAAAAGTGTGTGCCAAACCCAGCTTAAAAATGAGAATATTTTCATTTAACATATTTTGATCATGTTCCTTCCCCTTTACCAACTTTAATAAAATTTTTGAAAGCTATATAAATTAAAACCTTTTTCCAATTTGCAAAACCATAAACATAACGTCTTTGTTGTGATTTTGTTCACAGTGCATTCAAAGCCTGCCATCCTAAAATCAAAAGCTTTTATTTTGCTGCTGAACATCTTGATGACATGAACAGGTAAGTGCTATTTACATCTCAACTGACTTAGACCTAAAATTCAAGATCTTATGCATCTGGAACCATGAGTTCCTCCATGTGTACTGTTTGGTTGATGGTTTAGTCCCTGGGAGCTCTGGGAGTAGTGTGTGGTTCAAATTGTTGTTCCTCTATGGCAGTGCAAACCCCTTCAGCTCCTTGGATAGAAATATGTCTTAACATGTATTTTTAGATGCCAAAAAGGTGCATAAAACCTGCCTTATTCAAGTACTAAGTATATTTGATAGAATATCTATTTCAATAGTTTAGGTCTACCAAATGTATTAATTCTTCCTGTTACTTTTCATCTGTCACTGGACAGGATTATATAGCCACCTGATTTGATGGCTCTGTGGTTCTTTGGTGGCTATAGGAAAACATACATATATTTTCCTCTTCATATACCACATTGTTTCATATTTCAATCTTCGCCCATTTTTTAGTTCGTTTTCTTTCATTCCTTTAATTAATTCCCCCCTCTGTTTAATAAAAAAGAAATTGAATTTAAAAATTAAAATGTTCTCTTGTTATAATTGCAGAAACTAATGTATATTGCATATATAATTTTCCAACACTTGGAAGAGGCAGCAAAACTTAGCGATCGGCACTGTAGCCCTTTAGGCAAAACAGAATCTCAGCTTTACAGCTTATTTGCTCTGTAACTCTATATAAGTAACTTGACCTTTCTGTACTAAATAATTGACCCCTTTATAAATTGAGAAAAACTCTCTCAGTAGGGGTTTTCGAGTTTCAAATGCTATGTAAGAGCTCAGTAGCAATACAGTTTAATAGTTATATACTTTTGTTCTCTTACCTCATTTCCTTTTCTTTAAATGGCTCAAAAAAAGTATCCAAACATTTTGAGCACAAAAATTGTGCTGCTTCATGAATACTCTTAAGCACAGGAAATGAACACTTAAGCTACTTTATAAATCAATTATTTGACAACTGAAAGTACAGCCATGGCTTTTGAAAAGAAGGGATGTATAAAAGGAAGTGGCAGAGAAAGGAAATGGCCTTATTCATGATTTATATAATTTACTATACTTAAATTTTCTTACCAGCTTAAGAATTTTCAGAGAGTTTTCTTCTTGCTCTAAAAGTAGAAATGTTTATTCACCTGTATATAATAGACGACTTGTGGTTCTCTATTTGTGGAGCTGTAATTATCCTATAATTCTATAGTTCTATGCCCATGATAGTTCAGCTAAATGATAAGAAAATAGTTCCATGAGGATACATGTGAAATATTTGTATGATAACCAAATAAAGAATACTGATATAAATGAGTAGCTCTTACAAGATGAATGCATTAGGTACCATTTGCCTTCCAGTAAGAATTGAAATAATTTAATCATTCCTGGTACATGCTAATTGGAATCATTTTAGTTTAGACATTGTCCATGTATTTTATCAATTGTAAAATCTTTCTTACCCTTAATTTGCTATTCTATGTTCACAGTATATTCAAAGGTATCTCAATATCACTGTTCATTCCTTATACTTCTAAGGTTCTAAATGCCATAGAAGAAAAAACTTAACCAAAGTCATGTCATTTATTACCTTACTTCAAGCAGTAGATTAAAGAAGCAACTAATCCAAAATATCAGCACTGCAATATATATTTACAAGTCTTGTTTTATATAAAACTTGCCATTATATACTGTATATCTCAGAATTAAAGACATAAAAATATGAATTTTAAAAAATTAATTATAATATATCTTTGTTTCCCCTTGTTTTTCTTTCTCTAATAATCGTATTCCTATTATTTACTTTCAATAAGAAATTTAAAAATACTTGTTAACAGTAGAAAATAATCAGTGCCCGAAACATGCAGACAAGATTAGTGATATGGAAAGGCACCCCTATGCAGATTTGTTTGATCTTTGAAAGCATGCCTAATTCAAGATATTATATATTCTTAAATAAACATAATTACAGTTAATACATGCTTTCTCTGATTATGACTTTTAACCTATTATTATTTCTATTTTGTATTAAATTATACTATAGTACTGAATTTATACATATACATGTATGTATGTATGTGTATATATGAATGTATATATGTGTGTGTATATTCCATATTTTAAATTAAATTAAATTTTAAATTAAAAAATAGGTAAACCTAGTAGTAACAGGACCAACTAATAAGGGTATAAAAACATTCCTTAAATTCAGTTTTTCCATAAAATCTGTGTACACAGATATATTCATTTTTAAGTATGTGTGTGTATCCTTGTAATTGTGAGGAAATACTAACTTGTTTTAATTAGTATTCTATATTTCTACCATGATCTTACCTTATTTCTTCTCAGTGTATTGTTCTGTGTCACTCTAAGCATATTCCCTTACTTATATGTTCATGTTCTAAAGCATCAGAAGATAGGACTAATATTAAAGAACTTCCACATCAGTATTCTCAAAAAGATTATAAATTGAATCTATATATCCCTGACCTCCTAAACTAACATAGACTCCCCTACTCCCCAGAAACTCTTAACATTCTACATTTGACTTTATTTGCTGCTTTGAACAATGGCATGTGCTCCCCATAGATGCTTACTTATTTGTCATCTGCTTCCATTGTTAAGATTCAGGCATCATGAAGTTAGGTATTTGGTTTTGTATACTATGTATTCTGTGTGTCTAGAACCATGTCTGGCACATACAGGCTCTCAATAAATACTTATGGAATTAGTTAACACATGAATATTTGCTCTCAGAACAACCTAAGAGATATCAAATAATAATACCAATAATACTGATACTAAATATATCATCAAGTTAGGTTGTTCCACCTGTACCTACACAGCAGCAGTTGTACAATATTCTGTTTTTTTTTTTAGGCTGTACACAGCAGCTTGAAGATATTCATATACTCAATCTAGAGTTTTTATTATGAACAGAATTTTTTCCTAATAATAGCTTAAATTCCAAGTTGTCTTAGGAAGTTTAGCAATCTAGAGTCAGAGAAAGCCAGGACTATGCTTAATACATTTCTATATCTCAGAAACACAAATAGATATTTAATAAATGATGAGTTGAAAAACTGAAGAAGATTCTCTTTCTCAGTTCACCTCCCAAGAACCTTCATTTTCTTTAGAATTCTGATTTAAAGGTCAGTGTTTTTCAAGAAGTAAATGCATAGTAGTGGATTAAATGTCAACTTATTTTAGTGTTATCATTATCCTTTTTGCCTAACAGCATCAGTCTACTTTTCCCAAGAGTAGTTGGATTTACCCTATAATACAATTCAACCACTTTCTCACTACAAATGAACTGTATATTAAATTTTATTTTAATCTTTTATTAATAATTAGTCATTTTCAAAGGTTTTATCATGAAGTACGGTTTCTAATTCAGAATCTACTGGAATATGTATATAAGATATAATATATAGTATTGAATTCCAGTGAATATTTTATTCTGTACTGTTAGGACTCCAATCCTCTCTTCACTTTCAATATATTCTTTAGGATGATATATACATGATATGTTTTGCAGAACTGGTTTGTAGTTAAGTAACTTTTTCTTAAAATTACAGTTTAGATTTCAATAGATGCCCATCAGAGATACAACTTTCCTATCTTCAAATTTTGCTAGGTATATGATATACACATAACACTACTTGGAAAATTGTTAATATGTGAATCAGTTAAGCAAATTTATTTTCTAGTTAAAAAGAGTATAGGATCTTAAGAGAAAAATTCTCAAACATGGGTTTCTGTAAAAATACTTCTAGCTCAGACACGTTAACTCTAACAGTAGTTCCAAAGTTATTTATGATAATTTGAAATGTTAGTTCTCCCCAATTTCTTCTGTAATCAAGACTTATTTCATGTTAACTATTATTTTTATAGGTAAGCTCAGAAACTTTTCTCCTATCTGTATAAATTAGACTGTCTATAATAAGTGTCTTCAAAAGAACATTTGATCTAAAAAAAAAAAACAGAAGAGCAGACATAGTTGAAGTGCTTATACATTTGAAGGAAAAGAATTGATAGGACTTTGCCTATTTCAAAACCTTTTGTATGGCACATACTAACAGCTTTAAGTAACTGTTACATCAGAATTACATCTTCGGTGTGGGAACAAGTTGCATTACAGAAGACTATTGAAGACTTCAACCTTTTCAAGTTTAATAAAGAACATATTTTATATGTAGGGTTAATATTTTTAAAGATACTTTACAATAGGTATTTCTAACAAGTATAATGGATTTTTGTTGGGTTTTTTCTTTATTTTTCCAGGTGGCTTAATAGAATTAACATGCTGACTGCAGGATATGCTGAAAGAGAGAGGATTAAACAAGAACAAGGTAAAGAAATGCCTTTCATTTTATAATCATGTTACCCTTTTTGCATAAAAAGGCAGGGCTAATGAGGGAACAATCTTCTGAAGAATATTATCAGTACATTTTGATATAATATTGATAATGGACAGAAAGATATAATATTTTATTAAATTATTTTTGCAAAAAAAACCTTAATGGCACCCCTATGTGAAAATGTAAGTACCTATCCTACAATTATACTGTGTTCTGCTCAAAAGGGTAGTTTTAGTGCAATGAAGAACATGAAACATAGTAAAAACAGGTTCCAGGAAACGAAGATAAACGGAATCCTTCTGGGATGGGAATGTTGAAAGTCTTTTGGTTGTCTCTGCTTTCTGAACTGTACAATGAGAATGATGTGGACTGAAGGCAATAACTAACCTACAGAATGGAAGCAGGTTGCACAATTCTACAAATAATGTAGAATCGGTCTTCATCAAATCACTATGCACAGACAAACCTCACCAAAGACTGGGAAGTAGTAAATGTATCTTAGTGGCTTAACTTCCTCACCTTTATGCCTGGTGAAATTTCTATATCTTAATTTTTGTGGGAAGAGTACTAAAAATATATCAGCCTTCCCTTTCAAATTTCTTGAAAATGTGTTAAGTAGCTCTTTAAAGCTGTTTTTACCTGGCTGCTTAAAGATGTAAGAGCTAGAAATATGGGTAATATATACATAAAAAGTATCAGAGAAACATAATAGACTTCCTACTTAATTTGTGGTTAAGTTCCTTGGTCTTCTACTGGGAACTGAGAAATATATATGTCAACTCCACTCCTCTATCGATATTTGGCATCTCCTGAGTATAATTTTAGTATTAAAGTTAAGTTTCATACAAAATACAGCTCTTTGAAGTTAAAAATAGTATGGAGGTAACTAAAGGCTGTGAATAATTAAGTAGGTAGTAAACAAAGTAATGAACAATTGCTGAGTTATAGTTAGATAAGAGTAAAGAGTTAACAGCAAGATGGATATAGATAATGATCATATGGTATGTGCCTCAGAAATCTAGAAAAAAGGGAATTTTAATGTTTTACCATAAATATGATAATTCCTTAAGGTCATTGTAAAGCTTTAATTACATAAAAGTCAATGACCTGTATTGTATTTCTTTAACAGTTCTAAATAAGAGCAAGTTTTAAAAATACGTCCTTTGTGTCAACATAAAACAGTAAAAAGGGAGTTTCCCTATTCTGATGATGGCCATGTTTATTCATAATAGCATAAACTTTTGTATCATTGCAAGACTCATTAAAATATATGTTTATATAGTTTTGAGAGCTAAAATCTATTTGCTCTTAGAAAATTATCAAATGAGTTTCATCCACTAAGCTATGGTCTGTATATTATTTCAAATGTTCCCAAAGAGCCTGAATAAGTTTTAGTGTTGCCTTTTATAGCATTGTTGTTCCCTTTCCTATAGCTTAGCACAAGAAGTTAATTTGTAGAGTAGTATTTCCACCTTTTCTTAAGCAAACCAGCAAATGTTTATATTGCTATTACTTTTTAATAAGCCAAGAATTACATCAAATTGAGATTAGCTTTTTTTTTCCTAATTTATTTGAGGAAAAAAAGTAAATAAATACTTCAGCCTTCTTACATAAGGTAACGGCTATGGAGCTCTGGATAAAATGTTAATCATCTCTTTCCAGTATGCTCATGAGGGCCACTTGAAGGATTTAGTGCACCAAGACCCCAAGGTAGCAATGCAACATTGAAGATGAACTCAGAAAGCATTATTGGAAACAATGGGATAGATAAGGGTAGAAAGATCTTAGCAAGCTCACTACTTTGTGTCGGATGTGGCGAGATGAATGCTAGCATTGATTTCCCAGGAAAATTTCAGGCTCTCACAAAACTGCACAGACCCTGCGTCTCTAGATTTCATTCTTCATTGTTCAAAAATGCTACAAAAGGAAAAAAAGAATATAAAAATGAACATCAGATCTTTTCTGCCTATGTGATCTATGTCTGACTGTCCTGGCATAAAATCTATAATATACCAAGAAGAGAAATGTTCCTAATACTTCTTGAATGTATTCATGGTACAAAGTGCTTTAACATATGTCACTTTATTTAGTACTCACATGTACACAACTCTGAAAGTCAGTTATTATTATTAGCTACACTTTTACAGATAATGAAATAGACTTAACAAAGTTAAATAATGCCTATAAGAGCTTAGATGTGTGGTGAAGTTGTATGGTGAAGAATTCCTTCTAAATATCAGTCCTGCTTTGTCTACAATCATTTACTAGCTCTGTTTCTGAGCATCTCTATCTTTGAGGGAGGCCTTAGCTATAGTGGTGATCATTGTCCAGTGTCTCCATTATTATTGTTCACTGGACATTTTATATAAGGTTTAGCTAACTCAAACTTTAAATCCTGGGTCAACCTCCTGAGTATTAGAGTTATAGTTGTATGCTCCTATGACCAGTTTCCCATTGCTATTTTTTTAATTAAGGGGGAAAACGGTTTCTAATTAAGATTAATTAGACATTTTGTATTTTTTTTCTCAATGGGGATTGTCAGGGTCCTTGAGTTTTAAGGTCTGAATAGAATGGGCAGTTTATGTCGAGTATCCATTGATAGAGACTTTCTATTCACAGTAACCAGAGTTGAAAATCAGGAGTGGGTAAGGGAGATTAAAGAACCTCACTAGACTTAACATTAAACTTTCTTGATGTGTCAAGCAAGAGTCCCAGAAATTTAATCTGAAGAGCTTTGGATCAAAACAAAGCCTTAGTTTTAATCCAAGTCTTACCTGGAATGTAACAATTTCTGAAAAGTTAGTTGTACTCTTAGATAGCACTATAGGAAAAACATTACAATTGAGAATTTCTGGAAAGAGAAGGGTTTCTACAAAAATATATACTGTGGTTTTTCACTTGAATCTGACTACTACTTGAACCTTGTGCCGGTTGTTTTAGAATCTAAATTTTCAGACAAATTTCCTCTGCTTTTCATACCTTTTCTCCACTGAAATTGCTATTGTAATCATCCCGGCTCTTCACTTGGAACTCACATAAAGAATCAACACAATAGGAGAAAGAGGAACACTCCTCCACTGCTGGTGGGGCTGTAAGATGGTAAACCACTGTGGAAATCAGTCTGGAGGTTCCTCAGAAAACTGTACATGAGACTTCCAGAGGACCCTGCTATACCTCTCCTGGGCATATACCCAGAGGATTCCCCAGCATGCAATAAGGACACATGCTCCACTATGTTCATAGCAGCCTTATTTATAATAGCCAGAAGCTGGAAAGAACCCAGATGTCCCTCAAAGGAGGAATGGATACAAAAAATGTGGTATATTTACACAATCGAATACTACTCAGCAATTAGAAACAATGAATTCACAAAATTTTTAGGCAAATGGTTTGATCTGGAAAATATCATCCTAAGTGAGGTAGCCCAATCACAAAAGAATACACATGGAATGCAATCTATGATAAGTGGATATTAGTTAGCCCAGAAGCCCTGAATACCCAAGGTACAAATTGCATAACAAATGACTCCCATGAAGAAGTATAGAGAGGGTACTGATCCTGGAAAGGATTGATCTAGCATGGGAAGGGAATATAAGGACAGAGAAAAAGGAGGGAGGTGATTGGAGAAGGGATGGAGAGAAGGTTTATGGGACATATGGGGAGGGGGGATCCGGGAAAGGGGAAATCATTTGGAATGTAAACAAAGAATATAGAAAATAAAAATATTTAAAAAATAAAATAAAATAGATTATTTCTCTAGGAAAAAAAGAAAATAAAACTTTTTTATATAAAGATATAAAAAATCAACACAATAGTGATGGCTGATGGAGTAAAAGTGATTCTGATTGTTGGTCTCTTGTTGGATTTAACTAACAATATTAATATAGCGCTCAGAGTTCTTAATCTTCCCTCTTGCCTCAGGTCTGCCAAGTAACGTCTTTGCCTTATATTTTCTACCTTTTAAGTAATTTTGGAAATTTCATACTTGTAGCTCAATTTGGCTGGTATGCAGTGTGTGTGTGTGTGTGTGTGTGTGTGTGTGTGTGTCTTTAGCAAGATTTAGGGTTTGCCATGTCTTTCCAAGGAGAGGTAGGAGTATGGTGTTAAAAGATTCATGTCAGCTTGACTCTAGAAAGCAGCAATTGTTAGATAACCAGTAAGTTTAAGCCTGAAAAGGTGGATTTAGAACATTAATTTTGGAGGTGTTTATATCAGTAGAGATACACAGCAGCATATGGTATATTGCTTTTCTCTCTAAGTAGTCATCACAGCAATGTGATATACTTTAAGTAACATCCTGTGGTATTTATTAGTTAAAGATTCTGAGTAATTGGATCTCAAATCAAATGTATCATAAACATGATTTGGCTTATACAGTACTATATTAAGACTTCCTATGTGTCATTAATTTTAATGAGGCTGTGATTAGGTTATTTTGTCCTCCAAAATGAAAATGATAACTCTTGGGTAGAGCAATGATGACAGACATGCTTTAGTAAAGAAATGTAATTTTTTTTGCTTAAGTGATTTTACCTTTTCTTGCGAAATACTTATAAAATGTTGAGGTGTCCATGTGTATAAACTTTCAGATTACTGGAGTGAGAGTGACAAAGAAGAAGCAGATACTCCATCAACACCAAAACAAGACAGCCCTCCACCCCCCTATGACACATACCCACGGCCTCCCTCTGTAAGTTAACTATCAGTGTGCTAAAGACATAGCAGGATGCTTTGAACTGAAAGACTATATTAAATTGTATGTCAAACAAGATTACTTGGGGAAAAGAAAATTTGTCATCTGAAATCAGGAGAAAAATATGTTTATGTTTATGTTTATAAGGAATATTTAGTCAAGTAAACAATCACCATAGACTTTTGGCAGAAGGAGTTTGCCAGGTTAAAAGGAATTAAAAACAACAGAAAAGTTTCTTTAGAAAAGGATTTATGAATTGGTCATATTTATACCATACTAATAAAGTTAATTTTATGCCTTTTACAAACAACTGATAAATATTAGTACTATAGAGCTGGAAGTGTTGCTCAGTAACAGATATCATGTGCTATCTTAGTTTGCTTTCAAGTGCTGTAAGAAAACATTAAAACTGAAAGCAATTTGGGGAAGAAAGGGCTTATTTGTTTTACAAGTCTTGATCATAGTCGAGCTCAGGCAGGGCAGAAACTTGGATGGAGGCAGGAACTGAAGCAGAGGCTGTACTGGCTTGCTCATCATCAGCCCAGAGTTGGCACCACCCACAATGTCCTAGGCCCTCCCACATCGATCATTAATCAAGAAAATACCACACAAACTTGACTACAGAACAATTAGATATGGTTATTTTCCCAATTGGTATTCTTCCCAGTTGACTCTAGCTTGTGTCAAATTTCAAAAAAATAAAGAAAAAAAAAAAAGAATGCTTGCTGAGGTACTTTATATAGCCATGCTTTAATATACATATGTATGGTGCTCCAGAATTCTTACAGAATGCTTAAATCTATAAATCACCCTATCTATAAACTGTAGCTCAATCTTTTACTGAGGTAAATAATCATCTAACTTTTTTAAAGACTATGCCAGTTTTGTGTCTGTTTCTCATAAGAATTACTGAGAGTTCATCAGTGTATCCATTGAATTTAACGGTAATGTTACCAAAGTAATCAGTTCTCTGTATCTTGGGACATAGTCTGCCACAAAGGAAAATGAAAGCTAGATTATGTGACAAAGGTCAACTTAATTCAGTCTCTTTGTATCATCCAAGTAATTAACATTTTGTCTCTCTTAAAAATACTGGGACTGATTACACACCCACACCCCTATTTCCAGTTCTCCAGTTATTACTATAGAATTGACAAAACCACAAGAAAGCTACTTTGTGGGACTCATAGGGACAGACACTTACCTATGAAGAAGCAGAAAAGTTATTCTGTGTATAGGCAACTTTTTCCCATATATAAAAGCATCTCTCTTTCTCTCACCCCCTATGCTGCCTAAATCTATGGAGACTGTTTCTTTAGAATTTCAAAAGATGTAAACATTTTAAAATTGTTTAGTTGCCCAATGTTTCTTACATAAACATTTACAGTTTCTCATACTTTCACTATTATCAGGTTTGACTATTGTTTCATCTATTATATCTATATCTCAAGACATTTGAATTCCTAATTCTTAAAGTATAAAACTGGGGCCTAGACTTTAAGATATCTGAGAAATTGTGCATTTGTTACTTGACTCTGTGAGATTTCTATCCAAGAAAATATTCTGTGGTAAAAATCAAAAAGAAAGGTGTTTAACAATCTGAATGGTCTGTTATTTCTGATGAGGGGCTTCTTTCCACAGATGAGTTGTGCCAGTCCTTATGTGGAAGCAAAACACAGCCGGCTTTCTTCCACAGAGACCTCTCAGTCTCAGTCTTCACATGAGGAGTTTCGCCAGGAAGTTAGTGGGAGCAGTGCCGTGTCCCCCATTCGCAAGACCGCCAGTCAGCGCCGCTCCTGGCAGGATTTAATCGAGACACCGCTGACAAGTTCAGGCTTACACTATCTTCAGACTCTGCCTCTGGAAGATTCTGTCTTCTCTGATTCGGCAGCCATCTCCCCTGAGCACAGGCGGCAGTCCACTCTTCCGACGCAGAAGTGCCACCTCCAGGATCACTATGGCCCATACCCTTTAGCTGAGAGTGAGAGAATGCAAGTGTTAAGCAACAATGGCGGCAAGCCCCGAAGTTTTACTCTGCCTCGAGATAGCGGCTTCAACCACTGCTGTCTGAACGCACCAGTTAGTGCCTGTGACCCACAAGATGACATCCAGCCACCAGAGGTGGAGGAAGAAGAGGAGGAGGAAGAAGAGGAAGCAGCAGGAGAAAACATTGGAGAGAAAAGTAAGTATGTTTATGGAAATGCTTAGCCTGTGTACACAGTAATAGCCTTTAAACTTACTTATTTGAAGGTTGTTTCCCTTTTAAAAAAATAATGGTCTTGCTGGATAGGAAGTTAGGTCTCTCTAATTTATGAGCCAGGGCAAATGCCACTAAAACAAATATTTTTTCCCAACTCCCTGTTTGCTTTTTGAGGTTAATAGTTTTCATTTCTTTACCTTCTTCTCTTGACTACTTTCTTCTTATTTTCATGCATAGATCTTGCCAGTCCATAGTGAGTGTACCCTGAGTTTGGGTCAAGAAACTATAAATGTTTTGAGTAGAGGGTCAACAAATCCCTGGTTGAATAACTGAATACACACACGCATACCAACATTTACTCACATCTTTCCTCTCACTGTCAGGGAAAAAGTTCAAAAAGCACTCCCCCCAAAAAAATGTTTCATACAGCATTTCATGTCATTCCACATTGCTCGGCTTTTTCCAGAAACCAATTTGCTGGAAGCATCCAGTTATTTTGATGATGTACATTGATTGTAAAACTCTATGAGTATCAACTCAAAAGAAAACGAAGATAATTTAGTAACTTTTCTAGTGATTCTATTTTACCTTAAAAATATGTTTTTAGACAGACATAATGGCGCGGCGCGCGTGCATACACACACACACACACACACACACGAAATTTAGAGACAGAAGGATCAGGAATTTGAGATCATCATCAGACACATAGCAAGCTCAGAGTTAGTGCAGGCTATGTGAGATCCTGTCTCAAAAAAAAAGCTGAAGACATTTACTAGCTATCAAGTTTGTTATGCAACATGCTAATATGGAGCTTCTGGTTACAACTACCATGAAATACTGGTCCAGAACCCTGATTTATTTACAGGAAAGGCTTTAAGTCAGTCATTTAAATTATCAAACATATGGCTATAAGTCCTAACTGTAAATGAAAAGATTGTAGATGAATAGCATTATACAAATTAAGCAAATTAATACAAATGAGTGGAACCAATGATGATTGAACACGTTATTTATTTGCTTTCTTTAATGGATTGGCCTCCTCTTTTTGAAGATACAAATAAAATGTAACATGCACCCTGTCAGTCAAGTATATGGGACTTCGATTACTACTAGTGGAAAAATAAACAACTCAATACTTACAAGTTACTAACAGGTCAGGACTCTGTCAGTGTGACACTTGATTCCTTTAGCAAGGAGCCTCTTCTGCTCACATGACTTGATGAGGATTCTATATCTTCTACCAACAAAGTATAAGAATCATTTGTAATCACATTCAAATGCTTAGACATTTTCAGTATCAAGTACATTTTAGCCATAGTGTCCATGGGAACATTACAAAAGATATGACTGTCAATGCTGAAAAGATAATTAGTACCCATCACCTGTAAACCTTCCCAACATCTATATCTATCAGAGATTATAGAAGATTCTTATAATAAGAGTATTTAAGACTCATCCTAGGCTTTTATAGGCATTCTGGCAAGCCTAATACATGCATAATAATCTCTAGTGATTAGCAGAATTAACAAACTTTTCTCAATTTTAAGTATTGGTTAGCAAAATTTATTTTGATTCTCATCTAGGTGATTTCCAACAGCTATACATAAATATATGGGGTTTGATTATTATTCTGTAAACTGTGGGGAAGGAAAATACTCCATCATAGCCAATTAAAGGATATTAAATTCTGAAATAGAAATTCTGTTCATAAAACTTTCTATCAATTTTATAGGCAGTGTCACCAGTTCTTTCTTTTTTAAGTGATTTGTTTTGTCCTAGTCATCATGTGGGGAAGAAATAGGAAGGACCGATCATGTCTAGAGAATGGTATCAAACCCACCCTTTCTTCAGGTTTCAAAAGCCCACAAGAGCATCTCTAGCTAGATGGCTTTTGATTTTTTTTTCCTTCGAGGGTCCTCTTTTTATTGTTTTGTATATAGGATTTCTCTTCAGATATACCCCTAGATTGATGGCATTTTTTAAGTTTAGGTTAAAGATGTGTTAAATGCATAAATCTTTGATACTGTCCATTGTTTTCTGTGAGCTCTTTACAGAATAAACACAGCCAGAGAGAACAGTTCTAATTAGTTTGTCAATAAATTTAGCATTATACATTTTGTCATCATAGTTCAATACTGTGGGGCAGTTCATGCAATTTCATTATGATTTTCCTCACTAAAAATGGTCATGTAGTATTTTTGCAGTCCCATCTATTTCTTTCAGGGTACTCCATAAATCTCCTCACTTAATTTTTTTCATGCACTACAAACCATTCTGTATGGAACACTGAATTCCATTTTGCTTAGAAGATTTTTCTTATTCAGTATAATATATGTTCACCTTTCTGATGGTGACTGGCTTTTGTTGCATTCTAAATATTTAGAATTATATAACACGATAAAGGTTTCATTTAGAAAAGATTCACTTTGAAAATGAGTTATTTCTTTTATAAGACAGATAACTTGACCATTATTCTATTTATTTACATCAAACACTACCCCCTCCCCGTCACCCATCACAGAGACCCTCCCCGCATCCCGATCTCCTCTGAAAGAGTGGACCCCCTGGGAATACCCCCACCCTGGTGCATTAAGTCTGCCAGAGTAGGTGCATCCTCTCCCACAGAGGTCAGGCAAGGCAGCCATGGAGACTGAGCTGCATGTGTGCTACATATATGCTGGAGGCCTCATTCCAATCTGTGTCTGTTCTTTGTTTTAGTGGCTCAGTCTATTTAGGGTCTACTTTGAGAATGTCATAGTCATGCCTTGTGTGAATTGCTCATTGAAGGCTGCTTATTCAATCCAAACTGCTGGGTATTATGCCAGAAACAGAAATTATACAGAGAACAAAAACCCATGGCCTTGATGTCAGCATCACGCTTATATACATCCTTTAACACAGAGCACTCATTTATGTAGACACACAGATTGACAAACAAAGCAAACTTGCAAAAATCAAAGTCTCTCAGTAGAGTAGTGCTGCTTCAGGCCAGCACTCAGCTTGATCTACTAAAGAAAATGTGTACTAACCATGTGCAGGGGAATTGAGTGTTATATCTCTGACTCCAAATATTTTTTTTTAATTTTGCCTAAACATTTAAAATAGGAAGTGTTTTAGCAGGGGACCAAAATGGGTAATAGAGAACATGAAAATATAAGCTGTTTTATAACTTAAGCCTAAGGAAGCATCGTTAGTCAAACTCCTTTTATATCATTTGTCTCACCTCTTGTAATGTTGTACATTAAATGACACATGTTTGTGAACTGCATGGAGCAAGAGGTACCTAAATCCATAACCCTGAATAATTTTTTATTTCCTCCTGGTTGTGAAATTTAGCCTTCCATAGAGCAGACTGCAATCTCTGTGTTCATGGTTGAATTACCTTTTGTCATTGGAAATTCAGTTCTTTAACTGAGTCATACTGTGACAATTTTCTCAGGCTGAAATCATTTTAGTCTGAAATAGATGGGGCTAAAAGTACACAGATGAGACATGCCTTGTTTTCCTTTGCCTGAAAAGTCAGCATGCATATTAATTATCCTGACCTACTTCACTGACATTTGGGAAAAGACAAGTAATTTCCTATTATCCCAATTAGCAGTTTCAATGCTTACTGAGGTATGGGCCTTTTAATAGTATCCCTAAATTAAATTATTAATTCTGTCAGCCTCTACAATGTTTAAAGTGTATAAGTCATTAAAGTATAAGGCAATATAAAACTATACTTAAATCAGAAATCATTTGTTTTAACACTAATATACCATCTTGATGAATATGGTTTAAAGTTTGCTGAGAGTGTCTTTTACTCCTTTGTAATGGTAGGGACTTTAGATGAGGTTTTCAAAAGTTTTATCCCTTGATCCTGATGATTTCCTCCTTGGCTGTTATAGCATAGCCTTTCCAGCCACACATTCTTTGTGCACGCATTTCTTTAATAAAATCATAATGTTCTCTTTTGGGATTACCTATCAGCATTTTCCTTTAATTTACACACATATTTAGCTTAGTCTTAGAAATCTAAAACAAAATCTATGTCTTTCAACCAGAGCAGAAAGAGATTCAATCTATTACCATGTAACTACAATATAAATGAGGCTATCTAGATATGATAGATATCTATCATATGCTTTTCAAATTAGAACCTCTGAAAAACTACATGCTAAACTTATATTTTAAAATATAACATTCTTTGCATGCCACTGGAAGTTTTGGAGCTGTGCATGTTGTTATATAGCACAATGCCTAGAATTATCTAGGCAGAGAGGCTGATAATGACTGCTAATACAGTGCAGAGAAGATGCCCTCAATGTGTTCAGTTATTATAAGGCTCCAAAGGTACCTGTTTTATCTTTAAGAGCATCCAGGTATCTTGTAAACAAGGAAATGATATAATTTGAATACAATATATTTAAGGCAGTTTTAGAGGAATGGAACAAGTTAAGACTAAAGAAAAGTGTTGCATCACTTTTCCATTTAATGTAAATTTTGCACACAAGTAAATAATTTGGTCAGAGCAGCATCGTAAATAATCTGTGAAGTTATAGCTCCAATCCAAAGGACACGTGTAAACATTAATAACATGAAAAAAGTCATAGATGAGCAGAGCACTTTAAATATATCACTTTTGTGAAGTTGCAAGTACCAACCTTGGCTGCTTATACAACTAAATATAAGCAAAGAACACAGAAAAACTGGGGGAAATCCCAAGCTCATGTTATCTGATGTTTATAACTGTAAGGAAGTACAAGCAGTGGTGATTACGAGAAAAATCATCTGTCTAGAGTTCTAATGCTGATAGAGGGTACATTTTAAATCGCACTAGCCTCACTTTTTTCCTTACATGATGAAAACAATTATTAAACACTATTGACATGAACCAGAAACCAAAACAGTATTCATCTATTTATTTCAGGCATTACTTAAAGGCAGAATTTGCAAGTGTTTAGTGTGCCCTCTTTATGCTGGAATGTTAGTAACTAGAATTACAGCTCTTTTGCTCTGTGACTCCTTTTTGAGTCACATTGAGCTTGATTGTTTACGAATGAAACAATCCTCTTTTGTATAATCCCATTTCGAATATAAATGTCACAATTATGTGACATATGAAGTGATAATTCATTTTCATAAACTGGTTAGAAACAGATCTTTTACCACCTCTAAGCTATTACCCTTCCAACAAAATCCATAGCTTATGGAAAGAGGCAACTCAGATTAACTGTGTGCTTCCTTCACAGCCTTGGGTCTTCCTAAAAAGTCATTTATCACCTAGTACCATCTTAATTAGTTTGGGGGGAAGTATTAATAATGACTCTTATAGTTTAGTAAATGCCCAGTGGTCCTCCATCTGGCAGGACAATAATCTCAGTGGTGTTCAAAGTAATAAAACCAGATTTTAATGAGGAAAAAAAAAGACTTCTACATGCTACAGAGTTACACCAGCAGAAGATGCAGCCAGGTAAAATTTTAAATCACATAACAGAATGACAACCTATCATTATCATAGCTAAGACAAGCTATGATTTATATTTTTGCCAAAATAGATAATCAGATTCAGTCATAATGGTGCTTCTTACTATGTTCACAATTCATAAAAGCAAATCACTTTTCAATTCAGTAATGACTTATTGTTAGCTTCTCATGGGAATAGTCTCTAGCATGTTGTATAGAAACCCCCCCTTAAATTCAGCCTGGTTTTCCTTGTTTACCGTAAATTCATATATCAGAAGTTTTCTTATCTGCTTATCTAATCCCTCAGTGCTTAATTTTTTTCTCTTCTTTATGGAGATTTTCTAATACTGTCAGCTTATCGCTAAGCTCTGGGATAAAACAACCAGGCCAGATTCTAAGATGTGTTCTTAAGAACTGTATGGGTGCTAAAGAGCACTCAAAGTCTAAGAGAACTTGCTGCTTTTCCAGAGCATGCAAGTTTGGTTCACAGAGAACCCACATCTAGTGGTTCACATCTTCCAGTCTCTACAAACACTATGCCCACAGGTAGCATATTCTCTCTCTCTCTCTCTCTCTCTCTCTCTCTCTCTCTCTCTCTCTCTCTCTCTCTCGTTGTATTCCATAGCTGCCTGCAGCTGCTACGAACTGGGTTGCTGGAACAGAAGCTGAGGGATAGATGGGGAAGGGGCAAAAAGAAAGAAGGGGCAGGACAATATTTTACTGATCGAGGCCAATACTTTAATGTCGGTCAGACTTTTTAACAGTTTGGGCAAACCCTTTCCCCCAGACTCTGGGTTGAGTTCCGGTGGAAGTTGTCTAGCTTCTCCTGGAGGTCCTTGTCTATCTAGACTGCTCCAGCAGCTGGGTGGGTCACCAGCTTAATTCAGGAATTCCTAGACCTGGAGGAACAACGAGCTTAACCTTCACTGAGCTTCTCCACCCTAGGATAAAAATTCCTGCCTTAACCTACTTCCCTATTATGTCCTAAAGGCAGATTCCTGTCAAGTACACTCTTAGCACTCCACCCAAGGATAAAAATTCCTGCTGTACCTTGTGGAATGACTCCCAAATATGGCTCTCTCTCTCTCTCTCTCTCTCTCTCTCTCTCTCGCTCGCTCTCGCTCTCGCTCTCGCTTTCACTCTCGCTCTCTCCCTCTCTCTGCATCTCATTCTCTCTCTGTCTCTGTCTGTCTGTCTCTCTCTCAGACACACATACACACCTCAATTAGAATTCTGAGAATTCTCCTTTAATGGGAGAAGGTTCTTAGTAATACATTATTCACTAAAGGACAAGTGCCCATATATGTATGTTCTACTGTAAAGTTGACACTGTTATAATAATGTTTAATGTTTAAACTTAATATTTCAGAATTCTAGAATGTTTTTCCCATGCAATATAATATGGCAGTTTCATGTAAATGTACTTCTGATACTAACACAAGATATAGGAATGCCAACAAAATAAATGCATCGAACTATTTCACAGAAATTGTAATATAATTCCATACTGTGGATAATGTTGTCATTTCACATAAATTACATATTATTTAATATTCCCAATCATGAATTCTATAACATTTCAATGTCTAGATCTAATCTACTGATGTGTAAGCTAAATTTCTTTCCTGTAATTCTTTACTGTAAAAATATATAATCCAACTAGCTCTAAACTTGTCCCTACTTCTTCATAGGTATTTATTGTTCACATATCAAATAAGAGCTACTATATCATTAATAAGTCTGACTCCAACAAAAATTTACATTTTTAGTAAAAGAAAAAATTTAGTAATTCAAAATATATAGTGAATTTCTTACTTTGTACCAATAATTTTCTTTCATATACAGTTAATAATTTTTCAAAATTGATTCTTAGAGAAATAGCACAATGTAATCTGTTCTCATTTTAATTTATTTATAATTTGTGCAAACATTGCAATACTGGAGGTGAGTTTACCTTAATATCTATATCTGGTTTAGCTCACTCCTTAAAAGTCATGGCTTAGAAATAGGCATTCTGGTTGCTCAGCTGTTCTGATCAATTACAAATCAAATGTATAACACAATAAAATGGATATATTATATTCTGCAGGCTATGGATAAATATTTCATTCATTTAGAACATGCTTTATAATTTGATAATTATTATGAAACTGTGTTATCAGAAAATTTTAACTTTCCCATTTTAAAGATTTTGAATTTTTTTCCCTATTTAAAATCTTTAACCTGAAATTTTAAATCTAATGTTTTATTGTGTTATTGTCTTTGGATAAATCACCCACAGAATGTATTTACATAAGATCTTAAATCGATTTATTTAGATCTTCCAAATGGCTCTATATGTCTTTTCTTTTTCAAATTTTGCTTAAATTTGTGTTTTTTAAAAGATTTATTTATTCATTTATTATATATAAGTACACTGTAGCTGTCTTCAGACACACCAGAAGAGAGAGTCAGAGCTTGTTATGGATAGTTATGAGCCACCATGTGGTTGCTGGGAATTGAACTCGGGACCTTCAGAAGAGCAGTCAGTGGTCTTAACCACTGAGCCACCTCTCCAGCCCTCATCTCTCACTTTGAACTCTATTGTCTTTGTACGCTGCATATAGTCACTACTGGGAAGTCTCTAGATTTTGCATCTTGGCGAACTGAGGCTAATGCTATGCTTTTGTTAATTAGGATCATCCCTCAGCTTTGAAGGCAGGAAAATGTTTACAGTTCCAAAGATAAATCAATACAAATACTGAATAATTAAGTGAAGTAATTTTTAGCTTACTTTGAATACTGCTTTGAAATCAGTGGGATGTATCCTTTTAAATGTTTTTCTCTCTGTTAATCAGTTTTTCTCTCCAGTAATGCTACAGAGTCCATTGCAAAATGATTTTATAGTAAGGGAGGGTTCATCTAATTAGTTGGTTTTGTTGAGGTAAACATAGAATATGTCAGGATATAGTTAACTACAAATAATAATGATCTCACTATCAAGTTGAAGAATTCTAAGACAGTTTTTATCTACCTTCCCATCCAAAAAGAAAGGCCTTTTATATTAAAGAAAATTTATTATCAAGCCTCTGTTTGATTTTAGGATTTCAGAGCGTCTGTGTCCAAAAAAGCAAAAACAAAAGCAAAAACAGACATTACATTTTAAAAGTTCGTCCTTGTATTTACACAAACTAAGATTTCTGAGTATCTTTATATTCTTTGTGAAACTAAAACTAGCAAATTAGATTTAAAAGGAAAAAACAGCAAATTGTTTAAAGTCCGTCATATGGAAGAAAGAATAAAGTTTTGGAAGTTCAGAAAGCACAGTAGGTGAAAGTTACACAATTTTTTCTTGCCATAAATAAAGAGACTGGCCCCAGGTTTAATGGATTTCCAATACTTGGAGTCCAGTACAGAGACTGATGACAGGTTTGACGGCACAGACTTTTACTCTAAGCTGCCTTACATAACATAACCAATGTTATGTCTTTTCCAACTGAATTATTAACATAGCTTACCTGAACTCAGAAATCAACATGTAAGCTTGATTTAGCCTTTCAAAACTTTATTTGCCTAAGTCCCTAAGCATGTATTATACAGGGTATAAAACATATTGTGTATATGTTGTCATAGATCCCAGAATGAATAAATAGTAATTAAAATCATTTTAAAGCATATCATATATAATATATGTATATAATTATATGTATATAATAGTGTATATTGTTGAGGAAAGATATACATATATATTTACAATATATATTTTTTTCCAAATTTTGTTTTCTGATTAATTGCTATGTGATCAAAAAAGCAAATAAAATAAATACTGCTTTAAAGTTCTGATAAAATTTAGCACTTCCCCCATTATATTTAGCAGTGAGCTCATAAATGACTTTCTTATTCTTCCAGTTTAATACAAAGACCTCTGAACAAAGATAATGGAATGTGACAGCCAAATCACACAAATGATTTATTGTCCAAAAAATTACCTAGAGTATTCTAGTGGTGATACAAAATCTGTCTTCAGTTTCTGAAAAGTGTGAGGAAGTCCATTGCTGATATTCAGAACTACTTTTTGCATATTAAGATCACTGATATCAGATGAGGTACCTTTAACCAGTTGATAAACTATTTCGGTGGAGTGTGGAGGCATTAAAATGATTAAACTTTTTCCTGTAATGGCAGAATTATAATGGCTAAAGAATAGGAGCAATCTGGAAGTTTTATGATGTGAGAAAGAATAGAATGTTCCTAAGGTTTCTGTCATGACTTGTTTCATTGCAGTTAAAAACTTGTTATATTAATATACTTGACCAAACATTTATTCAACTTATTGCTTGATTTCTAAGACCAGACGTTATCTTCAGTTGAGACTGCCTGACATAATTGTACATTACCCCCAATAGCTCATAGTTCAGGTATAACCCAATTAAATGAACGTGTAAGTAACCATTAAGCTTAAGTATTATAGAAAACTAATTCTTACTTTTTATGTAAATATTTTTATTATATAGTTCACACATGTGTATATATAGGGTATAGGTGTAGTGTACATAAGTGAACGTGCCCACATAGAACAGAAAAGGACAATGCATTTCCTTTAACTAGAGCATGGGAGAATGTGAGTCTTCTGATACAGGTGCTGGAAGCCAAATTACATCATTTGGAAGAGCAGTAATTTTAGCTACTCTTGACCACTAAGCAATCTCTGTAGTCACATTAGTGAACAGTTTTATCTTTCCTACTGCAAAAAGTGAAATTTAAAAGAATACTCATTCTTATGTTTTTAATTATGCCTAATTAAAATATTGAAGTTTGAAAAAGTATGTAATTGAACCAGTGATATTATAAGAAATCAGATCTTATTAATGATTGAAAACTGATAGTGTCGACTTAAAATGATCTCAACCCAATTTTCATAAGAGCGTGTCATACTATGAAAACTGAAAAGTAATGAATGGATAAGTAAATGGCTCAAACATTTGAATGAAACTTGACTACCCTTTGTTACGTTTTTAATAGTTTAGGGAAAATTAGATATAAGTAGGTTTATGACATTTAAAGTTCTTATAATAACTAGCAGTTATGTTACAGTGATATCTATTATTCCTGTTTCATACAGCATTAAAGGAAAAGTAGCCACTCGAAGTCTAGTTAAAAGACTAAGTTCCAAACATAGCAATAAGCCAACCCTATCAAGCATTTGCCTCTCAACAACTCCCCCAAGGCAGCAATGTACTTAAGATATTTGCTGTTTCTAATCAGCCTCTGTCAATAAAGGAAGGACCATTACAGAATATATTTGTGAACTATATTGATAACGTATTTGCCTTCTCTCACTTTATCTATTCCTAATATTAATAGCATATAAACAACTTGGCACCATAGGCCATTCAAAGGAAATCCCTATAATAGTGGTTATATTATTACTTCACATAAGGCTTAAGCCATTCTTCCTTGATATAGAAGTGCCAGAAATAACACTTGTGATTTCAGACTCTTATCTTCCCCAAAATTCTACTTCTAATTCACATTAAGATTTTAAAGCATATTTCTTATTTCAGTTGAAATTCTACTGAGGTAAAATATTACAAGGAGTATTTAAGATGCTTATTTAATGTACAACTTGTACCCCATGGCCTTTAATATTAAATGAAAACATTTTGGAGTTTTAATACAATCAAGTAATATTTTTGGAGGCACCCCCCTGTGTCCTAAGTCTCTACTCTAGTAAGTTCCAGAAAATCAACCTTAAATTCAAAGTAAGTTTATCATCTAGGAGAAGGGCAAAACCATTCTAATATAATAGTATAGCCTCCCAGGTATTCTTAAAATTGAGCACTTAATAATAATTTAATTTTGGTGAAAGTATGTAAAAGAGCTCATTTAGCTCTACCCTGTGAAATTTCACAGGGTCTCACATTTAAGCTAGATGATTTCATCTCAATGAAAGAAAATGAAGGATATTTTTATGTGGTTTGAAAACATTAAAATTGGGACTAGGGAGCTGGCTTAGTAGTTAGTAGTATAAGAGTATGTACTGGTCTTGGAGAGAACCTGAGTCCAGTTTCCAGAAGCCACATATTGGGTAGTTCAGCACTGCCTGACCCAGGGGGATTGGAAGCCTCTGACCTCAACAAACATTGACACTCATGTACACAAACAAATGCTAGGGCATAATTTAAAATATTTAAAATATTATCAGCAAACATGGACACAGATAAAAACAAAACAAAAATAGTCTAGAGACATTTGGCATGGGAGTATAGACAAGTAGAACAAGAATTCTATTGGAACTAAATTCTGAAGATCCTAGCATGCCATGCCTAAAGGATTGCATTATCTCTTAAAGAACATAAGGGTTTCAGTAGATACATATTGACATATAATATAATCAGATTTTTGTACCAAAAAGACTTTCGGCAAAGTAGATATATTGATATAGAAGAATAAGTGTGGAGAGACCATTTGGAAAACCTTTCAAATTATTTAAATTTAAGATCTGATCCTCCCTCTATTAAACCCTACCATTTCTCTATGGAGATAAACTAATCTGCTAAAACGAATACTGACAGTAGGGAATGAGAGTTTAACAGTATAATATATGTTTAGAGCATGCCTCCTAGGGAAATCTGTTAACTAATGTAGCACTGATTTAAAAGCCTGCCAGGTAGCAGTAAGTGGGCTGAAGTGAGAAACTTCTTGAAAGTTAGTATTTGATTCTTAAAACATGCCAATAACAAATACCTATCTCATACAGTACTCACTGGTCAGACAAGAGTCTTAAAAAAAATTGAAAACAGCACATAAAGCACATGTCTTAGAGTGTGAAGAAGTCTTGTCAAGAGAATCCATCACAAATGAGAAATTTTATCCAAAGGAACTGTCTTTAAAATTAAAATGGCGGGGTCTCATTGTATACCATACCCTAGGCCTCAAATGTTCACAGATCCTTCTGCCTTCACCTTCCAAGTGCTGAAATTTTAGATAGTTGCCACCACACAAGACTAGATCTGACATCTTAGTGACAATATAATGTGGGTATCTGTAACTCACCTTTTTGGTAAGTTGCTTTAGCAACCCCTGAGTTCATTGGAACTTCGAGATTTGGCCATGCTAAATCTAGAAGCTGCAGTTGGTTTCAGATGGACTGTTTCTATGGGGAGCAATGTAATGTAGTGTATACTTCCCAGGATTACTTTTTCTTCACCATGGTAACCAATCTGCCCACACACTAAGATCAGTAATCATTGCTAGTATGGCTAAAACTAAAGTCTTGGTTGTCAAGGCCTTCTATAATTAAAATATATTATTTTCTTAAAGAAAAGATGCTACTTATACTTTTGAGGTATCTATTGATTTTCCACAAAGGAGAAAAATGGGCTCTCTAGTGTTGTACTGAAGATTTACAATAAAGAAGAAAAGAATGTCATCCTGACATTTTTTTTTTTTGCCAGATTCTGGTTTTATGTCTATTAACATGAATAGACATAAGAGTTCTCTGCTTAGTCAATTGCCAAGAAATAATGTTTTACTTTAGAATATTTGACAGCCTTCCTAAATAGTAATAAACACATGTGATTGATTTACTACTTGGTGGTAGTTTGAAGCTACTTTTAATTTAGTTTGAGAATTTCTGAATTTGCTTCAAAATCCAAGATTGATGTCTTTTAGGTTATTTGTGCCCTTAAACAAATCAAGAGATAAGTTGTTCCAGAAACTTGATTATTAGTATTCATGGACCTAAGAAGGGGTTGATGTAATATTTCATGACAAATATAGATATAACATCATATATTGATGTCTAATGAAGTAGCTCTTCAATCATATAAAAACCAGTATGTTTTACAATGTGTTCATATATGTATATGTGTATATGTGTACATACAGGCATTTGTGATAGTAATATGTATATATGTATCAAAGAACTCTTAAAATGTAGTCCTATATGTGTACTTATATTTTTATATACAAGAATGATGATAATAACATAAAATCATAGACACATAAAATGAGTAAGACACTGTCATGGAGTTCTTTGGTAAACTGGTCCATAGCTATCATTGGTTTGCTTTTCCATTATCCTACAAAGTAATCAAACCAAATGGTAATGGAGTTTTAAATGAAAGTTGGGAATCCCAAATATACCCCTTTTAGCATGTCCCTATGCAATACAAAATTACTTGAAGCAGTCTTTTTACTTAATAGTTACATAGTTTTATGCTAGAAAAGGCAGCATAGTCTTTTATAAATGAAATCTAATGCATTGAAATATTTAAATCAATGAAATACAGAGTTCTTGTTTTTTAAAATGTATTGCAAGTAATGTAGCCCCATCAACAGCTGTAAAATTGATTAAGTTACAGATAAAAAGCAAATGTATTAAGATTAAACTTCTTTCATGATTCAATATAAATTACATTTTAAGTTCAGGAGAACCTTCTGACATTTCAAAAATTTGAGCTTTATAAATGGAATGCACACCCTGCTTACATTCATGTATGAGCCCACTTTTCTGTAACTATACTGGTGAGTGTAAAATTCAACATATGATAATAAATGTCATGTTAAACACAGGCATGGCAGCCTTTCACAGTAGCTATAAAGCCATTCGTATTTTTCCTTAAGAACACTGAGAGTCAGCATCTTTCTAACTCTTAAGTAAACTTTAATTATCTTTATAAAAGCAGCTCTATACAATATTGTTCAGAAGGAGAAATAAAACTCATAAGTAATGGAATATTTTAAATGGAATACTCCCCATAGGTTGCTAGATTCTGTACTTTTCTATCCCAAATACTGGGTGAGTTTGCTGGTATAAAATCTAATAACCATTCATTTTTAAGACAGATAAGATTGAATGTGAATACTCATTAACTCAGGTTTTTAATTAAGGTGAAAATTGTGCTAATTGGTTTCATCCGTGGTACATTTATTGTATCTACAGTTTTGCAGTAGTTTTTAACAAATATTTTCATGGAAAGGACATATCACTAAAATACAATTTCAGTTTTGAATTATAAATTTAAACAAAGGGGCTTTATGGTATAATAATTATAGACTAGAAAATAAAACGTATATGAAAATGTTACATTAGCTATGTAACAGATTTGAAGTAGGGAAAAATATTAGTGAAAAGTGATGTTCTTGAATTTTCTACTTGTTCTTGGCACTTGCTTTGCTGGAGAAGATATTTTTGATGGTCCTGAAACTCAATTGGCAGTGCCCCCAAAGCAGCTTATCTCCTTGCCAGAGTTGTTAATGAGTAAATGATCCCAAATGTCAGACTGGCATGGCAAGGAGGTTATTAATAAAGCATTAACATTTAGAAGTTATTGAAAGAAGAAAATCAATATTGTAATGTTTTAAGTATTCCTATCTCAAAAACAGTAAGCAAAAACTCGTTTCTAAGTTCTACAATCAAGGCAGTATGTAGTTTGAGAGGAAGTAATCTTTACTTTTAAGAGTAAGGATTTTTTTTAAGAGTAGGAATAACTCCTTTTCTCCTACAGTATTTTCACTGCCACCCCCCCCAACCACCTGTTATGTTCTTGTTGAAAATAAGTTAGATTTCACCAACTTTCAGATTAAGTGTCCCCCTCCCCCTGCCACCCTTTACTCTCCTAGGATGACATGATACTGGAGCTGACACTGAATGGCATTCTTTAAAAATAATAGTGCTCTTGCCATATGGCAGAAGTTTGGGGATAGTTTAAAGTTCACTATGAGAATAATCATAGAGTAGAGTCAGGCTGAGAGGTAGACTACACATTGACCATTCATGAGGCTCTACATACAATCCCTTGTGCCACAAAGGTGAAGGGGAGCCTATAGAAATAGCTATAGGGTATATCTATTAGATACTACTTGGAAAGATATTGCTGTTGATTTAGATATCACAGATATATTCATTTATTTTTAGACTATGTTTTGAATAATTTGGAAGGTCCGCCACTGACTGCAACTGATAAAGATGGGTAGGAAAGCTATATTTTCCACAGTTTCAACATTTACTGTACAGAGTTCAAGTTAGCTAATCAGCAAATTGGTCAAAGGACATAAGAAGATATACAACATTTCCCTTCAGTACCCCATCTCCCCAGTTATCTTAGCTCTTGTCCTACTGCAATTTCAATCTGGAGAAATCAAGTCAAGTGCAATGGTCATATTCAGTAGCTTCTCAGATGAAAATGTAATCAGGACTTTAAAGACATTTTTACCACCTATCACTTAAGTGAACTGAAGTTCAGGTCAGGAAAAACTGCCTTTCAAAGTACTTATGAGATCTTTAAAAGCCTTAAAAAGAAGTATCATAGAAAGGATTGGAAGGGGGAAAAGAGAAACTATTCAATGAAATGATTTAGAAACAAACTTAAGCCAGGTGGTGGTGGCTTTTATCTGGAGGCAGAGGCAGGTGGATCTCTGAGTTTGCTGCCAGCCTGGTCTACAGAGGGATTTGCAAGCAGCTAGGGCTAATTAATTAATTAATTAATAGGAGCAAACAAACACACTTAAATATTGTTAATTCCATTTTTTCATTTTAGCAAAGCCATACATGATGACAGATAAAGTGTTGAGTGACTCATGTATTCGCCAGGTTGTCATTTCTCATCACTAAGCTATCATATCGATCATCATATTATCCAATTACTTCCTTTTGATAGAAACATATATAAAGTCACTGTAAAGTTTAAATCTCTTACATTAAAAACATACATTATTCTTCTCTAGGAAGTATTGGGGAAGTTTTGCTTTCCATGTAGTGGGCTAAGTCTAGTAATATCTTTGTAGTTGTTCTGTTTGCCTCAAAAATAAATAGGAATTTTTTTACTCAACATAAAATCTTAGCAATCAGGAACTTATTCAAGAAGTTTATCAAGTTTATCAAAAACTCGTTCGTTTTTCATAATTTCAGGAGACCAAGATATTTCCAACACACTCTTCAGCAAAAATCTTGAGATTGATTTAACTGAGTGATAGTGTTCCACTGATGGAAGGACTACAATAAAATGCTAATAACATCTCCCACCTCGAGGCCAATGACTTAGAAACTACTTGTATATACAGGATAGCCATTGATATTGCTTCAGCCAACTCTACCCATCTGGTAGCCTTTGTCAGTCCAACTGTCCTGAAGTAGATCTCAAACTGCAGTGAGTAGAAGAGACATCACTGATCCAGTAGGTGAGAAGTACTGCATGGAAATGTGTGTTCCCTGAACACCTCCATCCTTAAGAGTCTCTAGTAAGTGGTGCATACCACAAATAGTTGAGATACCTTTCTTTAGGGAGTTACTTTCTTTCATGCTACTATTAACAGATTGGTAATGAGCTCCTACCATCTATTGTGAAATAGTGATTCTCCCCCATAATCTTTTTTAAACTAGGGAGATATTTTTCAGTCTCTTGTATAAAATTCAGTAATCTCATAAAAACAATATTGTAAGTGTAATTAAACCCATGGATTACTAGGGCTCTAGTTCAGTTTAGTATGGATTAAATG
This sequence comes from Apodemus sylvaticus, assembly GCF_947179515.1. Taxonomy (NCBI): domain Eukaryota; kingdom Metazoa; phylum Chordata; class Mammalia; order Rodentia; family Muridae; genus Apodemus; species Apodemus sylvaticus. Next base: position 33,915,656 of record NC_067495.1, read on the forward strand.
TGCATTAGGGGATATGCTAGAAATGAAAATATTCGTGTAATATTATTTCTTCATGTAATATTATTTCTACAAGGAAATGATGAATGTGTCCAAAAACTTACAAATAATTATATAGAAAATTAAGGACACTTTAAATTGAGATATGACTTTATACTCCAGGTTAGATTGCATCTGATTTTCCAGCCTGAAAGCCCATACCAGACAGTACTTATTAAACAGTGATAGGACCTAGAAATGGGTTTCTGGCATTATAATTTTTTAAATGATGAGGTATTACATGTTATTTCACTTGACCTACATAGAAAAATTACATAGTTCTTATCTCCCGTTCTACACATATTATGGTGTGATAAATAATTGCTTCTTCTGGTCATTGAAATATACTGTTTAATTTTCTATATATCAGTTATTTCCCCTTTCCATTTTCTACAGGATGTAGCAATAGAATGCTTTCTCTATTCTTTCTCTCCCTTTGTTCTGGCGATATAACTAAAACATTGACATGATGCAGCAGATAAAATTCGACCTTATGCTACAGATGACAAAACATTGCTCACATGTGCCTGCTAGCCATATTTGAATTCCTGAAGATACAAAATAAAACGAATGAAAAGAGAGAGTAGAGTTTATCTGAATTTGTCTTCACTTTTCCAATCATTCAAAAACATTACTGTTCCAGTTTCTAAACTCTTTGGTGTGTGGCTAATGCTCAGATATAAAATCATCTTTTTGTCATGATTATTGTTGTATCTTTTCATTGCTTTTCACTTTATGTCATTTACTTTGAGGCCTCCTCATCAGAACAATACTAGTTAGGCTACTTCCTCTGAGTTAAGACAGTTTGTGTCAAGGTAGTAAGACAGCATCTGTTCAAAAGACCAGAAAACCCTTCCTCATACTTTCTGAGTGAAAAGGAGGAAACAATTAAAAAATACATTACAATTTTTAAAAAAGACTGATGGTTTTGCATCTGTGTGGAAAATAGCCAACTTTTCTGGCTCAAACTATAGATGTGTATGTACAAGTTAGAGGTGGGAATAGATTTGTCTGTTTGTTATTGTATATAATTGGAGTATTGGCATTCCAAACAAACTAAATCAAAATTGGTCCCATTTATGGCCAAATAGACTTGCATGCCAACAGAAAAACATTATAGTATTAAAACCATATGCAATTCTAGACATATTTTTTTTCTATTTTCTCTTCATGGGTACTGCATGATGGTATTTCTAATACAAGTACTGATGTGCTTTGGAATAATGGCACTCGCAGGTCTTTCATCATATTGTATCACTGCTTTATTATATTAGGCTAATACACTGCGAGAGTTGGTAGAACCTCTCCATGCCAAATCGGATCCACTTCTGTTGGCACTCAACCCATTGGAATCACAGATTGATAAGCTAATGTTTAGAGAATTTAGATGGAAGAGAGTCGGCACGGCGCAGACTCAGCATCAACCTCTTGCAAGCAACTAAAATGGCCTCGTCCTTGCTGTTTATAACAGAAAACAGACTTGTAAAAAGCTTAGATCATCAAGTGTTGTGGATTTGGGGCCTCCGTAAAGGGATATTAAGAGGGACAGGCCACTCTTAAGAAGAATTCGAGCTTTCGACAGTGGGACTAGCATAAGATCAAAGTCAATCAAGATGGAACACAGTAGCCGAAAACTGCCCTTTTTATGGGAGAACAGAGGGTAAAGGGTCTCCTTGCCTGGGGAAGGGCTCTGTGGCGACACCTCAGTTGTGTTCTCCTGACATCAGGAAGAGAGGGATCAGCACCAATAATTAGAAAATCCTGTTTAATGGACTCTTGGTGGCAAGGCAAGACTCTTAATGGTTAAGGAAAGTAGCGGAAAGCAAATTCTGTGTTAAGTGTATTTGCATTTTTAAAATTTGACATGCTGTATTGTACTAAATTAAGTGTAATCTATTAAGGCAAGGTGTACACTCCCTGCTCTGAAACTCAATATGTTTATTCTATTATTAAAGCATATTCAGGTGTGAGGCAGACTGCTTTCAGTGACACAAATGAAGGAAATTTCTCATGCCAGGCTTTATTAGATTCCTCAGCGAAAAATCCTAACTTTCTCCTTTTCCTTGGCACTTACATAGAAGTGATGTTGCCTCATAAGCTGGAATGAGCTATTCTTTTTCTGTAAAATATTCCAATCTATAAGCCGTGGTTTTCCATATTTGAAAAAGTACAGTATTGAAAAAAAGTATTTCCGTATTTTGTCTGGATGTCTTTCAAACTAGCTTCAGATATTATTTAATAATACTATGTAACCGGGTCCCCAGTGGCTCAATATTGCTTATTTTTCTTCTGTGGTAGATGTGAAATTTCCTTTACTTGGGTAAGATACACTGTAATGGTTTTAATGCTAATTAATGGATATTTCATACTGTGCAGTGAAAAAATACTTTAATATTGTATTATGAAATGTTTTTCTTCCTGTTGCTGCAGTGTGTGGTATTGCATAATATGAATACCTGTAAAAATATAAATTGCTTAAAAATAAAAAATATTACCGGTTGGTACCAGATCTTTTTAGAAAGCTAAATAATTTGCTAAGTATGCTTGATAGCAAATACCTTTCTAATGAAAAAAAAATCTATGCTTCTTTCTCACAAATGAAATTTGTGTTGTGAATAAAAATCACATTGATCTGCCTTAGAATTGCCTCTGTGCTCCAACCATTTTCATGTGTTTTAAGTATATCTAAAGAATGGTAGTTCTTGGTATATAGAATTAAGTCATATTTATTTTATTGGCATTTAATATTAATTAAGTTCTATTGGGTCATGCTCCCTGCTTAAATCCTAGTAAAACTTTATGATCTGAAGAATTTTAGGGGGGTTTCCTCAATGAATGTGATGACTATGTATTGATTTTCAAATAAAATCCCTTAGTTTGGCTTTGAAGCTGTCCCTATTATAAATTTCTGCCTTAGACTTCCTCTTTTATTGGTTACATTTTCTAAATTATGTGAGTAAATCTGGATTCTGTCACTCATTTCTGCATTTGCCTCTCAAAAAAAACCATCCCTTCTTAGGGGTTAGGGATGCCAGTGCTCTGACATTTGAACTGTTCATCACTAGAAAAAATTTTCAAAAAAAAAAAATACCCTATCATACCCTGAAAAGACAACCACCGTCATATAATTCTTATTAAACTACTGAATTTGGCAGAAGTACTCGGAAAAAAAAGGTGCAGAATAAACTTCAGCTTTAACAATTTTCATCACAACCTTATGAACGTAAGCTTTACCATTGTAAAAGAATTGACAGTTAAAGCCTCTGTCTTATGTATGAGTTATAGCCTCATACTTAATTTATCAGTACAGTATTTACATGATCTAAAACGAAAAGAAAAACATAGCAATGTGGGTATATCCAATCGCTTGGTTCTCTTTAAAGAAAGGGATTTTACATACTAAAATTAATTTTTCCTTCTGAGAAACAATTGCCACAATGGTAATGTTGAGGATTGGATGCAAAGGAAAAAACTAAAAGCTAACTTGTAAAATCTTTTCTAATACAACAAGCTGCCTTCCCCTCTTTCCAAGTTCTACAAAACTAGACATAGCAAGTTTTTTGATATAAAGGCCTGGATTAAAGTAGCTAGTGTTTTAACTATAAAACAAATCAAGTTATAGTAAAACCTGAGGATATTTAATCACCTTTAATATAAAACGAAGGTATTAAGTCCACTAAAAGTCTGTCACCTCAACTATAAATAAATAAATTGTTCCCTGTGACAAGACAGTAAATTAGTATTCATAAAAATAGTCCTGTGGTCTCGATGCAAATGACAATTGCCCTTTGGGACAAAAATAGCATTCTGCATACTTGATATGATTAGCCGAGAAGCCGCAAAGTGCTTTCTGGTTGTATAAGAACAAATGCCACTCAGAACTGACTGATGACTAATAGTACTATGTCTAGCCTTCTCCATCATCTGTAATTTAACCTTTCCCAACCTTCTGTGCTCACACACAGCTGTGTTGTAGAAAGAACAACTGTTGCCACGAGGGCATCATTGGCCAGTTTTTAAAAGAATATAATTCTCTTCCAAAACAAGTACCAAGAATCCATTTCCCATTGTTGTTGGCAGACTCCAGTTGATATATTTCTTGGTTTTGTTTTCATCTTTTACTCTGCTTTAACAATGCCATGGCAGTGCCAGGGAAATCAGAAGGCAAGAGTGAGATTTTATTGTCTTTAGTTTCTACCAAAGAAACATGCATGAACAGTATTATACAATTACTTTTCAGTAATTACGCAGTCACCTAATGGGGAATGTTCTTTGGAGTGTGTTATGAATAAAGTAAACTATCACTCCATTTGAATTTGTTGAGAGCCTATGAGCTATTATGTTAAACAGACAATGGGAAAATGCAAATATCAGTGACATAAATTCCCCTTATGCAAGTCACAATATAGATATTTCAAGGAGAATCTATTGACATACAGGAAGAAAATAATGAGATTTTCTCCTTGAGTTTTCTATCTCATCTTTTACAGTTTCTTTCTTGTGTATATTTATAGCATATACTGGTAGACTACTAAATGTGTATAAATTATGAACAACACAAGTGTTTTAGCCTATAAAGGTGAACAGTCAAAAATGTTTAGAAACCACTGCGCCTAAATGCATAGAATTCACTAACCAAAAATTTTGCAGCAATTAAGAAATAAATTATAATCTGCACATAAGTAGTTTCAAGACATTGCAACAAACTGGTATTTTTTTTATTAGCTAATCTTTTGTTTGAGCTTTTCTTTATTTTTTAACTACCTGGTAACCAACCCTATGCAACCTGCAGAGAACCAATGAATTATTGTGACGTTCACCATGTTCCTAGATTCCTATTGTATGAATGACACCAAAGGAGAGGTTTTTTTTTTCATTCCTGCCAAGTATGACACAACCAGAAATTATCATCTCTTGGCATAAAATGCAAATTAATTACTTAATTTTGACCTTTAAATCCACCAGTCAATGAAATTTCATATAAGAAAGGGGACTTTATAAGTGCTCTTTGCTGTTATAGAATGGATTTTTTTTAATGTGTGATCTGACACAGACCTAATTTTTATGCTACAAATGTAAATATAATTTGGGGAAAGTTTTATTCCTTCATAGTTCCAGCTTTTGTGAATAAATTAGACACCAATTAAAATGTCATTTCAGCAGTGCTACACATCCTTGGTGGGAATCGCAGAAGGTTCCTATATATGTCCTTTTATTTGAATGTGGTCTACACTTTGCCAATTTTCAGAAACATTCACTCAAATTGCAAACGAGCTGGTTTTTAGCCAGTTTCCGATGGCTGAACTGCCACACTGAAAGAAATTCAGTTGGGAAGCAGGCCTCACCAAGTGTTTGCCTCATCTTCCAAAGCAAGCTTCTTCTAAGAGAAGAAAAAGCAAAGTTTGAGAAGAGAGAGGACCCTGAAGGGATATGTGAAGGAGACGAAGAGGAAGAGGGCAAAGAGAGAAGAAAATAAAGGTGCTTTCATGTTTGCGGTTGCAACAGTAGCCCTGTAGACTTAATTGAGATTCATCTGGGAAAAATCAAGAAAACCAATTGAAAACTAAAAAAGAAAATAAAGGTCTGTTTTTGTCTTGAATGTTGAGTTCTGTGTTGTTTTGACTGTTGAGCACAGTGAATCAGATTTATAATGTGACTCAGCCCCTCACTCCCTTCTTTTGAAAATAAAAGGACTCTTTGTGTAGTCTTAGAATGTTAAATCATCGGTGACATTTTGTGGTAGCCTGGCTTCTCAGTCCCTCGTCCTTACTCATTCCACTACTGTGTCTTGTACAGTGTTGCTTATGTGTATGGTGTATAGAGGCCTAAGGGGGGACTTTCTTATCTCTGGTAGGAGCCACACCATCCAACTGCTATACCTCAAAATGTTTTCATGTTCTGTGTCATTGTGATTCCTTGTTGAGATGTGCTGCCCAGATAGACCCATGCTTGCCTTTTTTGTACAGCTGTCAAACCAAATTTCTTGTAGAATTATGTTGTCTTTTGGTTGGATGCTTTTTTGCCTCAAATAATGTTAAGAAGGGGACAGGGGAGACTCTTTGCTTTTACCTTTGTCTTTTTATGTTTAATCTTTGCTTAGTCTTCTTAAAGTAAAACTTCACTGATATTGTGTAAAAATTGACGCTTCTGCAGTATTTCACAACGTTAAAAGTTAAGGTAAAGGACCTGGGTTGAGATGTAATTCAGTGATAGGATGTTTGCCTAGTATGTACAAGACCCTTCATTTGATCCCCAGCAGAAATGTGGGGAGACAGAGACACAAAAGATGTAGAGAAAGAGAACAGGCTAGATCAAAATGTAACAAGATATATATGCCCTACAGTATTAGGTAATATGAGAAAGATTTCTCTTTAAAAATTTACTTTGTGAAAATAAGTCTACCCTCCTTATATTCTAAAACTATAATTTAGATCCTTTTTTCTTTCACCTTCTTTCTAGAACTAAAAAAGTAATAGTACATTATGCCACCTGATACCTTAACTACTATAATTCCCATCTGTTAGGCTTCTAACTGGTACCCAAACCCCTACTTTCAGAAATTGCATCTGTCTTTACATGCAATCTTGCCTTGAGGCAAATAGAATAATTACTAAATAATTCCCCAGTGTCCTTTCCTGGATGATGATTTTATGAAATTGAATTATTCTGTTCAAATGTGTCCTTATTTGTCCAACTCCATTTAGTGACCATAAGTGACTATTTTTTGTGTCTTCTTTCTTCCTAGGCATCCTCATTTGAAATTCTCCATAATGGATCTATCTTGCTTGTAACTTGAAAATCCGCTCTTTTCATAGGCTTGCATCCACCCATCCATCAAACTCCTCTTTGTGCTGAAAATAGTTCAAACAGAGAATTTTTAAAAGATTTTATTTAAATGAATTTTCATATTTTAAGAAAGATATGTTTAGGCATTAAAATTCATTCTAGAACACATTGATAGCATGTGCTGACAGACAATAAGGAATTTGCTAGTGAAAAAGAATAAATGATCATAACTATTCTCAGCTACTAACCTCAGTAGAAGAGTAAAAAGTTAAATACAGAATTTAAACAAAACAGCCTTTTAATCCTAAAGGTGAATTCTTAAAACTTAAGGTGTTATTTTAGACTTTGGGGGCAGTTTTGGCTGTATTCTTTTAAAACATGTTTAGAGCATCATTAGCATCACCCAAGGGATGGTGTCCATAGTTGACACAAATCATGGGTATAACTTGTCACCCCCTTAAGTGTTCTATCTCTGACATTCATTTTCTTTGACAGATTATGAGCATACAGAAATATTTCTGTGTAGTTCAACTTTGTAAAGTTTTACAGTCTGTATAGTTTGTATCCAATTGGAAACCTTTTCTGTGGAAAGCACAGTAATTTCTATTAAAATATTACATGCAAATCATGAAATAAATGTTTAGAATGATGTACTTTGAGGGAGTCTCACATTAATTGGCACTGCTAATTAAATGTACACTAAATAATTAAGTTCTAATTTCCCCACTTATATGAGATTATGGCCTTGAGCAAAGACCTCCCCTAATATAAATTGAAGATTTCTTAGTATTATTGTGAAGATCAAATGAAATCATGAATGTTAGACATTTAGCCTACTGTCTGGCACAAATTAATGTTGATTAGTGTTGTCGTTAATTAGGGAATCTACTTTTAAAACTGTATCTGAAAGCTTAAGATTGCATGATCAATGACAGAATGAATAACGTACTATATTTATGCCTTGGACAAGTGTAAGAAGTATTCCTCAAATTAGACCCTTGCTACCCAAAGAAGAATCTAGTTCAGTTTTATTACTACATTTATGACAAACTGATACATTTCTAATTGATTTAACATCACTATTCATACAATTTTAAAGTAAAATAAGACTTTCATTTCATCATCTAGATCAAAAATCCATACTTGTAGCTCTCTTAATTTTCCTCAAAAATATTCAAGTTAAGTATTTTCTTAACAATTTTTAAATGTTATAAATTCTGTTAGTACATGTCAGAAATATCCTTATATTTGCTTATGAATATATCCGTGTGATTCATTTTAATTTAATTTAAAACATTATTGCTGAGCCATGGTGTCTTATATACCTGTAATCCCAGCACTTAGGAGGTGGAAGCAAAAGGATTAACATGAATTTGAGGCCAGCCTCATGTGTTGCAGGGTTGTAGCCTGGCCTACATAATGAATTGCAGGCCACCCTAGCCTACACAGTGAGCCCCTGCCTGAAAATGAAAGACATTATTTTTGATAATAACTTCTGATCAGTTACTGTATTGATGATGTACTAGGCACTGCTACTATAGCAGTCACATGAAATCTAAAAGCCTATTCGATAACTGGACAATCATAATCAAAGATGCCAACAAATACCATTCCATTTTATGAAATCTAAAAAAGTGTAAATCATTCAGTATTAATTAACCAGGAGAACTCTATTAAATAACATTTCTGTGTTTAGTGGTTGTCTTAAAATACTAAATGATACGAAGCAGCATTTTCATATTATGTACATATTATACTTTAATTCATTGAATTCAAGATATGTGTGATTATTTTTCTCTCAAGAGGCTATTTGTTTAATCAAATCCTATTTAATTCTTCTAAAATAATTGGCTGTCCATAATTATATAATCCCATCTAACTAGAATCTGTGAGGTATTTTGTTTGTTTTGTTTTATTTCTGAGGGATATTTCAATATTAGACTATTTTCCTAATCATTCATTAGACTGTATTTCAGATAATCCAATTTTTAGATTTTTCAAACTACAGAGATAATTTTTATTAAACTGTATATCTGTCTCTTTCCCTCCCTTCTCCTCATCCTTTCCCCACTCCCACTCCTCTGTCTCTCAGATGCAAATAGGGAAGAAAAGTTAGGAGACTCCTTGCAAGATTTATACAGGGCACTGGAGGAAGCCAGTCTGTCACCACTAGGAGAACATCGCATTTCAACCAAGATGGAATACAAACTATCGTTCATAAAACGGTGTAATGATCCTGTGATGAATGAAAAACTGCACAGGCTGAGAATTCTTAAAAGCACTTTAAAGGTAAGATATGAAACAGACAGATAAATTCCTTTAGGACGATTTATTCTTGGACTGAAAATAGATTTCTAGATGCTAGAGGCTCAGTGGAACAAAACAGGGAACTATGGGAAGGGAAGAGCTACTAGGAAGTATCTGCAGCACAGTGATTGCAAAGTAATCCTGTCAGGTCTTCATTGAAGTCCTTAGACATCGACTAACTGTTACATGACGTAGTTGTAAGAGAAATCAGGATGTTGTTAAGAGTTCTTTTAATATGTGGATTGTGTCTTGGGTATTCGAAGCTTCTAGGCTAATATCTGCTTATCAGTGAGTGCATACCATGAGTAATGCCCAAGAAGAAGGAAGGAGTGGCCCCTGATCCCGGAAAGGCTCGGTGCAGTAGTGTAGGGGAATACCAGGACAGGGAAACTGGAAGGGGTGGATTGGGGAACACGGGGGAGTGAAGAGGGCTTATGGGACTTTTGGGGAGGGGGATCCAGGAAAGGGGAAATCATTGGAAATATAAATAAAGAATATATCGAATAAAAGAAAAGGCTTCTTTTAAAATAAAAAGGCAGGGTTGGTGTTGCTCCTCAGTTTTTTGATTTCCTAAGAGAAGTTCACCTTGTAATCTAATTGTAAAAGGTAGTAAAGGTCCTCAGTTTGCAAGTTAAATGTTAAAAGCACTTGAAATGTTTTCTGAATAAACTACATGTGAAGTGAAGCTAGAGTCATGTTCCATGTAGAGATGTCATAACTGTTCTGTTTGCATTATCAGTTCTTAATGCACACATTACCTTCCCATTATATCCTTCTGTAAGTGCTTAACATTTGAAGTGAGTGGTAAGGACAGGGGAACAGAGAAGCAGAAGTTGAAGGAGGTTGATACAGGAGATTGTCTACTATGAGGATAAGGAAAGGAAGGAAAGTGCCTATCTTACAAAACACCCGGAGTAGGTCCTGTACCACACAAAAAGTGAAAATGTAACAAAAACAAACAAACAAGAACTGTCATACAGAAGGTGGACCACAGCAATTCCAAAACACAAAAACATCAAAGGACTTCTGTGAGAAATGTTTTAGCATCCTGCTAAAATCTTAGTTTTAAAAGAGAGATGAGTAAATGGATACAATAGAAATAATTATTTGAAATCTCTTCAGGTAATAACAGCCAAGGATTCAGCATCAATTATGTGCAGGTGCTATCTGAATCCATGGAAGTATTTATGAACTGGTAGCTAATGCTACAATTCTACAAGGGGGGCTATAATAGTCATAAGAGTAATTCTGTTGACCATTTGTATTTGAGAGATATGCTTAGCTTTCTATCTTATTTTATTTTTGCCTTCTTTTGTTGAAATTTTTTCATATAACTTATTGTGATCATGCTATTCTTCTTTTCCAACTCTTCCCAAACACTCCCCACCCAACTCCACACCATTTCTCTGTTAAAAACAAAGAAACAAGAAACACAAATCACAGAAACACAAAATCTGAAGCCAAAATATATAAGCAAAAGAAAATAAGTCAAAAAATGTCAAAACAAAGCAATGTGAGACAGTCCAGAAATATTGAGTTTATTTTTTGTCCCTCACCTCTTTGCCATATGTGAGTATCTTAAATACCTGCTTCTGTGTTCCCCCTCCCCTCCTCCCTCCATCCCCTTCTCTCCTTTTCCCTTACAGTCCTACTTCCTCTTCTCCTTCTTTCTCTTTTCCTGTCTTTTATGCTCTGTAAATGCTCTACAATATTTTTGTCCTATGACAATGAAATGCCACTGTAAATGTTGAGTTCAAGAAGGTTCCCAATATATCTTGCTGTTAGACTCTTCTGCTCTTCTAGGATAAAGAAAGATAAGGAAACACTGAAAAAGAAATGCTCCTTGATGGTTAAAAAATGATGGGGAGCTACAGAGCCCTGAACTTTGGGACCTGGAAAAGTAATAGGTTAAAAAAATCTTCCATTACAGAAGAACAACTAAACACACCCAAGAATAGCTCTCAGAGCCCAGCAGAGGCAACTGCCAGCATCATCAGTCTGATACCCGTTTAGTATCCTAGCTCCTCACTGGCCAGAAGCACTTCTTATATGTGTTGTCTTCTTTCCCTTCTGACTCTGCCCGACTGGTGTGCTTTTTTCTTCCTCCTGCAGAACATTTCTAAGATTCTCTTAGCCTTTTGTTAGATCCCTAAAAGAAAAGAATAGTTTTCTCAAAGTGTCTTAACCCTTTCTCTATTTTACCTTCCACAGAAGACATTCTCTTCTTCTATGGTTGATAGTTGTGCTTTTGAGAGTTATACCAAAGTGTTGCTTAGTCATCAACTGAATCCCAACCTCCATTATAGGGCCCCTGGGCTATGGGAAGGGATTCTTAATGGTCACAGGGCAAGTATTCTGTATTTGCAATAACAGGGTCCCTGTTTTCTCTCACTGAAGCATGTGGAGTTAACCATGAAGGAGAGGCAGGGCAAGGTCCAAGGTAACTCAAGAGAGATGGTGATAAATACACTTGATGGCAAAGGTAGGATGTTAACACAGACATGACAGAAAGAGATCAGCTTCTCTTTGAGTGTTAAAGAAAAGTGTTGAAGAATGAGAGACTTTTAAGCTGGATCTTACAGGTAGAGGAAGGTTTCCTTAAAACACGAAGGTTTCCGTAATCAGAGATAGCAAATTGGAAGGGCTAAGAGTACAAAGTAAATCACATTCAAGCAAGCCAAGACTGTGTTAGAAAAAAGAGAAACTATGATGTTAGTCTAAATGACAACACATCTGTTTCTTAGAAGGGTCTGAATGTATTAGCACTTATTTTAAATTTTGATAAAATTTCATCCCCATCTTAACTATTCTTTTTTGCTTTTCAGGCCAGAGAAGGGGAAGTAGCCATCATTGATAAAGTCCTAGACAATCCAGACTTGACATCTAAAGAATTCCAACAATGGAAGCAGATGTACCTCGACCTTTTCTTGGATATCTGTCAAAACACCACCTCAAATGACCCACTGAGTATTTCTTCTGACGTAGATGTTCTCACTTCCTCTCTAACACATACTCACTCGTACATTGAGACACATGTGTAAGTGCATTCTGCCTTGAGGCCATCTAGTACCTGCTGGTACTCTGAATAAGTATATAAGGTAGTTTTTTATCAGTGTGTTGGATACTTGACAAGCTATACTTTAATGTTACCAAACTATATGAAACAAAGCATACATGGTCACATTACCACTGTCTTTAAAGAGCATTTGTATGTTTTATATGCAGTCAGTGCTCAGCTTATGTTTACCATGTGCAAAATCAACTATCTTTAATGACTTAAATTAACTTTTGCAGACAATTCTGAAAACAGGTGATCTTCAAGTAGAAAAACCACAAAAAAGCAGTTTTCTATCTGAGGTCATCTCTTCTCCCTTTAAGTTAATTTTATATAAATGAGACTTCAACCGTAAATCACAATTTTTTCAGGTGCAGACATCCTTGTGGGTGGGAAAGAATTTAAACCTTTTTATATTTATTAAAATGTTCTAAGAATTTTCTTAAACATTGCACAAAGTTTAATGCTGTAGTTTTATTTTTATGAAATGTAGGTGCGTATAAAAAGAGTTAAGCAAACTAGAAGAGCATGAACATAAGAAAAGTTCAGGTCTAATATCTGTCTTAACAGTCTATTAACTTGTGCTAACTGGTTAATGGAGGTACTATTCCAAATCTATGAGAACACTGCATGGTGTATCAGGGCAAAGCTTTGTAAGATGTTTTTGTAACTAAGACCAAAATTGAAGATAGAGCTGCTTTATTTTCTTGGTTTAAATCTTCCTTTATTTTTGTAGTGATGAAATGCTGATTGTGTACAGAAGAATTTAAGAATGGATTTTTTTAAAACAGACTTAACTCACCCAGAAAGGCAGCTAACAGCTACACACACACACACACACACACACACACACACACACACACACACACAATTTCAACCCAAACTCATGTTTTTTGAACTCTTAACTCTTAAAAGACAAGGTATACACTGAAATAAGTCCATTTTCGAGGCAGTTTCCAATTTTCCCTTGGTCTGTAACTAAACTTCTGTAATTATACATCAGGCAAGGTAGTAAAATGCACTTAGTCGTGACAGACAGAACTTACAGTAGAGAAAACAATGTTGAAAAAATATTAATGGATTTCTCTACTAAGGAACAGAGGATGGCAGTCATTCAGGGAGTTACTACATTGAGTGGCCTGATATCAAGCACTTAGAGGTTTTTCCTAGAGTCCTGAACTGTTTATAGAGTGGGTGGAGTCTATGAAAAAGTCCTCTTCACATATTGCCATTTCTATGTGTCTAGTTTTGGAAAGTGACCACAGCATGAAAGTGACTTGCTGCTTTTTAGTGTGTGGCTGCAGAATATACAAGTCACAATTTGCTGTTTTTCAGGAGGGAAAGACCCTCCTTTACTATTCTATATCCTAAAATCTACTTCTTATCAGCTTTATCCTGTTGCCTGTACAGCTCAGTGAATGTATTTACATCTCTAAGAGTTCAGATATATGCCAGTGAATATTTTTGCTGTAGAGAAGAAAGTAAAAACTACACAGCGGGATTCTTTTCCTTTGCTTTGGAAGTCACATTAAATCACTATCGTTTTGCAGACTTTGCACACCTGTACAGGAGAGTGGCCTTTCTACAGCACATTTTCAGTAATCCTATATTTAGTCAAAATGGATGAGAAACATGCATCAATGTTTGTATGGAATTGTGGGTCCAGTGTAATATTTTTATCATTTAGAAAACCCTATTTGTAAAAGCATTTATTTACTGCATGGTTAGTGACACACATTTTATTTGTGGGATTTTGTATATGTAAAAGAAAAAGAGAGAGAGAGAGAGAGAACAAACAAAACCCCTCTTGTCATAAAATGAAGTGTGCTTGTTACAGTTGTTTAGGCATATTGATGTTCACTAGACCAATGTGGTATATTTTCACTTAAGACTATTTGTACATGGTGGATGTGTCCCGTATACAGTGGACAGACAGCCTGCAAACAGGCCGTTGGTGGGAAGACTAACTCTGCTGCTAGTAAGCAGCTTCCTCTTTTGTAAAGTCAGCTGTTATTTTAATGGTAAAAATTTAAACTGATGAATTTTATAAGACTGGTGAGTTATAAGACTAGCCTAGCATGAAAGAGACCTTTTAACACTATATATCTGTACAGTTTATTGCATTAGTTTCAAATCTAGGCGAGAGGCAGCACTGTAAGCTGAAGTAAAATAAATTCAGCTCTTAATGAATCCTTATAAAGCACCTACTTTATTCATGCAAAGGGCTTACCACATCTCTCTGTGACCTAATCATACAACCACCCTCACTACCACCAACCCAGTTACAAGTTCTCACTTTGCCACCTCACTAATCTCACAAGCCAGAAGTAACACCTGTTCAGAGCTTACCAAGGTCTCCTCTGAAACCTTGAAACCTCAAGCTATGTTCCCACTGACCTGACCTAACCTTAAAAACTTCACCTACACATTCCTTTTCTGTGAGCTTTTCGGAAACTAAGAGTGAAACCACCAATAACCTACTTTTCTTACAGATGTAGTATATTGTGGTTAAGTGAAATATATCTAAATTAATAAGCTGCCAGTGTAAACGCAGATGAGGACAGGACAGAAAAGGTATTAACCAAGAATAGTTTCTCATATGTTTTTTCTGGGTTTTTTTTCCCCTTCTCAGTTCTATGTCAATACAAAACTGTCAAAGCAGAACTATAACCATGGCTCTGCACCATAAATATCACTTCTCTTGGTACAACCATTCCATACTGTTTAAGGAAGGTGCGTGTATGCATACACACACACCCCTTCACAATTTCACCAAATACTGTCTACTGGGACTATTATTACAGCTATTGTAGCCAACAGTTTTCTGTGGTTTGTATGTAACTAGTTGTTCATTCTTTGGATGGGAGACATGAAAATATTAAGTACTTGAAAAACACCTTAGGGAGAGAAATAAGGTCCTATTTTATTTTAAAATTCCACCTCTAGGCCAGAATGAGTCTGTCTTTCTGAAAACTCTTCAGTTAACTAAAGCTGGCTCATGTCTTTGCATTTGACCATTCCTGGCTGACATTTGCAGTTGAAGGGGAATAGTTAGCCTTTGACCAAGGCCTTGTTTGCCTCCTTACCCTTCAGAACTGCTCTATCTGAGTCCTCTTAGGGGGAAAAAAAGCAGTGCTCTTCAGGCAAGGTCAAGAACAACTTGGTCTTGGATCCTCTGAAGACTGGACTCACCTCTTCAATCCAGCACTAAACCTGTCACCTCTCCAGTCTCTCCCTCCCTTGTCTCCTCCCTACCCTCAGGCAGCTGCAGCACCGCACACTGAAGGCCACTCCACGCCCACGGCAGCACACAGCCTATATCTTCCCAGTGGTCCAGGTCAAGGTCATAGCCCACTACATTCCGAGTTGGCACCTGGTGTGAGTCCCGCCACTTGAGGCCACCCAGCAGCAGCACTGTCTCTTCTACCACAGCAAGTCCATAGCAGAAGCGGTCATAGGGTAGTGACCGCAACCGAGTCCACTGGTCTGTGCTGGGGTCATAGCGTTCGATCTCAGAAAAGGGCTCATATCTCCCCAAAAAGGCAAACACCGCACCTCGCAGCACTGCAAGGTAGTGCCCATAGCGAGCTGTGCCCATGGGTGCCCTCTTGTTCCACACTCTCTCTCCGGGGCTAAGGGAGTACATATCCCGGAGGCTACTTGTGCCTCCTCCACCTCTCCCAGCCTTGCCCCCGGAGATGAACACAACACCATGGTCCCCAACAGCGCCTGCATGACCGTGTACTGCCCGGGGTAGCTCTCCAGCTGCCATCCAGCGGTCCCTTCGAAGGTCATACATCTCCACTGAGGCCAGTGCCTCACCACAGGTGCCCAGGCCTCCAACAGCCAGGAGACTCTCGCCTACCACACCACACCAGAAGTAGGCCCTTGCCTCTCGCATGGCAGGCACCTGTGTCCAAGTGTGGAAGCGCGGGTCATAACGGTGCACTAAGGCTGTGACTGACCTTGAACCATCAGCCAGGGAACTAGATGGGCTGCCAGACAGGCTCTCCCCTCCAAGGACATATAAGAAGTTGCCAGTGGCACATAAGCTGTGGCCTAGCAGTGGTGCGGGCAGCCGTGTCAGGCTGTGCCAGCTGTGGTTGTACACGTCGAAAGACACCACATCCTGAGTGAGCTCCCACTCCTCTCCCTCCTCGCCCTCCTCTTCCTCTGGTTCAGGTGCAGGGTGCCGATTCTGAACTACCTCTGGTAGGACCATAATTTCCTCAGTTGCTGTCTCCCTAGCTCTGAGACCACCAACTAGCAAGATACGGGTCTGGGGACTCCGGACACTGGTCTGTTCTCCCTGCAGAAGTGGCTGCCTGGAGGGTGCTGTGTGGTAATTGAGGGCCTGGATGATGAGACTCTTGATCCTAGTAGGTAGTGTCAGACCGGAGCCCGAGTACATGCGCCGCAGCACAGCAGCAGGCACCAGGCCAAAGCGGATGCATCCAAGCAGTGTTGAACTATGTGCCAGGCGCTGGGCCTTGGGCTCCTGCTGCAGCCAGGCTAGTGCCAGGCCCAGCAGCCGTGTTTCAGGCACCCGTGCCACGTTGGGGGCACCCAGCACAGCTTTCATTGATATAGGATTGAGTTCCAGCAGCCCCGAGGGGCCAGTGCCCATCACTAACAGCTCCCCCAGGTGGCGCACAATACAGCGCTCCGCTGCACCTAGGGTGCGGGCCAGGCCAAATCGAGCTGCCACATTGGCAGTGAAGCAGCAATTCTCTGGGGCAAGCTGGCGTTCCAAGTAGTGGGCACACAGTCCCAAGGCCTCAGTGACTTGCAGGTAGCTGGCAGCCTCCAGAGTGTCCTCCACGGTCTCCATGGAAAGGGGCAGCCAGGCAGTGTAGATGAAGTCCAGCAGGCGCTGTAGGCCAGCTGCTGAAGGCACATGCAGGTGAATAACGCGAGCCCGCGATTCCTGAGTGTGACTTTTAAACAGGGCCCTGAAGTAGTCGCTGGAGCACGCCAGAAGTGACCTGTGCGCTGGGAACTCACTGCCCTCGGCCTCCAGGGTCACGTCGCACAAGAAGCCCTCAGCGCGTAGGGCCTGGTAGCCAGTGAGAAGAGAGCTGCCGTGGGCTTTGCAGTAAGACAGGAAGTAACTCATGATGCCCAAGGCGGGAAGCTGGGATGGAGCCAGCCAGGCGCGGCTGCAGGCATCCCACCACACGGAACCCCCACCTCCGCTGTCCAGATGCTGAGCCCCTAGCAAAGGCTGATTTTTGCCTGCTCAGCTTAAAATCTAGGATTCCTTCATCCAGATTTGGCGGTTGTTCCGTGCCCCTCCCAGACAAAGTAAGATGTAGAGACAATTTCCAGAAGCCTCTAGTAGCAGAGGGTGTGGATTTCGGAGTCTTCTCGGTATTGCTAGACTTGCTTTCAGCTGTTGGTGAGCATGACAGCGCGTTGCCCAAAGCCGCCTCCCCTACACAATTTGGGGAGCCCACACTTGCACACCAGGGGCGGCGGTGGCCGCGCACCATCACCTGGAGAGGTCGAGGGTACTGAATCTCCAAAAGGCCAGATGCGTGGATGTGGCCCTATTGTGGGTGCCCCGGAAGGCAGGATGGTGGCTCTGAACTCCCGGTCGTGGCTGCTCCGTAGACACTCGCGCAGTCCAAGGACAACTGGATAGGGGGGCTGGGGGTGAGCTTGTTCTGAGAGAACGATCAAATCAAAGCCTGTGGCCCTGGGGGGAAGCGCAGGTCAGCTTAGAGGATTGGGAGCGTGATTGGGCGCTGCACATAACATGCCGGTAGCTCACAGCGACAGGAATAGTGCTCGCCTTGGCCGGCTGGCTCTTGGCGACCGGCCCCGCCCTGCGTCCCAGCTGCTGGCTGCGAATTGCCCAAGGGCTCAGCAGGAAGCTTCCTGAGCCCGGGCACTGACTTGTGTGACCTGACTGGCCTCTAGTAACCGCGGGGAGGGGAGGGGGCGTCCCCCGGAATGCTGAGCTGAGGGTGGGGTGACAAATGCTAAGGAAGGGCCGGATTCCCTTGGGACTCTAGTCCTGGTGATGTGTTGACAGGGATACCTGACTAGGTTAGAGGCCCTTTTGGTGGCCCTATGCAAGGAAAAAGGAGCCTCAGGCTCATCTTTTGGCTTTGAAGATGTCCTAATTAGTGGGGAGCAAGCTGGGATTAAGAGGCAATTTTGAGCGCTGACACCTAAGAGGAGGCCTCTGCTCAGAGAAGACACTAGCAAGAGCTAAAGCAGAGAGAACCCCAAGCTCTGGGCCAAGTGCTTGTGCCCTATGTGAAATTCAGGGGCACTTGCCCTTCCTAAGGCAGCCAGAGTCTCCCAAGCTGCCTGGTTTTACATTCCAAGGAATTTGCTCCCAAACCCTGCCCTCTGACCCCAGAGGAGATCTCTTTGGTACTCTTGCCCTTGTGAAAACCTTCTCTTGGCAAAGCAGAGAAAGATGTTATAGCTAACATTCAAAGAATGATAGCTCCTTTTAAAAAAATTGTAATTCCTTCTAGTTTCCTCTCTCTGCTTTTCCATGCTATGATCTATAGGCTGGCTGCCACACCCTCAGTGCCAAGACAAGACAAAGTTGCAAGGCTCAGGAGACTGGTGGCCCCTCCCCACAAAGTGGTTTTTATAAGAAACACCAAGCACAGAAATGATGACTAAGAGCACCCTGTTCCTCGCCCGCATCCTGCTCTTACATTATGACTTCATTAAGCGCTCTTTCTTGCCAAATTATAGGCTTCAGTTGTGTTTCGCTTCCAGCTGGAGTTCGTTTTCCTGGATTTCGAAAGCAGCCCCTCCAGCAGTGAGTCTGTTCTAGATGAGTCTTTCAGACAGAACTCTATTTCATAGAAGCAAAAAAAAGAAAAAAAGAAAAAAAGAAAAGTCCTAGGAAAGACAAAAGGGCTGCCATTTCCTACTCGGCCAGCCATCAGCACTTTCATGGTTTCCGATTACATGATTCTTTAATTTCATAAAATAATTAGTAAAAAGTCTGCTGAGCTGAAGAGCTAGCTGTGCACTTAAGAGCACTTGCTGCTCTTGCTGCTCTTGGCAATGGTCTAGGGTCCAGTTCCCAGAACCCACCTGGTGGCTCACATCCATCTGTAACTCTAGTTCCAAGAAAACCAACCCCTTTTTCTGGCCTCTGTGCAGGCACACAAGTGGCGCACAGACATACACACAAGCAAAACACTCATACACCTAAAATAAAAATAAATAAATATTTTAAAACGCGATACTGCTGCCAAAGACAGAATTAAGTGATAACTTTGATTGCCAAGCTATAGAGTATAGTAGGACTGGGGTTGTACTTCTGTAACTCTAAAAAAAAAAATGTTCTAACAGAAAATCCTAATGTTAAAGGTACAAATGGATTCCGGGAGAGTACTGTTCCTATGGAAATGGAGGATGGTATTAAAATGTGTGGTTCAAAAGTGAAACATAAACTTGGCATGGCAGCACATGCCTTTAATTTTAGCACTCAGGAGGCAGAGACTGGTGGATCTCTGTGTTTGAGGCCAGCCTGGTCTACATACCAACTTCTAGGCCAACCAACGCTGCACAGTGTGACCCTATCTCCAAAAATAGTGAAATATGGCTATGATTTATTTCACACAATTCTCCATTTTAAATTTAAATGCCCTTCACTAAACCTAATTAAATTGGGCTAGAAGGAATTTGGGGGAATGTTAAGCCAAACCTTGACCCTTTCCTCCAACATCATTTTTCTTTTTATACAAATGTGGCAAATGAGCTCCAAAGAGACTGTGGCTTGTCTGAACGGTTTGATGATTGATTGAGAGTCTGGCCAAGAACCCAGGGTTGCCTTCCTACTATATTATGTGACCTCATGTATGATAAAAATCAAATCATGCGACAAACTTTACTCAGCATTTTACTAACTTAAAAAAGACTTAAGTGGTTTTTGGCGAGCACATTGTTCACACATGTACTGAATCCCACCCATCAGAACTGCCCATGACAAAGCATTTGGATTCAAAATGTCACATTACCAAATTAAAGATGCTGTGGAAACTCTTAAACTCTTAACATTAAAATTGCAGTTTTGCATAAAAAAATAATGTGTTTAATTGCTGGCCCACCTAATGCATTTTTGCCATAGAAGATGTGACGGCGTGTGTTAACTGAAGACATTTCTCCATTATGTGTGCTTGTAAGATCTTGTTTAGAAAATGTAACTGTTAACCCAAGAAAATCATTGTCATTTAAGTAGCAGTTGTATAGTGTTGGTATTTTTATTTCTGTGCAATATTAAGTAATATTAAATAAAAATTTAGTCTCTCTGTGTTTAAATTGTGGTAGATGTGTGTCTTAAATTGTTATCTTGCTCTGTTCCTTAAAGGGGATACTGCATAAACAAAAGGAACTCATTGTTCACAGCTCTGGAAGCTGGGAAGCCAACATTCAAGGCACCAGTGCATTTAGTGTCTAGTGATGACTCTGTACTATGTAGAGATGGTACCTTCTTGCTGTATCTTACTTGGGAGAAAGACAGACGGTATTAAGGCCATCATCAAGGCAGAGCCCTGTGGCCTACTCACTTCCCAGAGACCACACTTCTCAAGGGTATTATGCTGGATATTAAGCTTCTACATCTGAATTTTAGGAAGACACATATATTCTGACCAGAACAATTCGATTTCCCAGAATCTTGCCTTGTAATCCAACCAGAACACAGTGCTGGGTAGTTCTGATGGGAAGTTGAAAAAGGAAGTGTACGAGTTGTCCTCTCTGCACTAGACAGACTATCAACTCCTCAGAGTAGGGGCTGCTTCTTGGACTGTCTACAGCACCTGACTTGGTCTTTGTCACAGTGTTGTGTTGAACACTTTGGGGGTGGGGAGAAAGTCTTGAAAGTCTTGTTCTCCACCCCCTTACACAGCTGTGGTCCAAGACACAGTAAGGCTATAAGAATCAGACGAGTGACCACAGGTGGTGTTGGCTATGGAGTCCCGATGGATATGACCCTTCTGAGAGGGGATTATTACTTTTACACCACCTAGTGCTGCTCTCTTGCTCCAACCCTTTAATCAGACCAAACCTACATGGCTCTCACATGCAGTAACATGCACTACTGCCCACCCTACTCAGACAGAGTGCCCCAAGTACACTAGCAGTAGCCCATGATCCATTTAGTATGGTTAAGTTTCTACTGAAAACCTAGCTCAATTTCCCAACATTCCTACTGAAACTCTGCTATGTTCTCTGAACCTCCCACTACTAGGCAGGCCTGTGAATTGCTGTTATCAATTCCCTCCATCCATCTTCATCTCTGTAAGAAAACATAGAACTCAATTCTTCAAGCACCCTTCTCAAGCACACTTCAAGCTGCAATACTACTCACCCCAAGCACTCCACCTGCCCTGAGCTAACCTGTCAGAAAACAAAAACAAACAACAATAACAACAACAAAAATAACCCTGGGACTAGGCCTGTTGATGTGTTCCTGACATCATAGCGCTGGGATGTCAAGACAGGAGGAGCCTTAGAGCTCAGTAAGCAGCTAGGCTTTCTGAATTGGTGAGCTCCAGGTTCAATGTAAAACCCTGTCTCTAAAGATAAAGTGAAGGCAATTAAGGAAGCAACTTGACATCAACCTTTGGCCTCCACACACGTGTGACAGTTCTCTGTGCAAGTCATTTGTACCATTTCCTGAGCTCACCTGCTAGACTCAGCCACTTTCTGTGGGAGCATGCTTAATGTTGCATGATTTCGTTTTCTGCCTCCCCTCACCTGCTCATACCTACCTCTTCCTACTAAATTACTTTCTCAGAACTATCGTGGTAGAATACACATCATTACAAAACCCCACCCAAGATGCATTGACACTTTTGGGAAAGGGAAAGGTAAACATCTGTTGTCCCCTGGTCAGACAAGTTCTATGGATACCATGTATGCAGGCATGTGGAGCCAATGGCACATCTGCACCTGAGAATCAAGACAGCCTCACACTAAAAGGCATCTCTCCCTCCCCTACCCATCAGTCTTTCAGTATTGTTTTAGAAGGCAAAATGAACTCCAGAGTAGTTTCAAATGCACATGACACTATTTTTCTCTTAAGACTAGTCTACAGGTACCATACACCTGGTTTACTTAGTCTTTTTTTCCTACTGGATTGATTTATGCTATGTCAATGAAAGAAACCGTTCTTGCCCCAAAGTAATAAAGAGACAGTTTAATCTGAGGGTAATTAGAAGAAATGGTTGAATATGAGACTAAATCTGCATGACCATAGCACACAAAGATTTAGGTTTCCTTATTATACGTAGGAGCATCCTCTGGGTTTACACGCAGGAGGGATATAGCTGCGTCCTCAGGTAGTACTATGTCCAATTTTCTGAGGAATCGCCAAACTGATTTCCAGAGTGGTTGTACCAGCTTGCAATCCCACCAACAATAAAGAAGTGTTCCTTTTCCCCCACATCCTCTCCAGCATCTGTTGTCCCTTGAGTTTTTGATCTTAGCCATTCTGACTGGTGTAAGGTGGCAGGGTTGTTTTGATTGCATTTCCCTGATAACTAAGGATGCTGAACATTTCTTTAGGTGCTTTAGAGACATTCAAGTTTCCTCAGTTGAGAATTCCCTGTTTAGCTCTGTATCCCATTTTTAATAGGGTTATTTGACTCTCTGGAGACTAATTTCTTGAGTTCTTTGTATACATTGGATATTAGCCCTCTATCAGATGTAGGGTTGGTAAAGATCTTTTCCCAATTTGTTGGTTGCCGTTTTGTCCTATTGACTATGTCCTTTGCCTTACAGAAACTTTGCAGTTTTGAGGTCCCAATTGTCGAGTCTTGTTCTTAGAGCATAATCCATTGCTGTTCTGCTCAGGAACATTTCCCCTGTGCCCATGTGTTCAAGATTAGTCCCCATTTTCTCCTCTATAAGCTTCAGTGTGTCTGGTTTTATGTGTAGATCCTTAATCCACTTGGACTTGAGCTTTGTACAAGGAGATAAGAATGGGTCAATTTGCATTTTTCTGCCTACAGATCTCCAATTGATCCAGCACCATTTGTTCATAGCTGCCTTATTTATAATAGCCAGAAGATGGGAAGAACCCAGATGTCCCTCAACAGAGGAATGGATACAGAAACTGTGGTATATATGTACAATAGAGTACTATTCGGCTATTAAAAACAAATGAATTTATGAAATTCTTAGGCAAATGGATGGAACTAGAAAGTGTCATCCTGAGCAAGGCAACCCAATCACAAAAGAACACACATGGTATGCACTCACTAATAAGCGGATGTTAACCCAAAAGCTCTAAATAAACAAGTTACAATTCACCCAGCACAGGAAGCTCAAGGAGAAGGAGGACTTCAGTGAGGGTGCTTCGGTTCCTCTAAGAAAGGGAACAAAATAGTCACAGGAGCAATAAGGGAGACAATGTGTGGAGCAGAGACTGACCTGGGGACTCATCCCATAAACAGTCCACAAACCCCGACAGTAGTATGGATGACAAGAAGTGTATACCAAAAGGAGTATGCCATGGTTGTCTCCAGAGGAGCCCTGCCAGTGCCTTACAAATACAGAGACAGATGCTAGCAGCCAGTCATTGGTCTGGGCGTGGGATCCCAATGGAGGAGCTGGAGGGTGGTCCGGAGGAACTGAAGGGGTTTACAGCCCCGTGGGAAGAACAATGATTTCGGCCACCCAGTGGCCCCAAGACTCCCAGGGACTGAACCATCAACCAAGGGGTACACATGGTTCCAGCCAAAAATGTGGCAGAGGAAGGCCTTGTCGGGCATCAGTGGGAGGAGAGGTCCTTGGTCAGGAGGCTCAATAGATGCCCCAAAAAAGGGAAACCAAGGTGGGGAGGTAGGAGTGGGTTGGGTGGAGGGGCATATACGTGGAGGCAGGGGATAGGAGGAGGGGTTAGGGGTCTTAGGGGAGGGGGGATATCAGAAAAGGTTTTACCATTGTCAATATAAATGAAGACGATATTCAATTTAAAAAAAAATTAGGTTTTCCCAAGTTCCAATCAACAAAGAAAGTGATAGAGGGACAAACTCTTTGGTGGGGACATGGGGTAGGTAGGTGGGTGGCTGGGTTTCAACAACAAGGAAAATTCTGCTCTAGTGCCACATACCAGCCTTGCTTGTAGAGGAATTCTGAGGAAGCTGTGTGTTGGGGAGAAGCAAAAAAAGGAGGGGGGGCTTAAGTAAATTGTGGGTACAAGCCCTATGTTCTGCTCTCAGCTGCTCTCGGATATCTCCAGACAGCTAAGCTCTTGGTAGAAAAAAATTCTAAAACTCTCCGAATAACACACGGGTTTTCCAACCAAAGTCATAAAACCTGCTAGAAAAAAAATACTTAGTTTTTCGGAAAGTCAGAAACGCTGCTAAAAAAAAATTCTTGGGTTTTCCAATGTCAGAAATGCTGCTAGAAAAATTCTAAAATAGCTAGGTTCCCTCTCCACCCAGTTCTCTCTGGGTATCTCTCTCTTACAGACCATTTACATATCAATTCAATAATTTACCCCAGATTCCCTTTTGTTGGCCCCAGTAATTAGCATTTTATGGCCTTAACCCACTGACTCTTAGAAGACAGCAAGTACATTTATTTTCATCCTGGCAAATGAATTCAGAGATCTACCTGCCTTTGTAAGCACAGACAGTAAACTAGCCTAGTGGGATCTCACTCTGAAATCACCATTCCTACCAAGTCTGAACCTAAACTTACTCTGTCTCAGGATGATGTTGAACTCAGGAATCTTCCTGCCTTTGTAAGCATAAACAATAAACTTAGCTGGGTGGGATCTTGCCCTGTAATCAGCACTTCATAAATCTCTTTATTTCCTTTTATATCTTTCTGACAAGCTGCCTCATAGTACAGCTATGTTCTTTAAGGTTTGTAAAGCCCCTCACATAATTCATATTGCATCCTTATATTTTTCATAGTTGAGAAATTATACATTCTTGAATTCATGCTTTAAGAGTTCTTTTCCACTGCCTTAAGGCTGTCTTGAAGGTCACAACATTTACCATTTTGCTAATACATAGATAAACTCTTGCACCCTGGATTCCTGCTGCTTCTAAGTACCATGGAGTCATTAACCTTGTCAGGGAGAACATTTCCTGAAACTTTGGTGGGGAGATGATTTCCCAAAGGAGGAACATAAAATAAATTGTGTACATTATTATACAAAGAACCCCCCCTACCCATAGCAACAATCCACACTCTTGGAGGTCCATGCTCTGCTAGCTCTGCTACAGAGGCAGAAACTGTGTCACAGCATCCCTTCTACAGCAGCCATGCAGGACTCTACACTGTAGACCTTAGACACTCTCTGACAGTGTAAGACCCCCCAAAAATGGAGGGTGCCCCAGCACCCCACATCCCGGAAAGTGACACCCAAATCACTCGCGAGAAACGGTCTAGATGCAATAGCATGAGGATTTCTTTATTCCAGAATTCTGGGTTCCACAGCTGTACCCCACGCAGGGGTAAAGGACTGAGGACCCCGTGCAACTGAAGTCAGGGGTATTTAAAGGGGAAAAATCACAAGACAAGGGTTGGAGGCCACAATTCACAAGGCAAGGGGTGGAGGACAAAACTTGCATGGAATGGGGAAGTACAGAATAAGGAAGTAAGGAAGGCTAAAGATTATCTGAAGCAAACATCCTTCGGGCATTGTATAGTTAAACATTGGAACTAGAACATGGTGGGCTATCTTTCTCAAGTTGAAAGCAGAAAACAAGTTACTCTGTGCTGGGTTAGTTGTTTAGAGGTCTAAAAACATTGAGTTGAGGGGGGAGGGTCTCTCATTCCCCATTCCTTCTCTTGTTAATAGTTCTAATCTTAGAACTATAGAATTAAATCTCTGATTCTATATATTCTGGATTGTCCTGCCCTAATCTCTGATATTGTTGGCATAGCATAAGAATCTGCACAACACTTATACGGTTCCCTAATAAAAGCTATTAACCGGTTAGTCACACAGGTTCCAATTGTAAGCAAAAGGAGTAAAATTACAAAGGGTCTCATCAAAGCAGAAAGCAGGGTGGTCAAGAGTACAAAATAAGAGCTTTTCCACTGAGACTCAAGATTTTCTGCGCAGTGGCATCTAACATAGACTGAATCTCCAAATTGGAAGCGATGTGGAACTTGCAAGTCTCTTTCTCTTGAGTAGGCCTCCCAGAGCTGCTTCCACACTTTCTGTCTCACCCACTCGAGGGCCTTGACCCTAGAGAACAAAAGCCTGAAGCAAACAGGGTAGGAGAGCTATCTAATCATTAATACCAGTCTCTGTGGTCAATTTGGTGAGGGTTTCTTTCATCAGGGTTCCAGCAACAGTTCCTGAAGCCTTCTTATACAGATCCAGTCACCTATCTGGAAGCAGTGAGGAGTCTCTGGCATGCCTGGAGCATTTAAGGCAAATCATATATAGTGGGACACCTCCTGGGAGGGCCCCATGGACACCAAAGGAGTTGGGGTATCAAAGAGGATCTCTAGGGTGGTCAGGTTAAAATGGTAGGGGCTCTTCAGAAACAAGGGGAGAGGCACCACCCAGCCTGAGCCAGTCTCCAAGGTCAATTTAGTTAAGGTCTCTCATAGCGTTTTGTTTATTCTCTCTACCTGCATTGAGCCCTGGGGACAGTATATCCAATAATGTTTCCAATTAGTCCCCAATATCTCTGTCAATTTCTGACTTACCTTAGAAACAAAAACAGAACCATTGTCTGATCTAATTACCTTGGGCACTCTGAAACTTGGAAAAATTTCTTCTAACCTTGGCAGCTGTTTCCTGCTTCAACTCATCTAGATAAAAGTATCTATAAATGCTATAAGATATTTTATAACCATATTCTCCTGCCATAGCTTTTATAAAATCTCTTAATATACTCTAGGCTGTTCTCTTCTAGGTCTTTTGCCCTGTTTACTCTTTACTGTATGAGCATTTACTTGCTGGCATATTTTACACTGTCCTATTAATTATCTCTCTAGCCTAAAACCTGAGTCATAAATATATACATTTGGTCCCTTAACTGCCAGGACAGTTTGTTTTTTTTTTAAATCCGCTAAATGAGTCCATCTGTGCATTTGGCCTAGTGAGTCCTTGGCTTACTTTCTGGGGAGTATAGTTCTCCCTTCTTGTGTGCACCCTCTCTTGGTAATAGTTGGTAGGGTGGTTAGCAATCTCAATCCTTTTTTAAGTGAGGCTGTTCCTTAATTTTGTCCCATTTCCCAATGGGTATCTCTTACAGACCCATAATCAGTATAGGCTCCTGCATATCCATTCCTGGAGCCACTTGCTCTGCATGGTTATTGCCCATTGAGTCTTTTCCCTTTGCACATTGTGGGCAGTGAATACTCACAGTGGCTGACTTCATTAGGATATCTAAGAGGTCCAAGACTTCCTGTTGGTTTCCTCTGATGTGAGCAGTCCTCTTGGCATATATCCCTGTGGACGTGGACTGTGCCAAAGGCATACCTGTTATCTGTGTGGATGTTGATTTTCTTGCTGGTTCCAAGTTCCAAGGTCTTGGTGAGGGCATCGAGCTCCACTTTCTGCGTTGACATGCCAGGGGATAAAGATTCTTCTACCCAGATGACATTTGTGCCGTCCACCATAGCAGCACCTGCTTATCTCTGTCCATCATGGAGAAAACTGTTCCTGTCTGTAGCGACTTTCAGCAGGCGTCAGTCTCTCTTTTTGGGCCAGTTAGCTGCAGCCCATTGGGCAGGAAGCATATCTGCCCCCCTCCCCATTTTGGAGAGTATGTCTTACTCCAACAGAGAGTAGGAACCGTCTGGGGTGACCCTAAATGAATGGGCTACCCATCCCATCCCTAGGTCCGCTGTTCTTCGGGTAGTCCATGAATACATTTTGGTGCCAGTGGCTTCTTGGACCCAAGATCTTTTCTTGGAAACAGTGCCATTGGCTTGGAAGAACAAGTGTTGAGCCCCTGTGTCCACCAAGAACTGAGTGGGTTTCTCTTTCACTCCCACAGTTATCCTGGGTTGGGGGAGGTGGTCAGAAAACCCATCTCCCCTAGTCACTGTCTTCACTCAGGGCTAACACCTGGGTTTGCCATTTGGGGGGCACTTTTCCCAAGACCTGGGAATTCCTGCTCCCGGCTTCTATTTGTTAGGGCATACTCTGGCTCAGTGGCCTCTTTCTTTATAGTATGCACATTGGTCCTTTTCTGTCTCCCTTTTCTGCTTTTTTTACCTATTATATCCAGGATTCTCTGTAGCTTCCTTGCTTATCTGTCATTTTCTTTCTTTTTCTCCATTTCTTCTCCTCCTCTGTCTCCCTGTCTCAGCAAACTACTAAATCTCTCTACAGACTTTCTCAATAATCTACACTACTAAATCCTTCTACAGACCTTCTCAGCAACCTGCACCAAATCCCACTAGCCTCTGAAGCTCTTTCCTGATATCTCTACTAGCCCTGTCTATAAGAGCCATTGTCATAGTAGCTTTATATTCCAAGCCCCTGGATTCATAGCATGTATATTGGCAGAATGCCTCCATGAGCTGCTCTAGAAAAGCTGCAGGTGACTCATCTGGTCCCTGCTTAACCTTACATACCTTGGTCAAAAAATCATGGGCTGCCATGCCCTTGAGACCTGCCAGTGGAGTCTGGTGTTGGTCTATCAGATGCCTCTTACCTTTTGTCTGAGGGGTAATCTTTTTGGCTTCCTGTATCACAAATAAAACAGCCTCAGAGAGATTAATTAGTCTCTTGGGAAATATACCCTTAGTGAGAGAGCTACCATGGTATCAGGATAGGTGGTCTCAGGTCCTCTCTAAATATCAATTGAGCATAATTATTACCCTTTTGTAAATCATAAAGTATAAGATAGACATAACACCTAGTTTATCATCCCTGTCAATTAAACAGAACCCTTTTCATCTGTATTATTATCTTAAAAGACTGTCAAGAATTAACACTTAAGAATTAACATTGTAAGGGTTGACTCATGTCCTGGCTTTAAATTTTATTTTATGTCACTTGAAAATCATTTATTTAAATTTATATCAGCTTTCTCAAGATTAAATAGCTTGGGCTGTCTGTGAGACTAACAGTCTTCAACCCCATCAGAAATCTAAGACTGACCAATATTAACTGAAAACATACAGAAAGCTGTACATAGCTTTTAAGACATAAACATCATATACCATGG
Source organism: Apodemus sylvaticus (assembly GCF_947179515.1). Classification (NCBI taxonomy): domain Eukaryota; kingdom Metazoa; phylum Chordata; class Mammalia; order Rodentia; family Muridae; genus Apodemus; species Apodemus sylvaticus. Next base: position 33,944,981 of record NC_067495.1, read on the forward strand.
ATTTTTGACATTTTTGAAAACCAACTATCTATGTAAAATAATGTGGACTGTTGTCTATTAAACTATCTTCAGCTATTTCTGATTAAAACCTAGAAAACACCCTAACAATAAACTCAGAGCCTTATATTTCTATTTAGCCCTAAAATCATAGGCTTAAACATCTCAAATCAATAATAATAACAAAGAACTGGGTGTAAATCCTGTACTTTCAAATTTTTAGTATTTATACCAATGAAAACCTTGATTTTGTATCAAAATAAAACCTGTATCAAATAAGAACTTATGCCTTGAACTTGATAACAATTATAAAGATTTTAGTATCACAAAGACAGATTTTTTTCACTTAATATTTTAGAATCTAGTCTTCTGGAGGTCTCCCTTATTTTGACCTCTCTCCCAGAGGAAAAATATAACCACAAAGTTTAACATCACATTGAGCATAACAATTTAAACAAGTTAAAATAAAAGAAATAAACCATTTGTACCAACTTAAACCCAAAAATTCTCACACCTGCCACATTGAGCGTCTTGTTAAGACTTGTTTTCCTTTTCAGGGGGAGTCAGAGCCCATGTGTTTTTGCCTCTCCTTTTGTTCTAAATTGGCGCGCTTGAGTCATGTGACCTGATTTTGGCGCCACAGAGTTGCATTTCAGTCAAAGTCAAAATAATATCATCCGTCTAAGTCTAAGAACACAAAACACAATACAAAACAACACCACATAGACAGCCTGACCCTGCCACTGTCAGGCCTCTAGATTCAAGAACACAGAGCAAAAAATATCACACAATTTGCCCCTAGAGGGGCCCAGTTTCAGACACCAGGCATACCTGCACACATTACAGAAACTAGACAAACCAGATTTACAGATGGAAGAGAGCCTTATTTAGCTCTCTCAGGGTCCAGCTTCCTCCAGACCCCCGCGGTCTCGACTCTAGCAGTTGCCAGTTGAGCCCAGCACCAGACGGGCTCTCTGAACCCCAGAAGCTTGCAAGCAAAGCCCAACAGAACCAGATCAGAAAACTAGATGGCTGGGAAGGCGTATAAGTTCTCCAATTCAGTAGAACTACCGTGTCTTCTCCAAAATTCAGACAGGAATCTATCTTCCAGGGTCTCTGGGGTTCTCCCAAAATACTGGGGAACGGCTCCCCGGGTCGCAGCCTGTGGTACAGAGCACATCTGCCCACCACGGTCCTCTGGATCTCACGAACCTGAGAGGACAGCTGTTCACCAAAAATGCACGTCTCCTCAAATACAGAAAACAGAGCAGTACAGACATTCAGGACACAGACACCAGCCGGCACACACACATTACCTCCGAGTTGGTTCTCGCATGTGAAGGGAAATCGCACCAAATTTCCCGGCCAATGCACCAAAAAATGTAAGACCCCTCCAAAAGCCGAGGGTGCCCCAGCACCCCACATCCCGGAAGGCGACACCCAAATCACGCGCAAGAAACGGTCTAGATGCAATAGCATGAGGATTTCTTTATTCCAGAATTCTGGGTTCCACAGCTGTACCCCACGCAGGGGTAGAGGACTGAGGACCCCGCGCAACTGAAGTCAGGGGTATTTAAAAGGGAAAAATCACAAGACAAGGGTTGGAGACCACAATTCACAAGGCAAGGGGTGGAGGACAAAACATGCATGGAATGGGGAAGTACAGAATGAGGAAGTAAGGAAGGCTAGAGATTATCTGGAGCAAATGTCCTTGGGGCACTGTATAGTTAAACATTGGAACTAGAACTAGGTGGGCTATCTTTCTCAAGCTGAAAGCAGAAAACAAGTTACTCTGTGCTGGGCTAGTTGTTTAGAGGTCTAAAAACATTGAGTTGGGGGGGGTCTCTCAACAGCATTCTTGTCCCTTTGGTTAGTGGAATCAAGGGTTCTGGTTATACATTCCAAAGGATTTACCAAAAGACATTACAGAGGAGGACAATAAATGGCTGTTAAGGGAATTAAAGGTCCCCCACAATAATTTGGCTATGGCTTTGTAACATTCTGACTTCTCTACATCATTGAAGTCCTAATCAGTCAATCAGCTTTCATAGTTACAGCCTCTTTCCATTCTGTCTCACATCTCTGGCTAGGAGCTTTCTGCTTTTTCTGCACAAGCCCAGCCCCTCACCATACTTCACATGGCTTGAAGCTTGCTCAGATTTTTTCTTCTAGTTACCACTAGAATCCAATAGTTCCTGCTGCATTCTTGGAATAGTCTCATGACCTTTTCCCTCAAGCTTTATCTTCATGTATGTTCAAGTACACCACTGAGTTTCACACTTGGCTTGGTTTCCCAGGGGTCACTTTAAGACTTTAAGAGCATTCTAAATCAGACTGTTATGTATCAGTGGCAGTTCCCTTGGAGATGTGCTTGAAACTGCAAGCAATGGTGATGGAAACACCAAAATCTGAAGACCTAGCTTAGATGGAGCTTTTGGGGGCTCTATTCTCCCCAACTGGATCAGAAAACTAGGCCTAGTGGGAATGGGGGTGGCTGCCTTTTTTAACAGGGTTTCCAGGTAGTTTCATTCATTCCAAGCCATTACTCCTGGCAGTGGGTCAGCTAGTCACAAAAAGCAGCCCCTGAGACATTTTTAGAGAAGCAGGTCTGCAGTTGCACCCCAGAACTACTAAAACTCTGCTGGTGGCATTCCCCTATGCTGTATCATTGCTGTATCATTGAGTCTCCACAGCAACGAGGGCCCCTCCTCCCATTGATGCCAGATAAGGCAATCCTCTGCTACATATGCAGCCAGAGCCACAGATCCCTCCATGTGTACTTCTTGGATGATGGCTTAGTCCCTGGGAGCTCTGAGGGGTCCAGTTAGTTGATATTCTTGTTCTTCCTATGGGGTTGCAAACCCCTTCATCTCCTTCAGACCTTCCCCTAACTCTTCCATTGGGGTCCCCTTGCTCAGTCCAATCAATGTTTGGCTGCAAGCATCTTCATCTGTATTAGTCAGGCTCTGGCAGAGCCTCTCAGGGGACAGCTATTCCAGGCTCCTATCAGATTTTTGAGGGGTAGACATTCTTTAGAAAGCTGTACCAAACAACAACAAAAAAATCACTTCGACTTCAACATCAGTTTCTCAAGAATCTTTCGATATGGAAACATTGAAACATTCGTTATGTCTAACCACATCATAATATAAGGAAGTCACCTAAGTATGTATTGTGTGGACAATCAGACAAATATGTCATCTCAGTTTGGGTTTCATTGTTGTGAATAGACATCATGACTAAGACAACTGTTAAAAAGAAAAACATTTAATTGGGACTGGCTTACACTTTCAGAGGTTTTATTTATTATCATCATCCATGCAGACACAGTGCTGGAGAAGGAGCTAAGAGTTTTATTTCTTGATCCACAGGCAGCCAGAAAGAGACTCTTTCACATTGGGCATAGCTTGAGTTCTAGGAAGCTTCAAAGCCCACCTACACAGTGACACACCTCCTCCAACAAAGCCATACCTATTCCAACAAGGCCACACCTCCTAATAGTGCCGCTCCTTGAGTCAAGCACATTCAAACCACCAAATATACTCAAGAATAATCATAAAGTCTAAACATCTCCTCTAATACCTGGAATTCTAGAGCAAATGCAGGACTTCAAATGCCTTCAAAACCTTTTGGTTCTCAAGACTGTATATTGTATGTTGATGATATCTCCCTTGTCTCCTACCTCCCCTATTCTCAGCCCTGCTTACTTCCAAATTGATCCCTTTTGTTTTGTTCTAGACATTTTCACTTTGACTTTCATGTCTTATTTACACCCATGATTTTTGTGTATCTGTATAAAATCTAGGAACTACAAAGGAAAGAAAACAAGTGCTTTTCCCTTACCATTCTTCTAAGGATATACCATACCCTTTCCTGAGCTGTTTCTTTGATAAATGGCCAATGTGTCTGCAGTGCTAATGAAGGGGTTAGTTTCAGAACCCCTTTCTAATAATGCAGGTCAGTGACTAACAGGGAAAATTGCTGAACATTGTTTTCCCCAACAAGGGTAAGATTACCTGATAGTTTGCTCACAACCACTAATTAGCTTCTAATAATAATAATAATATTTATTATTATTAATATCTCATATATTAATATCCTGACCACAGTTTTTTCTCCTTCCCCTCCCTTTCAGCCTCTCCCCAACCTCCTCTACCCCAGATTCATCTCCCTACACTGCCCGCAGAAAAGAGCAGGCCTCCCAGGAACATCAACCAACCACAGCATAACAAGATACAATAAAACCGGGCACATATCATCACATCAAGGTTGGAAAAGGCAACCCAGTAGTAGGAAAGGGTCCCACAAGTAGGCAAAAATGTCAGGGCCAGTACCCATTCCCATTATTAGGAAACATACATGAATACCAAACTACTCAACCATAGCATATATGCAGAGGACCTAAGTCAGACCCATACAGGCTCCCTGACCCTGGTCAGTTGGTTCTGTGAGCATGTTTTCATGGTTTCCCTGACCCCTCTGTTTCCTTCCATTCTTCCTTCCCTCCTCTGCAGGACTTCCTAAGCCATGCCTAATGATTGACTGTGGTACTCTCCATTTGCCTCCATCAGTTGCTGAATCAAGTTTTTCTTCTCCTTGATGATTCTGCTAGGCTTCAAATTCCTGAACATTTCTTTAGGTGCTTCTCTGCCATTTGATATTCCTCAGTTGAGAATTCTTTGTTTAGCTATGTACCCCATTTTAATAGGATTATTTGGTTCTCTGGAGTTCTTTGTATATATTGGATATTAGCCCTCTATCAGATGTAGGGTTAATAAAGATCTTTTCCCAACCTGTTGGTCGTAGTTTTGTCCTATTGACAGTGCCCTTTGCCTTACAGAAGCTTTGCAATTTTATGAGGTCCCAAGTTCTAACCAGAGCAATTAGCCAACAAAAGGAGATCAAAGGGATACAAATTGAAAAGGAAGAGGTCAAAATATCACTATTTTCAGATGATATGATAGTATACTTAAGTTACCCCAAAAATTCCAGCAGAGAACTCCTATAGCTGATAAACAACTTCAGCAAAGTGGCTAGATATAAAATTCACTCAAACAAGTAAGTAGCCTTCCTATACTCAAAGGATAAACAGGCTAAGATGATAACAGACTAAATCTGTGAAATTGTAAGCCAGCCCAATAATAAATGTTTTTCTCTATAAGGGTTCATGTGATCATGGTGTCTCTTCACATCAACAGTGACTAAAACACATGTATTATTGTGTTATGGTCATGATACCATAACAGTCTGAATTACTATTTTTCAAGTAACACATAATGATGTAACTTAGGACTCTGCTTGAATTCCAAGCAGGAGCCATGTCTCACTAAATTAACCAGATCTATACTGTGCCCTATAAAAAGGACATTAATCCCAGAATGTAAGGACATTCTCCACAGAGGCAATGAATTTGTATGACTAACATGGCCTGGCATGGCCTGGCCTGGACTCTTTCCCTTTCATCTTCTCTACTGGCCACTACCATCCTCTTTCTAAGCCTGGTCCAAGAAACCCCCCAATACATGGCATTTTGCTGTCTAGAGCTCTTCAGCTTTATTTTTCCTAAATGGCTTTGCCTAGCCAACCCTAATGGAGGGTGTAAAATATATATAACATGAAAGGTAGCTTTTTAACCACACAGAATAGACAGACCAGTGGCATTAAGTACATTTTTCCATTTCCAAAATGTCATCAACTAAACCCAAAACTCTATCTTCACTCAAAATTTTCATGCTCCCTTCTTCCCAGTGAGACAGGGCATCATTCTATTTCTATTAATTTGACTATTCTTGATATCTCATACAAGTGACTCATAAGATGTTATGGCTTATTGTGTCTGCTTTTATTCACATAATGAATTTTCAACATGTATTTACTATTTCCTCCTAATTCTAACTAATACATCTTGCCTATTGTGAATAATGCTGCTGTGAACATTGGGGTACACGTATCTGTTCCAGTCTCTGCATTCAGTTTTGTATATATACATAGAAGTAGAATTGCTACATCCTATGGAATAACTATACCATTTTTCACAGTATTCACCTTATTATGGTTGGGTTAGGAATCTACTATTTACTATTTACTATTGTCTGGATATTTATTCGTGTCAGATATGTGATTCGCAAATATCTTTGCCTACTCTGTGTAGCCTTTGTACTCTATTGCTAGGTGCACATGGCTATTCATTTTGATGAAATTCAGCTTTTCTTTTTCTCTTGTATGTTGTGTTTTTTGATGTCATATCTAAGAAATCATTGCTAAATTTAAGATCATAAAACTTCTTATAGATGTAACTAAATTTATGCACTTAACCTATTTGAAGATAATCATGGCAGAAACTGTACAATTTCATTTTTTTTTTGACTCGTGGGTATTCTTCCTTACAAATATTTGTTGAAAAATAAAATATTATCATTTGTCTATTTTTTGGACATACTTGTCAATCATAATTTGATACAAATTAAAACTACATTAATATCCCATCTTACCCCGCAGTGTAATAACAGTCATTAAGTAAACAAGTGGTGGTGAAGAATGTAGGGAAAGGGAAACATTTACATAATGCTGGTGGGAAAGGAAACTATTCCAGTCATAGTAGAAGTCAGTTTATGGGAGTTGTCAAAAACTAAAACTGAATCTTCCATATGTCACAGTTCTACAACTACTAGGTATTTACCACCAAGAGAGAATCTACTTAAGAGCAACAGAGAGAGAGAGAGGCAGGCAATTCAGTTGACTAAGTTCAGTCAATTTGTGTGAGTTGAGAGATGAGTCAGTTGAGTCAGTTAAGTCAGTTCTGTTGAGTGGAGTTGAATTCAGTGAATTGAGTTGGAAGTCAGGGCAGTGAATGTAGTACAGGGTAGTGAGTGTAGTGCAGTAGAGTTGAGTTGAGTGTAGTGAGTGCAGTGAGTCTAGTGCAGTGGATTTGAGTGTAATGAGTGCAGTGAGTGCATTGCAGTGGAGTTGAATACAGTGACTGCAGTACAGTAGAGTTGAGTGCAGTGAGTGCAGTGTAGTGGAGTTGAGTGCAGTGCAGTGCAGCTCAGCAGGGGCAATTGAAGCAAGAGAATAAGAAAAGCCAGGAGATTAGAACACATTGTTAGAGTTACTTAGAGGTCAAGCAGGGCAACACAGTGAGAAGCTGAGAGAAGTCAGATTGAATCAGTCAGCTTGGAGAAGTGTTGGAGCCAGAACATCTGAATTGAACCAGTCAGCCAGAGTTCAGAAAGAACTAGAAAAGGTGAATTTATTCAGCAATAATTCTCAGAGACTGAAACACTTTAGGCTTAATTTCGCGGTCAGAGGCTGAAAGATTGTAGAGAGGCTAGAGGCTTTCAGACCTAGGCCTAGGGATAGTTAGAACAGAGAAGGATATACTTTAGGCTCAGCCAAGTTGCACAGCTTGGGTGTAGATTTCATTTCATCACTTTATCTGAGGTAATAAAAGATACATTTAATAGTGATGTAGATGCAGTGCTCATATATTAAATTCTCAAAAAATATTAAAAAACCAAAATTATGAAGAGAAGTGATATGTAATATAACTGGAACTTTTCTTTGTATCTTTCTCTGCATATAAAATTCTTCACAATAACATGCTTTTATTTCATTATTAAGAGAAAAATGTTTAGAATATGTCTACTGTCATGTTGATATTATTGGAACAAATCAGAAGAATTTAAATGTGGGGTTATGAAATTTGAGACTTGGTATCTCTTTGACCAAACTTTTGGAAAAGGTATTTAATCATATTTTGAGCTAGTAACATAGGGTATGCTAGTGAAAAATATAAGGTTCTGTGATCATCTAGTCCTGTGACTACTAATTTCCCAGTTTTACTTATGTCATTCATTGGGTAAAAATGCCAGTCCAGTCACAATTGTAAGTAAGCTATGTTAGAATTAAACATGGCAAATCATGGAGTTGACTCTATGTAACACCATTTACTTTGTGGTATGAATAACTGTCAGACAAACTTCTAAAAAATTAAAGTTCCTGTCCATGAGGTCACATCCCTTTGCACCATGGCACATGGTACAAGCAAATATGACATCAGTCTAGAGGACATTAAGCAAACGAGTAATAAAGCATTTAAAATCCTCCCAAACTGGAGTTTCGCCCACTAATTATCATTAACAGCTTTCCAGTAGCAAGGGCACAGCTCTTTCATCCCCATCATGTTCTTGATAAGGCAGTTCTTGCAGGAGAAGGCCATAGAACATTGCACCCCTATAACACAAAATGAAGGATTCATGATTGGACAAGTGACTTATTACATAGGGGCAACCTGCAAACCCAGTATCTAATGATAGCCACCTTCCATTCCTTGAACTTATGTTAACTTAGTAAGCTGGATCTTTTTTTCAAACCTCCCAGAAACAGAGAAGAAATCATTGCTAGAGCATTGCAATGCATGTTAGAGTACTGGTTTAATGCAAAGACTGAATTTCTCAAAAGTGCTAAATATCTGGATTTCTGTTACTAATTTCTACCACCAAATAGGAACTTAGAGCTAGTGTGATGGTTTGTATATATTTGGACCAAGGAAAGGCACTATTAGGAAGTATGGCCTTGTTGGGGTAGGTATGTTACTGTGGGCATGGTCTTTAATATCCTAGCCCTAGCCGTCTGGAAGGGAGTATTCTGCTAGCAGCCTTCAGATGAAAATGTAGAACTCTTAACTCTTCCTGTACCATGATTGCCTGGATGCTGCCATGGCCCTGCATTGGTGATAATGACCCTCTGAACCTGTAAGCCAGCCCCAATTAAATGTTGTCATTACAAGACTTGACTTGGTCTTGGTGTCTGTTCACAGCAGTAAAACCCTAACTAAGACAGCTAGTCCTCTGTTTAGGAAGCCACTGAGCATTCTGTGGAGACTTAAGTAAGTCTCCCTATAAAACTTTGCCTAAGTGAAAGCTGATCCAAGTTTTCCTTTACAATTGCTGTTAGAACTTAGCAAATTTAGCAAAAGAATGGTTTCTGAGGATTAGGCTTGCTCCTTGGTACCCTCTCCAGGCAGTATATCACATTTTCAACATACTTTAGTGATTAGTTACAAGAACACAGTCCCCAGGCCATACTCTTCGTATGGTATCATAAATCTGCCCTGCTTTTCATATGAGACCTGGGATTTTTACAAAATAATTCTCTTTGTTTGATACTTTTCTCTTTTTTTCAGTTGATTTACTCCTCCATGGTGAAACAATGTATTAAGCCATAAATATACGTAAGGGATTCTTTATTGATAGCATTCTGCTCTAATATCCATCCACTTATGATGAAATCCTTCTCACAGCTCTCAGCCATCTTCCAAAAGTAGAACAGAATGGGTTTCCTCTTCTCCAAAGAATTCCTTTTATGAGAAGCTTAACATTTCTTCAGACAAAATGTTACAATGCCAGAAACTTCCAAGCTGACATTTACTTAGTTTTTACAAGAAGAATATTTAGAATTTACACAAGGCTTACATCTGAACAGCTTCAACTTCTGTAGGTATAAACCTCAAAGGGCAACTCGAAACCAAAAATTAAAGGCCCTGCATTTGCACATGTCAGTAGAAGAGTGTCTGCATGACTAGTTATAAAACAAAATGCTCAGATCCTTGGATCTTCCCTAGATTCTCATCCCTAGTGGCCAATCACTTATATTCAGCAGGCATGTCTTTCCTCAGCGACTAGTGGAAATGACTAGTAGTCATTTTAATTAATTTATCTATCTACTTTACATCCTGATCACAGCTTCTCCTCTCTCCTCTCCTCCCAGTCCCTCTATCTTCCTTTTCCTGCCCCTACCTTCCAGTCTTCCCTTTCCCCTCAGAAAAGGAAGGGGGATCCCATGGATATCAATATATCTTGGCATATCAAGATTTGGTAGAACTAAGCACATCTTCTCCCATTGAGGCTAGACAAGGCAGCCCAGTTAGGGGAAAGGGATCCAAAGGCAGGTAACAGAATCAGAGATAGCCCCTGCTCCTGCTGTTAGGAGTCCCACAAGAAAGCTAAGTTGAACAACTGTTACATACGTGCAGAGGGCTTGGGTCCACTCCGTACATGTTCTCCGGTTGGCAGTTCAGTCTTTGTGGGCCCATATGGGCCCAGATTAGTTGATTCTATAGGTCTATCCTTCCTCTCCTTCTTCCATAGGATTCCGAAGTTCTGCCTAATGTTTGTCTGTGGATTTCTGCATCTGCATCCATCTGGGATGATACTGGGTGAAGCCTCTAAGCACCTGTCTACAAGTATAGCAGAACATCATTAACAGTGTCAGGGGTAGGCTCTCTCTCATGGCATGGGTTTCAATCTGGGACAGTCATTGGTTAGGCTTTCAGGAGCAATTGTGGGTTGAAGACCTTGTGGCTGGGTTGGTGTCCAAATTCCTCCATTAGAAGTCTTTTCTGATTACTAGAGATAGCTGACAGAGATAATATCCAAAATATCCATATATAAGGAACGCAACAAAACTAGACATCAACAAACCAAATAACCCAATTAAAAATGGGGAAAGGGAGAGGAGATCGAAGGAGAGACTTATGACAGGGGAACTGGGAGAGGCATCATTTGGGAAGTAAAGATTAATTTTAAAATGGAGTTCAGATATAAAAAAGACTCTCAACAGAAGAATCTCAAGTGGCCAAAAAGCATTTAAAGAAATGTTTAACATCCTTAATCATCAGGGAAATGCAAATCGAAACAACTCTTGAGATTCTATCTTATACCCATCAAAGTGGATAAAATCAAAAACTCAGGTGACAGCAGGTGCTGTCGATAATGTGCAGTAAAGAGAACACTCCTCTATTGCTGGTGGAAGTGCAAACTGGTACAACCACTCTGGAAATCAATGCGGTGGTTTCTCAAAAAATTGGATATAGTACTACCTGAGGACCCAAATATACCACTCCTAAGCATATACTCAAATAATGCTCCAACATATAACAAGGACACATGTTCTAATATGTTCATAGCAGCCTTATTTATAATAGCCAGAAGTTCAAAAGAACCCAGATGTCCCTCAACAGAGGAATGGATACAGAAAATGTGGCTCATGTGTACAATGGAGTACTACTCAGCTATTAAAAACAAGGACTTCATGAATTTTGCAGGCAAATGGGCGGAACTAGAAAATATGATCCTGAGTGAGGTAATCTAGTCACAAAAGAACACACATGGTATGAACTCACTGATAAGTGGATATTAGCACTAAAAGTTCATAATACCCATGATCCAACTCACAGACCATATGAAGCTCAAGAAGAAGGAAGACCAAAATGTGGATACTTCAGTCCTACTTAGAAGGGGGAACAAAATAATCATGGGAGGTAGAGGGAGGGAGGGACTTAAGAGTAAGAGAGGAGGGGAGGGAAAAAAGAGGGCAAGATCAGGTATGGGAGGAGATGGGGAAGAAGTAGAGGGTCTGGAAATTGAACAGAGGTGTGTAGCAAGGGGGATGAGGAACTGGGGGTAGCCACCAGCAAGTCTCAGATACCAGGAAAGCAAGATGCTCCCAGGACCCAACAAGGATAACATTAGCTGAAATACCCAACAAAGGAGAGAGAGAACCTGTAGAGACCATATTCAGAGTTTAGGCATAGCTCCTGGTTGAGGGATGGGGCCACCCACCCATCTCCAAAATTTTAACCCAGAATTACTTCTGTCGAAGGAAATATAGGGACAAAGAATAGAGCAGAGAATGAAGGAAAGTCCATCCAGAGACTGCCCCACCTGGGGATACATCTCACCTGCAGACACAAAACCCAGACACTATTGCTGATGACAAGAAGTGCTTGCTGACAGGAGCCTGATATAGCTGTCTCATAAGAGGCTCTGCCAGAGCCTGACTAATACAGAGGTAGATGCTTGCAGCCAACCATCAAACTGAGCATGGGAACCCCAATGCAGGAGTTAGAGAAAGGACTGAAGGCGATAAAGGGTTTGCAGCCCCATGGGAGGAACACTATCAACCAACCAGACCCCCAGAGCTCCCAGGGACTAAACCACCAACCAAAGAGTACACATGGAAGGACCCATGACTCCAGCTGCATATGTAGCAGATGATGGACTTATTTTTCATCAGTGGGAGAAGAGGCCCCTGATCCTGTGAATACTAGAACCAATGGTCTAGGAATGCTAGGGTGGTGAGGCAGAAGTTGGTGGGGGAGCACTCTCATAGGATAGGAGTTTGCTGAGGTGAAACCAGGAAGAGGGATGACATTTGAAATGTAAATAAATAAAATAACCAATAAAAAAGTAAAGAAGGAAAGAGAAAGAAAGGAGAGAGAGAGAGAGAGAGAGAGAGAGAGAGAGAGAGAGAGAGAGAGAGAGAGAGAGAGAGAGAAACCTGATAGAATTCTGTACTAAAGCCTTTTGGCCCTGGGCTTCTTTTTCCTTGAGACTTTTAATGACTGCTTCTAGTTCACTAGGGGTTACAGGTCTATTTAAATTGTCTGATCTTGATTTAACTTTGGTAAGTAATATCTATCAAGAAAAATCATTCAATTTTTAGAATTTTCCAATTAAATCAAGTTTTATGTCATTATCTTTCTGGATTTCCTCAGTGTTTGTTGTTATAACCCCCTTTTCATTTCTTATTTTGTTTCTTTGGATATTCTTTCTGTATCCTTTAGTTAGTTTGAATAAGTGTATGTCTATTTTTTTGATTTTCTCAAAAAAAACCCTCATTTCATTAATTCTTTGTATTGTACTTTTTGTCTCTGTTTTATTGATTTCAGCCCTCAGTTTGATTATTTCTTGTCATCTTCTCTTATTTGTTATGCTTCCTTTGGTTAATGTCAGTTGGCTGTAGCAGTTCCGTTTAGGTTTTGTCTGGATGACCTGTCCATTAATGAGAGGTATTAAAGTCTCTCAGTATCAGTCAATACATGGTTTAATCTGTAGTAGTGTTTCTTTTACAAAAGTGTGTGCCCTCATATTTGAGGCATAGGTGTTCTGAATTGAAAGGTCATCTTGGTGTATTTTCCTTTGATGGGTATGTAATATCCTTTCCCATCTCTTTTGGTTAGTTTCTGTTTGAAGTCTGTTTTGTTAGGTATTAAAATGGCTATAGAAACTTGTGTCTTAAGTCCATTCACATAGCATATCTTTTCCCAACCCTTTACCCCTATGTTGAGGTGCATTTCTTTTATGCAGCAGAAGAAGGAATGTTGGGTTTGCATCCATTCTGTTAGTCTGCATCTTTTTTATTGAAGAATTGAGATCATTGAAGTTTATGTCTATCAATGACCAATGGTTGTTAATTCCTATTTTGTCTTTGATAGTGAGGTGTGTGTGTGTGTGTGTGTGTGTGTGTGTGTGTGTGTGTGTGTGTGTTTCCCTTCCTTTGGTTTTGCTAAAGTGAGATTATTTCCTGTGTTTTCATGGGTGTAATTAACCTCCTTAAATTGGAGCTTTCCTTCTAGCACTTTCTGTAGGGCTAGGTTTGCAGATAGATATCATTTCAATTTGATTTTTCATGAAATGCCTTATTTTCTCCATCTATGGTGATTCAAAGTTTTGTTGAATTTAGTAGTCTGGGCTGGCATTTGTGTTCTCTTTAAGAGTATGTAGCATATCTGTCCAGGCCCTTCTGGCATTTATCCATTTCTAAAAATTAATTGATTTACTTTTTTACATCCCAAATGCTGCCCTCTCCAGGTAACCCCTTCACAGAGTCCTTCCCCATTCCTTCCCCATTTCTTCTGAGAGGGTGCCCCCTGGGTATCCTGCACCCCAGGCACATCAAGTCACTGCAGGATTAGATGCATCCTCTCCCACTATCACCAGACAAAGGACACCTGTTGGGGGACTGGATTCCACATCCAGACAACAGCTTTAGGGACAGCCCCTGCTCCATTTGTTGGGGGACCCACATGGAGACTGAGCTACATTTCTGCTTCTGCTACATATGTCCTGGGGACCTCAGTTCAGCCTGTGCATGCTCTTTGGTTGGTGGCTCAGTCTCTGAGAGTCCCCAGGAGTCCAGGCTAGTTAACTCTGTTGGTATTCCTGTGGAGTTCTTATCTCCTTCAAGGCCTTCAGTCTTTCTCCCAACTCTTCCAAAAGAGTCCCTGACCTCTGTCCAATGTTTTGCTGTGAATATCTACATCTGTTTCAAACAGCTGTTGGGTAGAGCCTGTCAGAGGACAGTTATGCTTTCAGAGGACAGTTATGCTAGGCTCCAGTCTGCAAGCATAACATGGTATCATTAATAGTATCAGGGATTGGTGCTTGCCCATGAATGGGTCTCAAGTTGAGCTGGATATTTGATGGCCATTCCTTCAGTCTCTGCTATATTCTTATCCCTGTATTTCATTTAGCCAGGATGAACTTGTGGGTCAAAAGATTTGTCAGTAGGCTACAATCTTTATCCATCCATAGGGGTTCTGCCTGACTGGTGGTCTCTCCAGGTTCCATATCTCCACCCACATTGATCCCTAGAAGCCTCCCCCATGAGCAAGCTTCATCCCAGGAGACATGGAATCATTCAATATATAAAAACCAATTGACATAGTCTCTACTATATAAGCAAACTCAAAGAAAAAAATCACACAGTCATCTCACTAAATGCTGAAACTCCCCTTGACAAAACCTAACACCTTTTCATGTTAAAAGCTTTGGAGAGAGCAGGGATGTAAGATGCATACCTAAACATAATAAAAGCAGTATGCAACAAGCCAATGGCCAACATCCAATTAAATGAAGAGAAACTTGAAGCAATCACACTAAAATCAGGGACAAGACTAGTCTGTCCACTCTCTCACTACCTATTTAATATACTACTTAAAATTCTAGCTAGAGCAATTACACAATGAAATTAGATCAAATGGGATTCAAATTGGAAAGGATGAAGTCAAAATATCACTATTTGCAAGCGATATGATAATATACTGGCCCCTAAAATTTAACCAGCAAGCACCTTCTGGCTTTAAGATTTCTCCTTTGAGAAGGCATGTATAATTCTAACATGTTTCCCTTTATATATTATATGTTTTTCCTTAACAGATTTTATAATATTTTTCTGCTCTGAATATTTAGTGATTAATTATGAGGCACATGGACTTTTTCTGGACCAACTTATATGATGGTCTGTATGCTTCTTTTACCTTTATAAGTACCTCCTTCTTTAGGTTAGGAAATTTTTCTTTTATGATTTTGTTGAAAATATTTCTGGGCCATTGAGCTGGATTCTTCTCCTTCCTCTACCATTTTTCTTAATAAGATTTGGTCTTTTCAAAGTGTCCCAGATGTCCTGGGTGTTCTGTGTCAGAAAATTTTTACATTTAACATTTTTTAAACAATGTATCCATTTCTTCTATCATATATTCAATTCTTGAGATTCTCTCTACCATCTCTTGTATTCTGTTGGTGAAGCTCACCTTTGTAGCTCCTGTTCAATTTCCTAAATTTTTCATTGGCAGAATTCCCTCAGTTCATGTTTTCTTTATTGCTTCTATTTCCATTTTTCAGGTCTTTAAAAAAAATTTCTATATTCATTGTTTACATTCTTTTTTTTCCGATATATTTTTTATTTACATTTCCAATGGTTTCCCCTTTTCTAGTCCCCCACTCCCCAAAAGTCCCATAAGCCCCCTTCTCTCCCCCTGTCCTCCCACCCACCCCTTCCCACTTCCCCATTCTGGTTTTGCCCTATACTGCTTCACTGAGTCTTTCCAGAACAAGGGGCCACTCCTCCGTTCTTCTTGTACCTCATTTGATGTGTGGATTATGTTTTTAGTATTCCAGTTTTCTAGGTTAATATCCACTTATTAGTGAGTGCATACCATGATTCACCTTTTGAGTCTGGGTTACCTCACTTAGTATGATGTTCTCTAGCTCCATCCATTTGCCTAAGAATTTCATGAATTCATTGTTTCTAATGGCTGAATAGTACTCCATTGTGTAGATATACCACATTTTTTGCATCCACTCTTCTGTTGAGGGATACCTGGGTTCTTTCCAGCATCTGGCAATTATAAATAGGGCTGCTATGAACATAGTAGAGCATGTATTCTTATTACATGGTGGGGAATCCTCTGGGTATATGCCCAGGAGTGGTATAGCAGGATCTTCCGGAAGTGGTGTGCCCAGTTTTCTGAGGAACTGCCAGACTGGTTTCCAGAGTGGTTGTACCAATTTGCAACCCCACCAGCAGTGGAGGAGTGTTCCTCTTTCTCCACATCCTCACCAACACCTGCTGTCTCCTGAATTTTTAACCTTAGCCTTTCTGACTGGTGTAAGGTGAAATCTCAGGGTTGTTTTGATTTGCATTTCCCTAATGACTAATGAAGTTGAGCATTTTTTAAGATGCTTCTCCACCATCTGAAGTTCTTCAGGTGAGAATTCTTTGTTTAACTGGGTACCCCATTTTTTAATAGGGTTGTTTGGTTTTCTGGAGTCTAACTTCTTGAGTTCTTTATATATATTGGATATTAGCCCTCTATCTGATGTAGGATTGGTGAAGATCTTTTCCCAATTTGTTGGTTGCCGATTTGTCCTCTTGATGGTGTCCTTTGCCTTACAGAAACTTTGTAATTTTATGAGGTCCCATTTGTCAATTCTTGATCTTAGAGCATATGCTATTGGTGTTCTGTTCAGAAACTTTCTCCCTGTACCGATGTCCTCAAGGGTCTTCCCCAGTTTCTTTTCTATTAGCTTCAGAGTGTCTGGCTTTATGTGGAGGTCCTTGATCCATTTGGATTTGAGCTTAGTACAAGGAGAAAAGGATGGATCAATTCACATTCTTCTGCATGCTGACCTCCAGTTGAACCAGCACCATTTGTTGAAAAGGCTATCTTTTTTCCATTGGATGTTTTCAGCCCCTTTGTCGAGGATCAAGTGGCCATAGGTGTGTGGGTTCATTTCTGGATCTTCAATCCTGTTCCATTGATCCTCCTGCCTGTCACTGTACCAATACCATGCAGTTTTTAACACTATTGTTCTGTAGTATTGCTTGAGGTCAGGGATACTGATTCCCCCAGACTTTCTTTTGTTGCTGAGAATAGTTTTAGCTATCCTGGGTTTTTTGTTATTCCAGATGAATTTGAGAATTGCTCTTTCTAACTCTATGATGATGGGGATCACATTGAATCTGTTGATTGCCTTTGGCAAGATGGCCATTTTAACTACATTAATCCTGCCAATCCACGGGCATGGAAGATTTTTCCATTTTCTGAGGTCTTCTTTGATTTCCTTCTTCAGAGACCTAATGTTCTTGTCATACAGATCTTTTATTTGTTTGGTCAGAGTCACACCAAGATACTTTACATTGTTTGTGGCTATTGTGAAAGGTGTCGTTTCCCTAACTTCTTTCTTAGCCTGCTTATCCTTTGGGTACAGGAAAGCTACTGATTTGCTTGAGTTGATTTTATAACCAGCCACTTTTCTGAAGTTGTTTATCAGCTGTAGGAGTTCTCTGGTGGAGTTTTGTGGGTCACTAAAGTATACTATCACATCATCTGCAAATAGTGATAGTTTGACTTCTTCCTTTCCAATTTCTATCCCTTTGACTTCGTTATGTTGTCTAATTGCTCTAGCTAGTACCTCAAGTACTTTATTGAAAAGATATGGAGAGAGGGGCAGCCTTATCTAGTTACTGACTTTAGTAAGATTGCTTGAAGTTTCTCTCCATTTAGTTTGATGTTGGCTACCGGTTTGCTGTATATTGCTTTCACTATGTTTATATACGGGCCTTGAATTCCTGTTCTTTCCAAGAATTTTATCATGAAAGGATGCTGAATTTTGTCAAATGCTTTTTCAGCATCTAATGAAATAATGGTGTGATTTTTTTCTTGAAGTTTGTTTATGTGATGGATTGCATTGATGGATTTTCGTATATTGAACTATCCCTGCATCCCTGGGATGAAGCCTACTTGATCATGGTGGATGATCATTTTGATGTGTTCTTGTATTGGGTTGGCAAGAATTTTATTTAGTATTTTTGCATCAATGTTCATAAGGGAACTTGTCCTAAAGTTCTCTTTCTTTGTTGGATCTTTGTGTGGTTTTGGTACCAGCATAATTGTGGCTTTGTAAACCGAGTTGGGTAGTGTTCCTTCTGTTTCTAATTTGTGCAATAGTTTGAAGAGTATTGGTGTTAGGTCTTCTTTGAAGGTCTGATAGAATTCTGCACTGAAACAATCTGGTCCCATGCTTTTTTTTTTATTGGGAGACTTTCTATGACCCCCTTTATTTCTTTAGGGGCTAGGGGTTAAATGATCTATTTGATCCTGATTTAATTTTGGTGTTTGGTATCTGTCTAGGAAATTGTCCATTTCCTCCAGATTCTCCAGTTGTGTTGAGTATAGGTTTTTGTAGTAGTATCTGATAATTTTTTGAATTTCCTCACTTTCTGTTGTTATATCTCCCTTTTCTTTTCTAATTTTGTTAATTTGGATACTGTCTCTGTGCCCTTTGGTTAGTCTGACTAAGGGTTTATCTATCTTGTTGATTTTATCAAAGAACCAGCTCTAGGTTTTGTTGATTCTTTGTATGGTTCTCTTTGATTCTACTTGATTGATTTCAGCCCTGAGTTTGATGATTTCCTGCCTTCTACTCCTCCTGGGTGAAATAGCTTCTTTTTGTTCCAGGGCTTTCAGGTGTGCCATTAAGCTGCTAGTGTATGCTCTCTCCATTTTCTTTTTGGAGTCACTCAGGGCTATGAGTTTTTATCTTAGCACTGCTTTCATTGTGTCCCATAGATTTGGGTATGTTGTGTCTTCATTTTCATTAAATTCTAAAAGTCTCTGATTTCTTTCTTCATTTCTTCTTTGGCCAAGGTGTCATTGAGAAGAGTATTATTCAGCCTCCAGGTGTATGTGGGCTTTCTGTTGTTTTTGTTGCTATTGAAGACCACTTTTACTCCATAGTGATCTGACAGGAGGTATGGGATTAGTTCGATCTTCTTGTATTTGTTGAGGTCTGTCTTGTGACCAATTATATGATCAGTTTTGGAGAAGGTACCATGAAGTGCTGAAATAAAGGTATATTCTTTTGCTTTAGGATGAAATGTTCTATATATATCTTAAATCCAATTGGTCCAAAGCTTCAATTAGCTTCACTGTGTCCCTGTTTAGTTTCTGTTTTCCCCATAGATTTTAGACTCAGGATATCTCAGTACCTGGGACCGCTTGCCCTGTCTGACCAGGAGCGAAGATGGCCAGGGAGGTGGGGGGGGTTGGGTGGGGGGGGCACCTCTGAGTACCGGCTTCCCTGCAGGGCACAGGACCCACACCTGGCTGGCACCCAGACGAACCGCTGGTCTGCCCAGATCCTGGGCAGGCATCAGCCCGCAGCTCGGGGGGAGTCTGCATCCCCAGAGATCTTAAACTTGGGATATCTCGGTACCTAGGGCCACTTGTCCTGTCCAACTAGGAGCAAAGATGTGAGGATTTCTAAAAAATTATTAACAATGTTCAAAGTCTTGATGATATAGCAAATAAAAGACTGGACTCAAGCTCTCTGGAATGGATTCCTTCCTGGGGAGTAGACCTCATATCTAAGCAAAAAAAGTTGGATATTCCTGGTTGAGCTGCCTGCACCAAGATGGTGGCTGGCGACCTTGGACTGCTGAGCTCTGTCTAACCACAGGATTTCCTGCAGGTCTGACACTCCCCCGCAGGATATGTGCCCAGGCAGATTTAGAGCTGTCCGGCTCCCTGATGGGGAAGGAACCCTAGCAGTCTGTGTCCTGGGCAATCCTTCTTTCTGGTGCCCTCTGCGCACCTGGTTGAGCTGCCTGTGCCAAGATGGTGGCTGGCCCATTTTTCGGGTCCTGAATAGTTTTATTCATTTCCTTCAAATGTGTTTTTTCTTGGCTTTCTCTCAGGGATTTATTAATTTTCTTCAATTGTTTACATTTTCCTTGATTTCTTTAAGATATTCATTAATTTTCTTTTTAAGAACTTCTATCATCTTCATATAGTTAATTTTAAAGTCTTTTTCTTGTGTTTCAACTATGTTGGAATATTCAGGGCCTGCTGTGGTAGGGTAACTGGGCTCTGGTGGAGACATATTGCCCTGGCTGTTATTTACTGTGTTCTTACACTGGCATGTAGGCCCCTGGTTGGGGGGATGACTATACGTCTAGATGTTGATTTCTGAATATGTCTTTGAGGGGTGTTTTATTCCTTGGTTTCTGTTTCCTTTCTGGATCTTCAGAGAATGTGTTGGCTGTATGCTGCCTATTTTCCTAGCCTGCTTTGCTGGGGTGTTCATGGTGAATGCTTACTGGTCTTGCAGATTAGGAGTAGGGGGAGGTCTGGGGAAGTTAGTCTGTTGCAGAGCTTGGGCCAATCCTGAGGATTGGGTCTGAAGGAAGAGAGAAAGTGAAGAAGGTTCTTTGGCAGCCTACCTGGTCTTCTGTCAGGAGTGGCCTATGGTTGAGCATGGGGTAGCTACCTGATTTGGGGACTGGGACACAGCAGCAAGGGGGACTGGAGACCAAGGAGGAATGGTCTGTGGAGAAGGCATGGGGACAGGGTGCAGTTGGTAGGTACTCTGTTGTAGTGCTAGGGACTATCTGGCTCCAGGTTCTCACAAGAGATGAAACTCCAGCTCCAGATGATTTGAAACCCTTTTTTGGTCCCCATGGGCACCCACACAGATATGCACAGACAACAATAGACATAAACAAAAATAAAATAAATATTTTGCTAGTATTGGAACAATATACCATGGAAAATACTCAAGCTTCATTAATGTATAATTAGGTAGACTTAAAGAAGTATTTCCATAAACAAACAGGAAACTCTATATTCAGAAATAACAGCTGTGCCTATAAACCTGATGCTCAGAAGCCTGTAGTAGAAAGATGGCTAAGTTTGAGGTTAGCCTGAGCTACAAAGTAAATTTTGGCAGGCCTGGGCTAGAGAATAAGAGGACAATCTATAATGATAAATGGTTCAACTCAGTAGGAAGGAATTTGAATGGTAAATGTGACTTGACCTGTAATAAAATAGGCTTAAAAGAATCAAGAAAATAATGACTTAAACTTCTCACTCATTGACTGATTGAATAAGAAGGAAGAGAATACAAAACTTACACATGCACTAGTGAGCTGCATGATCTAATTGATATTTGGAAACTACCTGTGAAACACATCAATGCACCAGGGCATATGTGAGTCCCAGTGAACTGAAGACCAAGATCGTACAGAGGAAAATATTTGACAATAGTGAAACAAACCAGACATTGATAACTGAAATATAATTAGAAGCTTTACAGTTGATGCAAAGCATAGGATCCCTAATGATTTTTTCTATAGGCCAAGAGAGAGCTGAAAGGAATTGAATGACACAAGAGGATCATCATTTTACTGTATGCAAAATAAGAGGATTCTTGCAAAAGGACACTGAGAGGAACGATGTTATCTCCACTACCAGAAGCATCCTCCAATATTAAAACTCCCTAATTACCACCAATAGGTAACTTTTCCTATTTGTCACTGTTTAAGGAAACTAAGAAGACAAATGGTGCATCTATTATCATAAGAGGCCCCTATACCCTGAAATACTTAAAAATAGCATGTAACTTGCAGGGGTCAGCCCTCTCACTTCACCACTTCGCTCATGATCATCAAATTCATGTGGTTAGCAGCTGCATTTATCCATGGAGCCATCTTGCCAAGTCATGACATTGGAGGGGCATCAGTATGAAGATACAGGTGAAACTGGATTGGCTGTGAGTTTGTAAGGGTGAGGCTGAATGGTAGATAAGTAGTTGATGTAAATACTTTTCTATCTGATAAGTTCCATGAAAAAAAAAAGACAGAGAGAATGAAGGAAAAGTGGGGGAAAGAAAAGAATTGGTAACTATGGGGTTCAAAATTATCCATTAGACTGTTCCAGACTTAAGACAAATGAAAAGGGATGGGGAGTTTTTGCCTTTTACACATAATGACTAGAAATCCCTAGAAAGATGACAGGTGGCTCAAGACAAGGATATGGTGTCACACTTAGGGATGAGATTAGTTTCCAGTTGGCTTCCAATTGATTCCAGGGTCAGGAGTTTTAGAGGAAGTTCCATAAATAACCTGCATAGTGGAACTTTGTATAATAATCACTCGTTTGACATTTTCTCTTTTCCAGTTTTTATTTTTAAATGCATATAAAATTTCTCAGCCATGAGCCTTTTTTTCCCCCTTTCTATGTGGGAAACCAAACTGTGAAAAACCAGACTTTCAACATCTCTCACCTTGAGAGTCCACTGACCTTGCAGTTTACAGCTGAACCATCCCCTTCTTCACACAAGGCTGATCAACTGGTTCTCATCCTGGCCGAACACCTGGGTTTTTCTAGGCGGAACCAGCATTTCAGAAAAGCTGCTGGATGCCACAGCCAGCATCTGCCCCATGACCTTTCCTCCTTTTAGCATTTAGTGCTTTTAGCATCCCCCTCAGCCCCTCCCTACTTCCTCTTACAGGTGCATTCAAAACCAGGCGTTTTGCTTTTCATTAAAGAGGCCTTGACAAGACACCCCTTTTGCTTGGCTTCGCTTTTCTTTCCCACCCATTTCTCTTCCAGGCTCGGTCCCCCTCAACCCCCCCGAAAAACTAGGTCCCGCGGGACTGGATATTTCTACATCTGGTACCCATGATACGCAAAAGGCCAATTCTCTATTTTTAGCTTTTGTGTGTTTGAGCATTACTTCTAGGTCCAATAGATAAAAATGTTCATTGATATATGTTTAGAGGACAAGGTAATTTCATAAACTGGGTGCTGAAGATCAATGGACTCATGTAGAATTATGATGATTTTGATAAAATGTAGTAATGTCTTAGTAACGGCATAAACCACTGAAACATAATATGAACAGTGTTGACACAGTAACCACAATCAAACTAACAGAGGTTTCCTCACTTGGATTTGTGAAACCAAGAGACTTATAAAGCTTAGTAACTATTAAAACAGCTTTCTATTTATTCCTGCCTGTCTTAATGAGCATCAAGTCTCAATTAGTGGGCCACCTACATTATTTTTCAAATTAATGTCTAATTTGTGAATATTTGTTATATCCTTCCTTGGGCCTTAAAAACTAGTAAGAAAAATAGATTTCTGCCTTAAAAACAAAACAAAACAAAATGAATGTTAGAATTCAATCTAGGAGCAAAGCCTTCTACAACATTTTCTGCCTGCTTGTCCCAAATTGAACTCCACAGTAGTTTCCATAAGAAGGACAAATTCTAGATCATAAAAAGCATGATCTAAAAGTTGCTTAAACTCATAAATATAGATGACAAGGTCCTTTGGGATCTGTCTTCAGTGCCTCATCTCAGAGCAACAGGAAATTCTCTTCGTGAATCATTCTGTGTGGATTGACTTGAACTTTATAGAACCAATGGATAGCTTCGTGGCTGCTGTGAGGAATTGCAAAGCTCCAGCTACCTTAAATTTGTTATATCAAGGGTCTCTGTACTTGGAAAGATTCCAACTGGTGCTCCACCAGGGAAATTTTCCCTTTATTCTTATCCTTGATGGTTTATGTTTGACATAGCAGTTGTGTCAGATAGAAAGCCGAGCTCACATCATTTCTAGTCATTCTCTTAACACACTAAGATTGAAATAATAAGTGAGTCTTCTTCAAAAAAATGTTTCTCAAAATCAAAGAGAAATATATAGCCCCCCACACACAAGTAATTCATTGCTATTTCAATCTGTTCCTGAAAGCATGCAGATTGCAATTTTTTGTATTGAGGAAATATATCTTCTATTATGTTAAATTGCAAAAAATCATGTCTGTGTTCTTAGCCATACTAAAGACAAATTTTTCAATTGTTAAATACTCTTAAGCCCACATATAATCATTTATCAAAGATTTGAACATAATTTAAAACATTTAAAATATCAAATACCTAATTGTGTGCAGTAATGTATCATATGTCACAGGGTTATCTATCATATGGAACAGGGTTATCTATCATATGGCACAGGGTTATCTATTATATGGAACAGGGTTTTTTAAATGTTGTCCCACCTCAGTATCATCTTGGAAGTTTATTGAAGTACAGAATTGTAAAATACAGCAATTTTTCTTTTTAAGCTTTTAATATTATATTTTTGAGTATTTGTATATGTAGGTGTATATGTGTTCATGCCACAGCACATATGTGGAGGTCAGAGGACAGTGTGTGGAGTTAGTTCTCTCCTTCCACCTTGTGGGTTGTAGTGATTGAACTTAGGCCATTAGGCCTGGCGGCAAGCACCTTTGCACACTAAACTGTCTCACTGGCACCAGCATTTCTAACACTGGAGAAGGAACCAGGAATTCATATTTATAGAACAGCCCCTAAAGATGTTGACACTGTCAGCTCAGTTGCCACTGCCCTATAGAAAGACATAAATAATAAATCTGGAATAAAATGTTCACAAGTTGTCATAGTGAGGAAAAGGAAACCCACAAAAACCCAACCTTTATTGTATGGCAAGCATATGTCTACATGGGGATTAGCATAGTAAATATGGTGCTGCCTTTGTGACCCTAGAAATACTAAGCAAGAAAACATAAACAAGAAACTCAGTAAAATACACTCTACTACAGTGTGTGATAGAGACAGAAAGGAAAATAACAAGGTGCTAGTAGAGACAACAATATAAGGATAGAGAAAAGGGAAGTCCTTTATTGAAGGTAATATTTTGGTTTTGTCTTTGTTTCTTATGAAACATTCTTTTTTTGAAGTTTTCTATGGAAATGTTTAAAATACTAAAACAATAAATAAAATAACTCACAGTGTCAGTATCTAAAAACAACCTTTTAACATTTTAGCAGTGCTATTTTCAAATAAACCTCTAAACAACTCTTTCACTGATGTGAGAGGTAAAATTTAAAGGCCATCAAGGACACTGGGTCACCTTAGCTGCTCTGACAATAGAGTAAAAGGAACTAACTGGGAACATGTGTTCAACAGCACTTATCAACAATAGAGAAAGTGGCAAAAGGGAAAGAAATTTTCAGGTGTCGGCATATTCAAGTAAATTATGATGATGCCATTAGAGAAACAGGAAGAGAGATTCAGAATAGCCTGGAAGTAGGGAAAGGACACCTAATTCAGGAACATCTAAAAAACAATTATATGAAAGACCCTAGGAAACAGAAGTATTTGGATGTTTCACATAAATGCTAGTTAAAGCCAGGACAAATAAAACAATAGATGATCTGGGGTAAAAGTTAGCAAAGGCAGCATTATTGTACCTCAAGAATAGCCAACAATAGCCTAGACTAAAGGAAAAACTAGACTATCAGAAGAGGATAAGAGGTAACCTGAAAGTCTATGGTTGACAGAAGAGTAACACTCATATCATAATCTCTGGAGTCTGTGAAAATGTTACCTTACATAGTAAAAGGGACATTGCCCATAAAAATAAATCATAAAACTTAAAATTGGGAAACAATCTTGGATTACCAAGCTATACTCAGTGTAACCTTAAAAGTGAAAGAGAGAAGTGGAAGAGGAAGAGAGTCAGATTTGACGATGGAAGAAGAGACAAGACCCAAACTGAAAAAAAATCTGACCCACTCATATTGGATGAAGATGGAAGAGAAGGGCCATGAATGAGCCTGGGGATGCTCTCAACTGAAAACCATGAGGGGAACTTTCAGACTCTACCTCCACAAGGAACTGAGTTCCGCCTACAAACTAAATGACCTTAGAGTCAGATTTTTCCCCTAGAGCTTCCAAAATGGAACTCAGACCTGATAACACCATGATTTTTAATTTGGTGAAGCCGGTGTCAAATTTCTGAAGGACAAAACAACTAGGTAATGTATTGTGCTGTTTTAAGCATGTAATATTTTAGTAAATTATTTTGGCAGTTGCTTCTCAAAAGAGTAATTGTTCTTTACTTTTTTCAGATGCATTTATTTTTATTTTATGCGTGTGAGTGTTTTGTCTGCATGTGTGTCTGCGCACCATGTGTGTACAGTGGCCAAAGAGGCCAGAAGTAGTGTCAGAACTGATAGAATTGGAGTTACAGATAGTTGTTGGTCTCCTAGTGGGTTCTGAGGACTGAATTAGAGTCCTCTGCAAGAGCAACTAGTACTTGTAACCACTGAGACCTCTCTCTAGTATGTGGGTAATTCTGGGAGTTGAACTTACGTCCTCACACAAGGCAAACAAACACTTTATATCACTGAAATATATTGCCAGCCCTTTTTGTCCCTTATTGAAACTCGCTTCCCTGTTTAACCATTGGAAGTATTATTTGTGTCTTTTATGGCTCACCTGAGTCCCTAGGAAGTCTCAATAGAGTCATCATAGCAGATACATCAGAAGTGATGGTTGATGAGTCTTCCATTTTGTCAGAATATTTCAATTCATTGGTTGGGCAGTTCCTCACTGATGGTACAGGGTTCTGTCTGCATGCTGCACAAGGTAGCTGCATAAAGTATACTGAATGTCTCATTCCCTAATTCATATCCAGGTCCTTGAAGGACAGCTATTAACAGAATCCCTACACCAGCCTCATGCCAGTGTACAAGGAAGCAAAAGGGAGTTGCTTACCAAGTAACAGGAGTGTTCAGAGAGTCTGTGGCCCTACCTAAATATCAAGCTCTATTGTTCTTGCAATACCCAGTAATGTCATAGTTCTTGATGGCTGGTATTTAATCATTTACTAAATGGAGCCTCCTAGGGACAATATTCAACCCCTATGTCTTTGGGCAGTATTTCTCAAGCCTGGCTGTCCATAAGATTATCTGGGGAAGTTTTTCAAAAGTAATGCTACTCAAACCCCATAATAGACCAAGTGAAGCAGACTTTTAGAGTGTAAGGAGTGTCTACATGTGGGAATATTGTGAAAATACTTGAGTGGTTCTGAAGTGATGTTGGAGCATTGCTGCCTTGGGGACTTTGTCAGCTACTCTTTTGGTCAGCTGAGACTATGGGAATCATTTGTGTCTCTGAAAGCCTGAAGCCTATCGAGCCAATCAGAAGGTGCTCCAAAGTGGGAAGTACCTCAACAGAATCTACAGGAAAGGGCTTCAAAAGCCAAAAGTCTCCATCTGAACATGGAGGTGTTGATTGCAGTTGAGACTTTGTCTCTGGTAATGTGGGAGATAAGCATGGGTTAAAAATTAAAAAGCAAATATATAGGTGTTGGTGATATTGCTCAGTGATTAGAGCATTTACTGCACTTTCAGAAGACCTCAGTTCCATTTCAAGCTCCCACACTGAGCACCATCTGCATTCCCAGAGGGGTCTGACAGTCTTCTCTAGCTTCTGCATATACCTGCATAAACGTGGTACATAAATTAAAAATAAATAAATCTTTTATAAAAATAAGTTTCCTTCTTCCTTTTACTAACCTCATTAAAATATTCAGTATTTTAACAAACTAAGAGGGTAAGGGGTAAACCTGAAAGTCTATGGTAGACAGAACAGTCGTCCTGAAACACATATATCCTAATCTTGAGCACCTGTGAAAATTTTTTTAATCTTTCTTTTTTATTTTAATTTTTTATTTATTGAAAAGGGAAGTAAAGGGAAGTAAAACCACTTTATCATAAAATTAAAAATTTACATGGAAAATATTTCAGATAAACACTTTAAAATTGACAATTTTCATGGAAAATTAAAGAGTAAAGTGGTAAACATGTAAAACATTGCTAAATTAATTGAAATATGGGATAAAAACATTTTATGATAGAAGTGAAGATTTATGTGGAAAATATTTCTGATAAAATTGTAGAAAAATGTAGAAAAGCATGTTAGAATTGAAGATTATCATGGGAAATTTTATATAGATATAATAATGGTAGGCACAAAAGTATTCCTGAGTTGATTAAAAGTGGAATTATAAACATTTTCTAATAAACTTGAAGATTTAGATGGAAAATATTTCTGATAAAATTGTAGAAATATGTAAAAAACATGTTAAAATTAAAGATTATCATGAAATTATATAGATAAAATGACAGGCATAAAAATAATTCTAAGTTGATTGAAAATGGTATTATAAACATTTTCGGTACACGGGCGGCGGCGGCGGTGGCAGCAGTGCAGCAGTGGCTGGTACAGCTGAAGGGCCATCAGCAGTGGAACCAAGGCGACACAGGATCCAGTTAGGCCCTGCGCCCACGACCACTGACCTTCGCTGACCAGCCGGGCGGCAAGCAGCTGCGGTTCTGCGGAGCCTTTCGCTCGCTGCACAGAAGCCACTTCAGAACTCGGCTTCCCGCCAGTCAGGAGAGACTCACCTCCATCTTGATTTCGGACTCCACAGATCGGACAGACTGAGGTACACAAACATAATCCGAGGCCAACACCGCAGGGGTCTGAGCCCGATGGGCGTTGTCCTGCACCCAGGCCCTGGGCTGTTCGGGTGGCCATCAGGGTGCCAACCCAGCCAGGAGGTTTTTTTGCCCTGGCCAGCGCACACGCCGCCATTTTGCCTACAGGACCCAGAGTGCTCGGGAGGGCAGAGACGGCTAACAAGCGTAGCCTGAGGCTAACAAAACGGGGGTCTAGGCCCCAAAAGGCACAGGACTGACCACAAGAACTGGGCGGCTTGGTGGGCCATCTGTGTGTCAACCCGCCCAGGAGGTTGTTAGCACAGCAGACTCTCCCGGTGCTTTCGGGGAGCGCGGACGCACACGCCGGCCATCCGGGTCACCTGGCGGACCCAATTAACAGTCATAGCCCTAGGGGAACTTTGCTCAGACCTTGGCCTCCCAGGCTTTTGCCTGGACTCAGGGCCTGGGCAACCAGGCTAACCTTGTGTGCGCCAGCCCAGTGGGGGAATCGGCTGCCCAGCGGAGTGAGCAGAAAACAGCGGAGGTCACAGCAGCATACACCATCGGCGCTCCCTGGGGGTGCACACGGGCTCCATCTGGTCCACAGACACAATCTGGGGCAAGGCCTCAGGCAGAAGCCCTCAGCTCAACTCTCTCCGCTTCAGATCAGCCTGGGCGGCCGCACCACATCTCCAGGTCCGTCAAGAGGCTAGCGGGGGCTTCCGGACGGCCAGCTGGGAGAAGACGGTGTGCTCTGGTAAATCCTGCGGGCCCCAGCAGGAGCCTTCAGGTGCCTGCTTCGGGATCTGAACAGCCTGGACAGCAGCACACTGTCTACAGGCAGTGCAGGGTGTAAGCTGTGCACCAGAGGCCAACGGGGAAGGGGCAGCTTGCACTGGTGAGTCCAGCACTGACAAGACCAAGTAACACCAGTGAGAACTAGATGGCAAAAGGCAAACACAGAAACGTCACTAACAGAAATCAAGGCAATATGGCAACATCTGAACCCAATTCTCCTCTACCAGCATGTCCTGGATACCCCATCACACCAGTAAAACAAGATTTGGATTTAAAATCACTGGTCATGATGCTGGTACAGGAACACATGAAGGACATACTTAAAGAAATTCAGGAGAAAATGGATCAAAAGTTAGAAGCCCTTACTAGGGAAACACAAAAATCATTGAAAGAAATCCAAGAGAATATAAAAGCCAACAAGGAGGAAACGCAAAAATCACTTAAAGAAATACAGGAGAACTTTGGTCAACAGGCTGAGGTCATGAAAGAGGAAACACAAAAATCTCTTAAAGAATTACAGGAAAGCACAAACAAGCAAGTGAAGGAGCTAAGCAAAACCATCCAGGATCTAAAATCAGAAGTAGAAACAACTAAGAAAACTCAAAGGGAGACAACTTTGGAGATAGAAAGCCTTGGGAAGAAATCAGGGGACAGAGATGCAAATATCAACAACAGAATACAAGAAATAGAAGAAAGAATCTGAAGATTCCATAGAAACCATGGACTCAACAGTTAAAGAAAATGCAAAATGCAAAAAGCTTGTAACCCAAAATATCCAGGAAATCCAGGACACAATGAGAAGACCAAACCTAAGGATTATAGGCATAGATGAGAGTGAAGATCTACAACTTAAAGGGCCAGCAAATATCTTCAATAAAATTATGGAAGAAAACTTCCCTAACCTAAAGAGAGAGATGCCCATGAATATACAAGAAGCCTACAGAACTCCAAACAGACTGGACCAGAACAGAAATACTTCCCGTCACATAATAATCAAAACACCAAATGTTCTAAACAAAGAAAGAATATTAAAGGCAGTAAGAGAAAAAGGCCAAGTAACATATAAAGGAAGACCTACCAGAATCACAGCAGACTTTTCACCTGAGACTATGCAAATGCAAGGGCACCCTCTTTCATAAAAGAAACTTTATTAAAACTCAAAGCACACATTGCACCTAACACAATAATTGTGGGTGACTTCAACACTGCACTTTCCTCAATGGACCGATCAGGAAACCAGAAACTAAACAAGGACACAATGAAACTAATTGAAGCTTTGGACCAATTAGATTTAACAGATATATATAGAACATTCTATCCTAAACAAAAGAATATACCTTTTTATCAGCACCTCATGGTACCTTCTCCAAAATCGACCATATAATTGGTCACAAGACAGACCTCAACAAATATAAGAAGATCGAACTAATCCCATGCCTCCTATCTGATCACTATTGAGTAAAAGTGATCTTCAATAGCAACAGAAACAACAGAAAACCCACATACACGTGGAAATTGAACAATACTCTACTCAATGATACCTTGGTCAAGGAAGAAATAAAGAAAGAAATTAAAGACTTTTTAGAACACAATGAAAATGAAAACACAACATACCCAAATCTATGGGACACAATGAAAGCAGTGCTAAGAGGAAAACTCATAGCCCTGAGTGCCTCCAAAAAGAAAACGGAGAGAGCATACATTACCAGCTTAATGACACACCTGAAAGCCCTAGAACAAAAAGAAGATATTTCACCCAGGAGGAGTAGAAGGCAGGAAATCATCAAACTCAGGGCTGAAATCAATCAAGTAGAAACAAAGAGAACCATACAAAAAATGTGGTATATCTACACAATGGAGTACTATTCAGCCATTAGAAACAATGAATTCACGAAATTCTTAGGCAAATGGATGGAGCTAGAGAACATCATACTAAGTGAGGTAACCCTCAGACTCAAAAGGTGAATCATGGTATGCACTCACTAATAAGTGGTTATTAACCTAGAAAACTGGAATACCCAAAACATAATCCACACATCAAATGAGATACAAGAAGAAAGGAGGAGTGGCCCCTGGTTCTGGAAAGACTCAGTGAAACAGTATTCGGCAAAACCAGAACGGGGAATTGGGAAGGGTTGGGAGGGAGGACAGGGGAAGAGAAGGGGGCTTACGGGACTTTCGGGGAGTGGGGGGGGCTAGAAAAGGGGAAATCATTTGAAATGTAAATAAATTATATCGAATAAAAAAAATTAAAAAAAAAAACATTTTCGATCTTGGCTCCTGGACGCCAGACAGATCTAACAGACAGTGCCAGGTATGCAGACTTAGCCCAAGGCTAACATCACTTAGGTCTCAGCCTGTCAGGCTTTTGCCTGCACTCAGGGCCTGGGCAGCGCTGCGGGCCATCTGTGTGCCAACTGTGTTGGGGGTTGTTTGCCCTGCAGACTGACCGGCACATGGAGGGGCACTCCACCATCTTGGCTCCTGGACACCAGACAGATCTAACAGACAAGTGCTAGGTACGCAGACATAGCCCAAGGCTAACATCACTTGGGTCTCAGCCTGTCAGGCTTTTGTCTGCACCCAGGGCCTGGGTAGCTCTGCAGGCCGTCTGTGTGCCAACCCTGTCAGGGGTCGATTGCCCTGCAGAATGATCAGCACTTGGAAAAGGTCCCCACAGCATCCACCATCTTCACTCCCTGACTGAGCAGACGAGCAGCACCAGGTTCACAGAGACAACCCAAGTATAACATTGCTTGGGGCAAGACACACCAGGGTTCCAATCACACCCAAGAGGAGGGCAGCACATCAGCAACCTGTGCCAGGGGAAACCCAGTCATCCAGCAGTGTGGAAATAGCCTTACAGGCTTACAAGAGGTTCAAGCACCAGCCAGTGACAACAAGACCAACTAACACCAGAGATAACCAGATGGTTCCTTCAAAGAAAAATAAATGGAAAACTCTAACACAAGAAGGGAAACTACACCCTAGAAAAAGCAAGAAAGTAATATTCTTTTAATCTTCTGTTAGCAACCAAAAATAAGATAGTCACATAAACATAATTCCACCTCTAACAACAAAAATAACAGAAAGCAGCAACCACTTTTCCTAAATATCTCTTAATATCAACAGACTCAATTCCCCAATAAAAAGACTTAGACTAACAAACTGGACCCAACATTTTGCTGCACACAGGAAACGCACCTCAGTGACAAAGACAAACACTACCTCAGTGTAAAAACCTAGAAAACAATTTTCCAAGCAAATGGTCCCAGGAAACAAGCTGGAGTAGACATTAAAATATCAAATAAAATTGACTTTCAACTTATCAAAAAAGATAAGGAGTTCAGTTCATACTCATGAAAGGAAAAATCTGCCAAGATCTACACAATGGAGTACTATTCAGCCATTAGAAACAATGAATTCATGAAATTCTTAGGCAAATGGATGGAGCTAGAGAACATCATACTAAGTGAGGTAACCCAGACTCAAAAGGTGAATCATGGTATGTATGCACTCACTAATAAGTGGACATTAACCTAGAAAACTTGAATACCCAAAACATAATCCACACATCAAATGAGGTACAAGAAGAAAGGAGGAGTGGCCCCTTGTTCAGGAAAGACTCAGTGAAGCAGTATAGGGCAAAACCAGAACGGGGAAGTGGGAAGGGGTGGGTGGGAGGACAGGGGGAGAGAAGGGGGCTTACGGGACTTTCGGGGAGTGGGGGGCTAGAAAAGGGGAAATCATTTGAAATGTAAATAAAAAATATATCAAATTTAAAAAAAAAGATGAACTCTCAATTTTGAACATCTTTGCTCCAAATGCAAGGGCTCCCGCATTCATAAATGAAACTTTACTAAAGCTCAGAGCACACATTGCACATCACACAGTAATAGTGGGAGACTTCAAAACCACACTCTCAGCAATGGACAAATCACGGAAACAGAAACGAAAGAGAAACACAGTGAAACTAACAAAAGTTTTGAACCAAATGGATTTGACGGATATCTATAGAATATTCCAACCTAAACAAAAGAGTATATTTTCTTCTCAGCACTTCATGGTACCATATTATTAACCATATAATTGGTAAAAAAAAAAAAACAAAAAAAAAAAACAAAAAAAAAACAGGCCCCAACAGATACAAGAAGATTGAACTAATCAAGTGCATCCTATCAGATCACCATGGACTAAGGCTAGTCTTCAATAACAGCAAAAACAATAGAAAGCCCACATGCACATGGAAGCTGAACAATGCTCTACTCAGTGATAACTTGGTCAAGGAAGAAATAAAGAAATTAAAGACTAGAATTTAATGAAAATGAAGCCACAACATACGCAAAATTATGGGACACAATGAAAGCAATGCTAAGAGGAAAACTCATAGCTCTGAATGCCTTCAAAAAGTAACTGGAGAGAGCATACACTAGAAGCTTGACAGCACATCTGTAAGCTCTAGAACAAAAAGAATCAAATACACACAAGAGGAGTAGATGGCAGGAAATACTCAAACTCGGGGCTGAAATCAACCATGTAGAAACAAAGAGCTGGTTCTTTGAGAAAATCAACAAGATAGATAAATCCTTAGCCATACCAACCAGAGGGCACAGAGAAAGTATCCAAATCAACAAAAGCAGAAATGAAAAGGAGACATAACAATAGAAACTGAGGTCCTACTACAAAAGCCTAAACTCAAAAATACTGGAAAATCTGGATGAAATGGACAACTTTCTAGACAGATACCAAATACCAAAGTTAAATCACGATCCGATAAGCCATTTATACAGTCCCATAACCCCTAAAGAAATAGAAGAAATCATTAAAAGTCTCCCCCCAAAAGAGCCCAAGACCAGATGGCTTCAGTGCAGAATTCTATCAGACCTTCAAAGAAGACCTAATACCAATACTCTTCAAACTATTCCACAAAATAGAACCAGAAGGAACACTACCCAATTCATTCTAGGAAGCCACAATTAACAACTAAACCAAAGCCACACAATGACCCAACAAAGAAAGAGAACTTTAGACCAATTTCCCTTAAGAATAACAATGCAAAAATACTCAATAAAATTCTCACAAACCGAATCCAAGAACACATCAATATGATCATTCACCGCAATCAAGTAGGCTTCATCCCAGGGATGCAGGTATGATTCAATATACAGAAATCCATCAATGTAATCCACTACATAAACAAACTCAAAAGAAAAAAAAGCACATGATCATTTCATTAGATGCTGAAAAAGCATGCGACAAAATTCAACAGCCTTTTATGCTAAAAGTCTTGGAAAGATCAGGAATTCAAGGCCCATACCTAAACATAGTAAAAGCAATATACAGCAAACCAATAGCCAACATCAAACTAAATGGAGAGAAACTTGAAGCAATCCCACTAAAATCAGGGACTAGACAAAGCTGTTTTCTCTCCCTATCTATTCAATATAGTACTTGAAGTTATAGCTAGAGCAAATAGACAAAAAGGAGGTCAAAGAAATACAAATTAAAAAAGGGAAAAGCCAACATATCACTATTTGCAGATGATAGGATACTATACTTAAGTGGTCCCAAAAATTCCACCAAAGAACTCTTACAGCTGATAATCAACTTCATCAAAGTAGCCAGATATAAAATTAACTCAAACAAATCATTAGCCTTCCTATACTCAAAGGATAACCAGACTGAGAAAGAAATTAGGGGGAAAAAAAACCCTTGACAATAGTGACACATAATATAAAATGTCTTTGTGTGACTCTAAACAAAAAAGTGAAAGATCTGTGTGACAACAACTTCAAGTCTCTGAAAAAAAAGAAATCAAAGAAGACCTCAGAAGATTGAAAGATCTCCCATGCTCATGGATTGGCAAAATTAACACAGTAAAAATGGCTATCTTGCCAAAAGCAATCTACAGATTCAATGCAATCTCCATTAAAATTCCAAGTCAATACTTCATAGTTAGAGCAATTTTCAAATTCATCTAGAATAACAAAAAACCCCGGATAGCAAAAACTATTCTCAACAATAAAAGAACTTCTGGCAGAATCACCATCCCTGACATCAAGCTATACTACTGAGCAATCATGATAAAACTGCATGGTATTGGTATGGTGACAGGCAAGTAGATCAATGGAATAGAATTGAAGACCCAGAAATGAACCCACACACCTATGGTCACTTGATATTTGACGAGGGAGCTAAAACCACCTAGTGGAAAAAAGACAGCATTTTCAACAAATGCTGCTGGT
This sequence comes from Apodemus sylvaticus, assembly GCF_947179515.1. Lineage (NCBI taxonomy): Eukaryota > Metazoa > Chordata > Mammalia > Rodentia > Muridae > Apodemus > Apodemus sylvaticus. The sequence goes on from NC_067495.1 coordinate 33,980,241, forward strand.
TCAACTGGCAGTTAGCATGTAGAAGAATGCAAATCAGCCCATTCTTATCTCCTTGTACTAAGCTCAAGTCCAAGTGGATCAAGGATCTACAAATGAAACCAGATACACTGATACTAAGAGAAAAGAAACTGGGGGCGTGGGAGCAGCGGCGGCTGCAGCAGCAACAGCAGCAGCGGCTGGTCCAGAGGAAAGGCTATCAGCAGTAGAACCAAGCTGACAGGGTCCAGGCAGACCCTGCGCCCACGACCACTGGCCATCGCTGGCCAGCCGGGCTACAAGCAGCGGAGGATTTACGGCGCCTTTCATCATACAGAAGCCACATCAGAACTCTGCCTCCCACCAGTCAGTTACGAGGCCTCCTTATTGGTTCTCGGACGCCAGAGACATCAGACAGACTGAGGTATGCAAATATAACCCGAGACCAACATCGCGGGGGTCTAAGCCCGACGGGCATTGGCCTGCATCCAGGCCCTGGGCTGATCAGGGGGCTACCGGTGTGCAAACCCGGCCAGGAAGTTGTTTGCCCGGGCCAGCGCACGCGCCACCGCCATTTTGCCTACTGGAAGCCAGAGAGTCCTAGCAGGCAAAACCAGCTAACAGGCTAGCCGGAGGCTGACATAGCAGGGGTCTAAGACGGTCAGGCCCTGGACTGTCCCCAGGCCCCGGGCTGCTCGGTGGGCCATCTGTGTGCCAACCAGGCCAGGAGGTTGTTAGCCCAGCACACTCTCCCAGCACTCTCAGGGAGCTCGCGCACGCCTCCATCCTGGCCACCTGACAGACCCAATTAACACTCACAGCTGAGGGGAACTTTGCTCAGACATTGGCCTGCCAGGCTTTTGCCTAGACTCAGGGCCCGAGCAGCTAGGCTAGCCTTGTGTGCACCAACCCGGTTGGGAGTTCCGCTGCCCAGCAGAGTGATCAGCACACAGAAAAGGTCCCAGCAGCATACACCCTCAGCACTCCCTGAAGGAGCAAACAGGCACCATCTGGTTCACAATCTGGGGCAAAGAACACTAGGGCTGCAAGGGCACCCAAGAGGAGGACAGCACAGCAGCAATCTGCAACAGGGGAAACCCTGCCATCCAGTGTTGCAGAAATAGACCTAGAGCCTCTCAGGAGGCTGAAACATCAGCCAGAGACAAGACCAATTAGCTCCAGAGAACAAGATGGCAAAGGGCAAACACAGGAACACTACTAACAGAAATCTAGGCAATATGGCAGCATCTGAACCAAACTCTCCAACATCAGCAAGTCCTGGTTATGCTAACACACCAGAGAAACAAGATTTGGATTTAAAATCACTGTTCATGATGCTGCTAAAAGAACACAAAAAGGACATGAATGAATCTCTTAAAGAAATACAGGGGAACATGAATAAGCTAGAAACCCATATAATGGAAACACAAAAATCACTTAAAGAAATGCAGGAGAATAAGGCCCAAGAGATAGAAGCCAATAAAGAAGAAAGGCAAAAAAACTTAAAGAAATGCAGGAGAACTTGAGTCAACAGGCAGAAGTCATGAAAGAGGAAACACAAAAATCTCTTAAAGAATTACAGGAAAACACAAACAAACAAATGATGGAACTGAGCAAAACCATCCTGGATCTAAAAACAGAAGTAGAAACAACTAAGAAATCACAAAGGGAGACAACTTTGGAGATAGAAAACCTTGAGAAGAAATCAGGGGACATAGATGCAAATATAAACAACAGAATACAAGAGATGGAAGAAAGAATCTCAGATGCTGAAGATATCATAGAAACCGTTGACTCAACTGTCAAAGAAAATGCAAAATGTAAAAAGCTTGTATCCCAGAACATCCAGGAGATCCAGGATACAATGAGAAGACCAAACCTAAGGATTATAGGTATAGATGAGAGTGAAGATTTACAACAGAAAGGGCCAGCAAATATCTTCAACAAAATTATGGAAGAAAACTTTCCTAACTTAAAGAGAGAGATGCCTATGAATATACAAGAAGCCTACAGAACTCCAAACAGACTGGACCTGAGCAGAAATACCTCCCGTCACATAATAATCAAAACCCCAAATGCACTAAACAAAGAAAGAATATTAAAGGCAGTAAGAGAAAGAGGCCAAATAACATATAAAGGAGGACCTTTCAGAATCACACCAGACTTCTCACCAGAGACCATGAAAGCTAGAAGATCCTGGGCAGATCTCATGCAGACTCTAAGAGAACACAAATGTCAGCCAAGACTACTATACCCAGCAAAACTCTCATTCACCATAGATGGAGAAACCAAGATATTCCATGACAAAACCAAATTTACACAATATCTTTCCGCAAACCCAGCTCTGCAAAGAATAATAGGAGGAAAACTCCAATACAAGGAGGGAAACTACACCCTGGAAAAAGCAAGATAGTTACCTTCCTTCATCAAACCCAAAAGAAGATAACCACTCAAATATAAAAAGAACATCAAAAATGACAGGAAGTAATAATCTCTATTCCTTAATATCTCTTAACATCAATGGTCTCAATTCCCCAATAAAAAGACATAGACTAATAGACTGGATAAGGAAACAGGATCCTACAATTTGCTGCATACAGGAGTCACACCTCAGTGTCAAAGATAAAAACTACCTTAGAGTAAAAGGCTGGAAGACAATCTTACAAGCCAATGGTCACAGGAAACGAGCAGGAGTAGCCATTCTAATATCAGATAAAATTGACTTTCAACTAAAGTCATCAAAAGAGACACTGAGGGACACTTCTTGCTGGTCAAAGGAAAAATCCACCAAGAAGAACTTTCAATTTTGAACATCTATGCGCCAAATGCAAGAGCACCCTCATTCGTAAAAGAAACTTTACTAAAGCTCAAAGTACACATTGCACCTAACACAATAATTGTGGGGGACTTCAACACTCCACTCTCCTCAATGGACCGATCAGGAAAACAGAAACTAAATAGGGACACAGTAAAACTAATTGAAACTTTGGACCAATTGGATTTGACTGATATTTATAGAACATTTCACCCTAAAGCAAAAGAATATACCTTTTTCTCAGCACCTCATGGTACCTTCTCCAAAATCGACCATATAATTGGTCACAAGACAGACCTCAACAAATACAAGAAGATCGAACTAATCCCATGCCTCCTATCAGATCACTATGGTGTAAGAGTGGTTTTCAAAGGCAACAAAAACAACAGAAAGCCAACATACACGTGGAGGCTGAACAATACTCAATGACACCTTGGCCAAAGAAGAAATAAAGAAAGAAATCGGAGACTTTTTAGAATTTAATGAAAATGAAGGCACAACATACCAGAATCTTTGGGACACAATGAAAGCAGTGCTAAGAGGAAAACTCATAGCCCTGAGTGCCTCCAAAAAGAAAATGGAGAGAGCATACACTAGCAGCTTAATGACACACCTGAAAGTCCTGGAACAAAAAGAAGCTATTTCACCCAGGAGGAGTAGAAGACAGGAAATCATCAAACTCAGGGCTGAAATCAATCAATTGGAAACAAAGAGAACCGTACAAAGAATCAACGGATCCAGGAGCTGGTTCTTTGAGCAAATCAACAAGATAGATAAACCCTTAGCCAGACTGACCAAAGGGCACAGAGAAAGTATTCAAATTAACAAACTTAGAAATGAAAAGGGGGATATAACAACAGAAACTGAGGAAATCCAAAAAATCATTAGATCCTACTACAAGAGCCTATACTCAACACAACTGGAGAATCTGGAGGAAATGGACAATTTCCTTGACAGATACCAAATACCAAAATTAAATCGGGACCAAATAGATCATCTAAACAGTCCCATAATGCCTAAAGAAATAGAAGGAGTCATAGAAAGTCTTCCAACCAAAAAAAGCACAGGACCAGATGGTTTCAGTGCAGAATTCTATCAGACCTTCAAAGAAGAGTTAACACCAATACTCTTCAAACTATTCCACAAAATAGAAACAGAAGGAACACTACCCAATTCCTTCTACGAAGCCGCAATTATGCTGATACCAAAGCCACACAAAGATCCAACAAAGAAAGAGAACTTCAGACCAATTTCCCTTATGAACATCGATGCAAAAATACTCAATAAAATTCTTGCCAACTCCCCTGGTTCTGGAAAGACTCAGTGAAACAGTATTCAGCAAAACCAGAACGGGGAAGTGGGAAGGGGTGGGTGGGAGGACAGGGGAAGAGAAGGGGGCTTACGGGACTTTCGGGGAGTGGGGGGGCTAGAAAAGGGGAAATCATTTGAAATGTAAATAAATTATATCGAATAAAAAAAAAGAAAAAAAAAACAAAAAAAATTCTTGCCAACCGAATCCAAGAACACATCAAAACGATCATCCACCATGATCAAGTAGGCTTTATCCCGGGAATGCAGGGTTGGTTCAATATACGGAAATCCATCAATGCAATCCACTACATAAACAAACTCAAAGAAAAAAACCACATGGTCATTTCATTGGATGCTGAAAAAGCATTTGACAAAATTCAGCATCCTTTCATGCTTAAAGTCTTGGAAAGAACAGGAATTCAAGACCCATATCTAAACATAGTAAAAGCAATATACAGCAAACCGGTAGCCAGCATCAAACTAAATGGATAGCAAGAGCTGGTGGTTCGGCAACTTTCAGTGACAGAGTCTGTTCCTGGTTGAGAAGATTATAATGGCATAGGAGGACAAAGCCTTGATGATCCTTGGGAGGAAACCTGCAGAGAGTTTCCTGGTGCCAAATTCGGCTTTAATTCTCCAAAGCAGGAGCTGAAGTCAGAGTCAACTTTTGGAGGCTTCACTCTCACACCCTCCAGTGCTCCCAGAGTCTATTTACAGCACAGGGAGTTGAGGGGGTAGTAGAGACAGAAAAAGACAGAGAGAAAGAGAGAGGGCACAGGGAGCGGGTGAGGGAAAGGGGAAGGGAGAGGGAGAGGGAGAACTGAAGCTTTAACTCATTCAAGCTTTGAAAAATATCAGCCAAATAAATCTATATGGAAAAGCCTGGCATCAAATGCAAAGCAGCTTGTCAAACTCGTCTCATTGTCAATGCTACATCACATATACTAAGATGTCTTCACATGACTTTAGTTTTTCCAAGCATGATAGTTTTAGGGTAATTACTCTTCTTAGGGTGGCATTCCTCCACAATTCTAGATAAAGCAACTGTCTGGCCCAAAACAAACATGGCGTCACTTCTTTTGTTGATGATAATAATCTCAGTGCCCACTCATATTCAAATGGGTGAAAAAACAGAGTCTCCTCCTCAGTAAGGAGTCACAAGACCACATTTAGATCATGTCCAGCTGGAAAAAAAGATCAGCACTGAAAAACACTTTTGGAACACGTAATTTGCCACAGCCAATTTCTAAAAGTGTGGAAAGAATATGGACAATAAATTCTGAGTCTCACAGGTCCTTCCAATCTTCACTTATCTTCTGCTCTCATATGATTAGTGGACCACAATAACTTCCTGGGTTATTAAGAAAAACTGTTAACTTAGAGCCAAAGTGCAGTAATTCCCATAAGATACATATGTTTCCGTTTTCCCAATGGGTACATTTTGTGATAATCCATAGTCTTGCAATGGAGTCTCACTGACAACTGCTAGAGGGAAAACAGAAGTAGTACTTACTGAAGATGCCTTTGCAGGGTTGTTTCTTATAGTCCAGAGCCTCCCCTTCATTCACTCACTCTAAAGAGTAGCTTTTATACTAAAGATAATGTTTACCTGTCACAAAACTCTAGTAATATAGATCTAGCATTGTGGCCCTATGGAGACAGGCTTCTATTAACACACAGGTCATACTTCATGCTGCAAAGTGACTATTCCTGGTCCAGTTAGTAACAGAAATTGTAATTGTTGCCTTGACATAATGAATTTTGCCAAAATTCAGTGATAGCCTATCTGAAGCTGCAAATGAAGTGGCTATGCAGCCAGTTAAAATTCATGGGTTGCACAGATAAATGTAGCTACCACTCCTCATCAAGAAACTTCTCTTTGCAGCAAATGAAGACCATTGCAAAAAACACGATATCAGTGGATCATTGGGAGCCTAGCACCATTACCCTCACATGTCGTTCATCTATGGCCCATAGAACATCTCAGAAGAGAAAGTGGAAAGATTGTATACCCCAGAATACCAGTAAGTCTATTATGAAAGTTTCTCCTAGGTATGGCTGTATAAACAAGACTAGAACTATAGAAATAGCGATGGAATGCTAACATGGAAGAAGAAGTTTTAAGAGTCTCCACTCCAAGATAAAAAAAAAAAAAAATGCAGGTAGGCTTATCATCAGAGGCCACTTTGAGTGGTAGTCAGTTGGATTCCTGGCTGGATGTAACGTGTTCCAGCTCCCAATGTTTATTAAGTATTTTTCAAGATTATATCTTAACCTAATCCCTTCATAGCCTTTGGAATTCATTCCGGTTTAGGTCATAGTCAATGCAATACGATGGAAGTTAAAGAAAACACCAGTGCAGTGGATTTCCTGCAATGTTTCTGATTAGGAAAGAATCTAGGAAGAAGGACTTAAATGTAAGACATTTTTAGAGATATATAAAAGCATGAAAATGTAATGTAGGAGTAGCTTGTTGAGTGTGAATCTCAGCAGTGAGGCCACACAGAGGTTCGATATGCAGGCTGGTCTCGGGTATTTTGTGGCTTAATGTTCATATTTTGTGTCATTGCTGTTGTTCCATGATTTTTCTAAAATTTCTAAGAATCATGTCAATGAAACTGTGTGATAAACTCCTCAACTTGTTCTGACAATGGGGTAAGCTGCATGGTGGTGCAATCCTGTAAACTCTGCATTACCATTTCAGATTCAAAATAACACTTTTGAGTTTGAGGCCAGATTGAACTATGCTATGAGTGGCAGGCCATTTATGGTTAAACCATTGCAACTCATTTATTAAAATATTACATAAACAAACAAATTTTAAAAAAATGCAGGTAAATATTGTCTTCTGGGAGAAGGAAATTTAGCAGCTCCCAGGGATGATCGATCCCCTTATTGGTTGTCCAGTGCAGAGTGGTCAACCTTGAAACCATATACACAGAAACAACAATGTTCTACTATGTTCTACAATGTTCTACTATGTTCATAGCAGCCCTATTTATAATTGCCAGAAGTTGGAAATAACCCAGGTATCCCTCAACAGAAGAGTGGATGCAAAAAATGTGGTATATCTACACAATGGAGTACTATTCAGCCATTAGAAACAATGAATTCATGAAATTCTTAGGCAAATGGATGGAGCTAGAGAACATCATACTAAGTGAGGTAACCCAGACTCAAAAGGTGAATCATGGTATGCACTCACTAATAAGTGGTTATTAACCTAGAAAACTGGAATACCCAAAACATAATCCACACATCAAATGAGATACAAAAAGAAAGGAGGAGTGGTCCCTGGTTCTGGAAAGACTCAGTGAAACAGTATTCGGCAAAACCAGAACGGGGAACTGGGAAGGGGTGGGAGGGAGGACAGGGGAAGAGAAGGGGGCTTACGGGACTTTCGGGGAGTGGGGGGGGGGGCCTAGAAAAGGGGAAATCATTTGAAATGTAAATAAATTATATTGAATAAAAAAAATTAAAAAAAATGGACTCAGCAGTATATATATATATATGTGTGTGTGTGTGTGTGTTATATGTGTGTGTGTGTGTGTGTGTGTGTGCGTGCGTGCGCGCGCGCGCACATATGTCTATAACAAATACAATCAAAGAAAGAAGCTGTCAATTTGAGAGCTGCAAGCATGGGCGGGATTTGAAAGAAGGTAACTTAGAAGCCTGCCAGGAGGAAAAGAGAAGTGATGTAATTCTATTTCAATTAAAACATTTTTAACTTGCTCCTTGCAATGTACAAAGAGACACTTTGTTGGCGGCCTTGTTCTTGTATCAGCCAGGGGCAGAGCAGACGGCAGGCCTTTGTTCATCCTAGCTTGATGCCTGGCTTGGTAGCCAAAGCTGTGTGATGCCTAGGACTCAAAAAAACCAAACCAAATAGGATCAAATCCAGGCAGTGAAGCACAGGAGGAGAAAGACAGGCAGAAATCTGTGGACCACCATGCCACTCACAGACCTGCCCTCCAGTCCATGGCACAGGCAGGCCACTGACACCCACTTGCCAGTGCAGCATGCAGTATGGATGAAGAATGATGCCCTGTGGCCAGCCTGAAGTGGGAGCCACCACAACATGCAAGTATGTGGTGCTCAGGTGGGAAAGAGAGTAGAGAAGCCTGAGCGTTATGAAGAGACATGGAACTAGAGACTCGAGGGGAGAGAGGAGGAGCCTGTTATGAATGGCCAGCCCAGCCGCCTAGGGCCATGGTGAAGTCCCAGACTGAGCTACCACGTCTGGGACTATGGCTATGCAGTAGCAGGGGTTAAGGCAATGCATAACTGTCCCTGCCTCTCACTGGATGCAGTACTTGGGAGAGCTGTCCCTGTCTCTCAAACAGTGGCAGCACTCAGGAGAGCAGGCTTTGCACCTTACCTGGTGGGGGCAGGAGCAGGGAGGGTGAGAGCTCAGGAGAGCTGGCCCCAGGAGTGGGTATGAGAGTGATGTCTTGTCACCCCTTACCCAGCACCATTTGCAGTATCATGGAGACCTGGCATGAAAGCATGAATACTGGCCCTGCTCCCTTGCCAGCTGCAGCACCTGGGAAAGCGGGCTCTGCACCTCATCTCAACAGCACAGTAGAGCTTGTCCTGGTGAAGGGGGAACAGGTAATCCCTGAGGGTGATCTGGTCCTGCCACTCGCCTGGCAAGAGGTGGCATGGGTGTAGGGGTGATGCCCTCTCCCTCCTCCCCTGAAGTAGCATGGAGAACTGACTCTGGGGTTATGATGGCAGGAGAGCTAGCCCTGCCCCATTACTGGCTGCTGCAATACTTGTGAGTGTGGGACCCAAATGTTGAGTGGAACTGGCTCTGGAGGCATGGATGTGGGTGAGCCATCCCAGAGGACATGAGAGCAGGAGAACTGACCCTGCTTCCTGCTGATAACAGCACTGGGTAGTCTAGCTAGAGCAGTGCTGGAGAGTTCACTCTGGTGGTGCAGATAAGCGAGTGCTGGTGGGCTGACCACCTCAGCTACCACCCAAGCCAGGATCCAAGGCTCTGAATTGGCCCACCCCAAAAGCTATACCACCTGCAAATGGTTGGGACATGTGAAAGGGCCAGTTCTGCTGATCCAAGGCTGCAGGATCTCTGTGACACAGAGCAACAACAGGATAAGCAGGAGGAATCCCAATGAGGATCCAGTACTGATGGTGTCACAGAAGACAGGGACCTCGAATCAGACCAATGACTCATTGCACTGAACATTGGCAAGTGAAGATGTATGAACAGAGGGGCTTACTGTGCGACACATTGTGACAGACTACAGCTTTCCATGATGTGATGTTTTCTATGTGTTTGTTGTTTGTGTGTTTTCTATTTGGGCGAGGAGGATTGCAAGGGTGAACATCAGATACGAGAGGATGAGATGAGAGGAACTGGGGTGCATGATGTGAACCTCACAAAGAATCAATACAAAGTTAAAAAATTAAAAGGAAAAGAACAACTTTTCTTTTGCTGTACTACTGAAAATAAAATGCATGCTAAGGTGCAGGGAGATCTGTTATGCTTTGCATTTTACAGATGGGAAACTACCTTCCTTCTGATGGTCCTTCTCCCCAAATACCACTGAAAAGCCTTGCTTTGCCATCCCATGCCCTTGGAGCTTCCCAGGGCATCTTGTAATAATGTGCTCAGCCACATTTCCATGGCTGATTATCTCATTCCGGAAGTCCTTTGTGGCATTATTACCTCACCTGCTGTTTTCATCACAGAGCCTATCAGGCTGCCATTTGAAGCTTTTCCCACATCCATCGATTGCACACGATATTCAAGCTCTCTAGCCCTTTCCTTCTTTCCATCAATCTATTCAATAATGCTTTCTTATTAAAGTGATATTTGGGTTCCAACCTGTGTACAGTTTTGGAATGAGTTGCATAAATAAAACCAGAGGGCAGGCTAGAATGCTTTGGGGCCATGGGCTTTAACCAGGAGGATATTGTATTGTAGCTTTCAAATAATCCTTATGTTGCTTTTATAGGAAGGAAACATTTGTGTCTCATCAATCGTATACCTGGTGACACATTCATTTTAAAAGTAAAAATAAGCCTCCGTGGTGGTTATAATTCTGTATATTAATTACATATAGAGAGCTTGAGTAACATCCTATATTATCTTTAAATATATATGACCATAGATGACATCACTTTATGACTTTATCTCTGCATTATAAAGATGAACATGTATTTTGGAAAATACACAGAACAGAGAAGTATATTGGTAAGGTTAAATAAAGCAAGGTTTTTGTAGAAGTTCTAGTGTTTAAATTGTCTTCATCACCAGAACCATTTCAAAGTCAGCACCTATGGGAATAAAGTCTCAAGAGTGCCATTTTCCTGACCAGTAGGTGTTATGCCCCTCAGGTATTCCTAAGAGCAAGACAGCAGGAATGATTTGCTTTGGTTTGCTTCCTGAACAGAAGTACCCAAAAGTATACATCTGACTGAAATATGTTGTTTTTCTAGAATGCATAAGAAAATTTTATTTTTAGTCCATACTGCATAAAGACTATAATGGGCCTTGTGACTCCTCCATATTCTCCAGGCTTCTACAGTTCAAGCACAGATGACACAGCTACCACTCTGTCAGCAGGCACATGCGTTTGTCTGAGAGCTTTCCAGGCTCTTCACAGTGCACTTTGCCCAATGTGAAAGGTAACCCTCCATCAAAGGGCTGGAGTTGGAGTGTAAACATCTTAGCTCCTTGATTCCTCAGGTGGGTTTTTTAGAAAAATATTGATTGAGCTGCCCATAATGTCCATGAGAACACCCGCGGCCATTTTGAAGTGACTGTTGCCCTTTTCTCCCAGGGCCGTGCCAGGAGCTGAGAGACTCCACTCTGCTCTGCGCTGGCCCACCCCGAGCAGAGCTGCTGGCAGAGGACTGCTCTGTTCTGATCACACTGGAGTAAAGAGCACAAATAAAGGATTAAGGAAGGACTGGTGGCTGAGTCACCCCGGGGCAGTTCCAGGTCACATGTGCCTCTAGACTATGTGACATTTAGATGTCCCAGGTCACCCCAAGACAGATTATGCTCTAGTCCTCTTTTGGCTTCATGACCTGTACTTGGAAGCTCTTGTGAATCCTCCTTATCCTTCAAGAGAAAATAGATGATGAATGTTCAATGGTGCGCAAACATACTCAGCTCCACTAACAAGAAGCCATTGTGTCTTGGGTAATGAGCCAAAACTCTGGCTCGAGGAGCAAGTCATTCTCTCACCGTCTCTCCTTTCCCATCTCATTCTTTCTTCCCTCTTCTCTGTGCCCCTCTTTCTTTTACTTTTTCTCATTCTTTCTTTCAGTTTCTCTTTTTATTCCTTTGGCAGGGGTCTTATCATGTAGGTCTGACTGACCTGCCTGGAACTTAACTATTTAGATAAACTGGTTGTAAATGCAGAGCAATCTGCCTGCCTCTGCCTTCTCAATTCTGGGATTACAGACATGGCCACCTCATTCAGCTTGCTGTATCAGGCATCCCAAAGAAGCGTCCTGTCCCAATCCTCTGTTTCCAGAATCACAGTGTGTGATTTCAACTGATTCAGTGGAATCAAGAAGTTGGCAAATAACCATAATATCTGAGGACTGTTATATAATCATCCTTTGGTGGAGACAATGAGGTCATATGTTTGCCCATCTAATTGCTGATTAGGGACACGTTAGATTGCAAATAATTTGCTCACTGGCCCACAACTTAATTACTGAGTGTCTGAATCAACAAAGCTTTTAGATGTGGGTCTTGCCTAATGGTGCATTTGTTAGAGATCATTGCCTTCATTTGGCCCCTAAACGAAAGGTCTGGGGGATATGACGGACCATTGCCAACACTGTTCTCAATGACCTCATATTGGAAAATATGCCAATTCCCACGGTTTATTCTCTAGCCAGCAATGGGCTTTATTGTTTGTATCCAGGGCCAAACAGAATGAGTGCCTCGGAGTATCGGATATTAGTAAAACCTCGGGTGAAAGCACAATTTTGGGGAAAATTGGTGCTACTCAACCTAGAGAAAATGGTTCCCACTCTCAGTCTCATAAGGACACTATGCTGAGAGAAGTCATATGCAGCAGGCATATGCAGTCTTTTTTTCACACAACGTTGTCATCTCCAGAGTTCATGCTTGAGAAGCACACAATCAAATCATACACACAAAAAGTATTTTAAGTAACTTTATGATTTTGTATTAGCCTGCATTCACAGCTATCCTGCGGTACATGCAGCCTGTCAATCATGAGCTAAATACACCTGGAAGGGAATAGGCAAGAGAGGAGTCTATGGGTGGGCAACCACACAATAGAAGAGGACCTAACTAGAGATCAAGGAGTCCCATACTTGTCCTACTTAGGGTCATTTCTCCAGCTTAAGTGTTCCCCCCATCTCATTAGAGATAAAGGAAGGTAGATTGTATAGGACGGTGGATAACACATTAGTGTGTTCTACAATGCTGTTGAAAAGAACTTCTCAGAACGCCGTCCTGTCTAGAGCTATGTAGAAAAGCAAATGCTGATAAGTTGGGGTAGAAAGACGGCAAATTATGGAGACCTGAAAATGTCCACCCATAGACATTTGAATAGTGATAAAAAAAAAAATGAGGTATCTCCCTCGCGGACCACCATCATCATAGCCCTAATGCCTTGTAATGAATTCAAGACTTGGAAAAACATTAATTCTTGAGGGTTATAAATTTTTTTTTTGGTGTTTTAGTTGTTCAAAGTTTAAAGAATCTTGGTCTAGGGTGGTGGTGGAGCACACCTGTAATCCCAGCACTCTGGGAGGCAGAGGCAGGCGGATTTCTGAGTTCAAGGCCAGCCTGGTTTACAGAGTGAGTTCCAGGACAGCCAGGGCTATACAGAGAAAACCTGTCTTAAAAAAAAAAAAAAAAAAGAATCTTGGTCTATATACTATTGTTATTTTATCACTACAGACCACAATGTTCTTTCCTATTTCTTCAATTGCAATTTTAAATAAACACAGCAAACTTTTAAATAATTACAATGAAGTTATATTTATCTATCTGATTTTTAGAACACTAAACAAAGGCCTAATTTCCAACACTATATGGAAGTCTTGATGAGTGCCTGGCCTTAGAAGTTACAATGTCTCCCTTGGCCTCTTCTGATGCTCCCACCAAATGCAAGAAAACTCAGCTCAGGAATCCTCAAGCTCAGGAATCTTTGTGTGTGGTCAGAGCCTGAACACAGTAGGAAACAACAAAACCACCAATGAAGTCTTCCTTGTTTCATTTGGTTGTGTTTCTTTCTAAAGCTTGTCATTAGAGATAAAGGAAGGTGGCTTATATAGGAGTGTGGACTCCATATTAGTGTGTTCTACAGTGCTGTCAAAAAGATTTTCTCAGATCGCTGTTCTGTCAAGGCACTGTAGACAAGCAAACACTGATAAGTCAGGGTAGAAAGATGCAAATTATGAGAATCTGGAAAGAGAAAAGAGCCTCACTCCCATGTCTAGTTTAAAGACTTTAACTAAGGACTCCAGAACCATTTATTGTCAAAGTGGCCAACCTAGAGTCAATAGAGACACTATGTGTTGAAATTGCAATAAAGAAAGCTCAAAGTAGAAAATAGTAACCCTTGGGTCAGGTTTCATTCTTTTCCCCAGACATCATCTGAGAACTTTGTTTACTAATAAAATGTTCTACCTTCCTGCATCTCTGAAATCTAGATGGCTACCTTATGAACTGTAATCCTGTCAAGTGCCCATGAGAGCTATCCTAAGTTTTCATTTAGATTCCTTAGCAATACTTTGAGGATGATTGTTTCTAACCCTCCCCAAATCCTAATATGACAATTGTAAAACTAAAATGAACTATGACTATCTTACAGAAGGCCATAACCATGCTCTCGGGTATGCCTTACCTTTCTTTCTGAGTGCCTCTTTCTAGATCCTCATGCTCAAGCCCAGTGGTCAAGCCCACGTTAAAATATCTTACAAAAAAACCCACAAAAATCAAACAACAACAAAACTCTATTTCATACTGAGTAGTCCTCAACTTCTTTGCCAAAACCTTGGTTTGGCCTGAATTGAGGTCTCTAAAAGATAAAGGGGACTCCTCAAGCTGCTTCAGGCAACAGAGTGGAGTTGTGCTTCCTTCCCTGTCTCCCATGACAATAAAATGCAAGAATAGCTTCCAGAGAATTGTGGATCCCCCCTACTTCTGTATTCCTGGAGCCCATCGGGCCACCCACACAACACAATAGAACAAAACCTGCCCTACCCTTGTGAACTCACAATCCTATTTGCAAATGAGATTTCAGAGTGCAGGCCTGCAAGTGCTTGGCAGCTAGCTCATCTGCAGGCATTTGAAGCCCAAGGGAAAAGTCTTTCCCTCTGGAATCTGAATCTTAATACAGCCTCACTGAGCCAGTTTAACTGGTCATAAAAAAAAATAGCCTTGTTATCCAAAAGCGTGGTTTCTCATAGTCAGTGCTGTCCCATAATTATTTTGTTCAGGAGAAGTCAAATGTTAACGGATTGATTTTTCTCCTTTAATAAACAAGCATTAGAGATGAAGGTTGTGAGGCTCAGAGCATCCCAGAAACACAAAATGATTGCTTAATTGAGGTTGCTTTTCTTTTTCCAAAGAACACCTTTAGGTGATGATACCATCCATTAAGGCTGTACTCTTACTTTATGACTGAATCCTCTGTCTTGTACTCGGCATTTGTTTCTGACAGTGTGATTTGCTTTCAGTACAAGATCTAAACAAATTTGGTCATTTGCTTAGAGAAATAAAAATGAATTCGGTACACAAGCTCTATGGGTTTTCTTAGCCTAGTAACATGCTGGTGGCTTGCAGTCTCCTCTAGTGAATGCTCTATGTGTGGCTCGCTGAATGAATACATGATTGTGTCTGAATGTTATAATATATCCCTGCCTTCAAAGGAACACCAAAATTTCATTAATGCCATGTGAGTCAAAGAACAGCAAAAGGCCACAGTGATGCATACATTCAGCATCAGGTTAAAATCCCAAGGGGGCACCAATTAGCAAGTTAAATGCAGTTTCTATTTCAAGCTAGATTGCAAAGCAATGGGATAATGCCACAGGCCTTTAAAGGGAACGCATTTTAATTGATCAACCTGTAGTCCTTGAATCCAAATGAGCCCTCCTCACATTCTCAAGGGGGAAACCCTAATTCTAGGTCAGCTCAAGAGTATAGAAGAGTATATTTCACAGGATGGCACATCCAAATTAGTAATGTTCTTTCCATGGGCCTAATCATAATGGAAAGCTTGTTTGTAAATCCTCTTACTGCTTGGGTTAAAAACCGAGGGATTCATTTGGGTAATTGTCACCCACACCCACCCCACCCCCCATGCCCTGGGCTTTTCTACTAGAATAGCACTGCCAGGTATTCAGTAAGTAACCTTGGAAACAAAGATAATTACTTTCCAGTATTCACTCTCAAAATGTAAAGATCACACAAAACGAGCGAGCGGTGGGAATGACTGTGTGGGTCCTTTTTCTGACAGTTGCTGTTCTGCAAAGAGAGACTTTCCAAGCATCTCGGCAAAGTCCTGCATCCAGTTGAGCCCTCTCTTTACATTCTGTATCAAGCACCATAGGGAGGAAGGAATGAGAGCAAATAGAATGCTTTAAGCAAGGTGCTCATGCGGATGAAGTTGCTTCCCCCAGCACATTAAGGTCCCTGGGCACATTGTGAACATCCAGGAAATGTTGGTAAAGTGAATGCTGTACTCATATTTTAGTGAAAATCATACCATTGCAGATCTGTACTAATAACTGGGCATGTTACCGTGGTACTTCACACAGGACTGTTTCTAGGGGGGTTTTTTTGTTTTTGTTTTTGTTTTTGTTTTTTTGGGTTTTTTTGTTTGTTTGTTTGTTTTTTGCTACTCTTCAACTACTTGAACCTGGTTTATCTTTCATGGAAAAAGTTTATGAATGATATGTTTTTCTTATAAATACTTAACATGAATAAGCCTGACTCAAGAAGCTATATGGCATTTCTGTTTTGGGATGTGATCTCATTATGTTGTCCAGGGTCCAGCAGTCCTCCTTGCCTCAGTCTCCCAAGTGATTGTCAGTACAGGTACAAGCCACACTACCAGGTTGATTGATGTATGGGTGGGAGTTATGTTTATTTGCTTTGCTGGTGACCAAACCCAATAGTAGACAAGTGCTCTACCACAGAGCCATATACACAGCTCAAAATAAAAATTTTAAGAACTACTTAGTGTGAAATATGTGAATTTTGAAAATGGCAACCTCATTGAAAGCAAAGATTCTTCTTTTCCTATAACATATGCACTGTCCAATGACTAATTCAATATGGAACTTTCTATATCATATACTGAATTTGAAACTTAACACCATAGCATACATATTAAATTCAAAGCTCTCCTAAATCCACTGAACTTGTCTCATAGCTTTACGATGTATTATGCTGCAAATGTGTCTTGAAAGACTTATTAAAATATGAAGACAGTTTTTATAACATTAAACCCGATTTTAATTTTGAATCAGAACATAGATAATCTATATTTAAACAAAGTGAGCGCTGAGGTAAATTTTATAGTCCTAGCCAAGCATCCCAGAGAGGAAGAAGTGAGACAGCCTGAGGCATCACAGTCACAGATCATTTAGGACCTGCTGTGCCTGCCGAAGACAGGCTGGCACAGTTTGATGTTCACTGCCTAGTATATGTATACGAGATGTAGATGACCAAGATAGACCGCAGTCTGGCAAAACACCTGAGAGTCCAAGTAGGTGGGAGCCAACAAGATAACCAGCCATTCTTTCTTTCAGAAAACAACCTCTATGGGATGGAAATGCAAGAGAGTCTTTTTCCACTTGTGACATTCAAAAATACATAGGCGGTGACTTCCTCTGAAGCAACTAGAGCAATTATTCAGCTCCAGAAATACTGCTAAGATCTGTTCATACAGGATAAGGAGACACATTTGTTTTTCACATAGTCTGCTGTTTGATAATCTGGTCCCTCACTGTAAGGTTGCTCATATGCTTCTTCTTGAGTTATAATAGTAGTAGGCATTAATTAAATTTATCCCCCTGTCCCCTCGTGCTTCCCCTCCCCCTCCTCCTCTCTTTGGTACAGGGCCTTGATATGTGTCCCAGGCTGGCTTTGACCTAGTGATCCTGCTGCCTCAGTTTACAAGTGTTGGTATTGTAGGCCTGCACTGCTGTATAGATAAACCTCCATCTTGGCAAGATGGACAGTTTGCTTCCTTTGCACAGCTATTGTGTGATCAATCCCTCTCTTCTGTTCCTATCACTCAGCTTTACTTTACTGGGTCTTAAAATGAACTCTGTTTCATCAGGAATATAAGATTTCTGATCCTTCATGGGATGAAAATGTGTTCAACGTCCAGGTCATCCTAGGATGGGAAGTAACATCAGTATAAAATTGCTCATGCAACATTCAAATTCATATGCAATGATCAGCAAGTCATAGTGTTTTCCATGGTACCTAATAACTCACAAGTTCCCATGTAGAAAATATGGGATTTGACTGCTTGGTACATCATATCTCTCTACTTTAGGGAACATGTAGTTATCTATCTGAAGGTAGGAAAATTAATTTGGTGTAGATTCATATGTTACTTTTACTCAAATATTTATTTGAACTCATAAAAAGTTAATTGAGATAATTTAAAAGGTGAAGAAGACATTTCAAATATTGACCAAATGACTGGGAAGTAACTTAAAAGTACTTAACATCAAAATCACTGCATGCACACTGCCATACCCCCTCCATAAAAATCACATCTCTCCTCAAAACCACACTCCCCAGGTGGGAAATTCATGTGCTGATTTGCTCTGCAAGGTGCCAAAAATGTAACTAAAGTGAGAAATGCAACCAAGTAGAAGGAAGAAATATAAATGTACAAACAGGATATTTTTGCTAGAGTCTTGGGCATTCAGGAGGTTTGTGATCATCATACAAATATATAAAATTTTCAGGAAGTTGTTTATTTCAACTCATTGTTTTCTCCCTTGGGAAAAGACTTCAACCCTGCAAAAGAAAAAGCAAACACATCATTAGGGTTTTTTTTCTCTTTAATTGTATTAAGATATGACTAACAAACAGAAACTGTATATTTACCATGCAATGTTATGTGATGTTTTGATATATGCAGACACCATGAAGTGATTAAATCAAGCTAATTAGCATCTATAACAACTCACACATTTTTTTGTGGTTAGAACACTGACAATCTACTGTCTTAACAGTTTTCAAATATGTAATACATTATTAGCAGTAGTCACCATGCTGGACAACATTCCTGACATGTAACTGACATTTTGTGTCTTCTCAACAGTTTCCCATTACTCCAGCCCCGTTCTCTTTCTGCTTCTTCAAACTCAATATTTAGATTTCACATACAAGTGAGATCATGCAGCATCCTTTTTTTCTGTATCTAGCTTAGTTCACTTAGTGAAGTATCCTTTTTTTTTTTTTTGTCTTTTTTTTATTTGATATAATTTATTTACATTTCAAATGATTTCCCCTTTTCTAGCCCCCCCCCCACTCCCCGAAAGTCCCGTAAGCCCCCTTCTCTTCCCCTGTCCTCCCTCCCACCCCTTCCCAGTTCCCCGTTCTGGTTTTGCCAAATACTGTTTCACTGAGTCTTTCCAGAACCAGGGACCACTCCTGCTTTCTTCTTGTATCTCATTTGATGTGTGGATTATGTTTTGGGTATTCCAGTTTTCTAGGTTAATAACCACTTATTAGTGAGTGCATACCATGATTCACCTTTTGAGTCTGGGTTACCTCACTTAGTATGATGTTCTCTAGCTCCATCCATTTGCCTAAGAATTTCATGAATTCATTGTTTCTAATGGCTGAATAGTACTCCATTGTGTAGATATACCACATTTTTTGTATCCACTCTTCTGTTGAGGGATACCTGGGTTCTTTCCAGCATCTGGCAATTATAAATAGGGCTGCTATGAACATAGTAGAGCATGTATCCTTATTACATGGTGGGGAATCCTCTGGGTATATGCCCAGGAGTGGTATAGCAGGATCTTCTGGAAGTGAGGTGCCCAGTTTTCGGAGGAACCGCCAGACTGCTTTCCAGAGTGGTTGTACCAATTTGCAACCCCACCAGCAGTGGAGGAGTGTTCCTCTTTCTCCGCACCCTCTCCAACACCTGCTGTCTCCTGAATTTTTAATCTTAGCCATTCTGACTGGTGTAAGATGAAATCTTAGGGTTGTTTTGATTTGCATTTCCCTAATGACTAATGAAGTGGAGCATTTTTTAAGATGCTTCTCCGCCATCCGAAGTTCTTCAGGTGAGAATTCTTTGTTTAACTCTGTACCCCATTTTTTAATAGGGTTGTTCGGTTTTCTGGAGTCTAACTTCTTATCCTTAAGTTTATCATTTGGTTGAGTTTTCATGAGATATGTTTAGGGTCAGCTTATATACTAATATAAGCACAAGTCAAATGAAGTGTAAGACCCCATTTTTACTTACAAATGCATCTCCCAGTTCTAAGCATCCAATGTGAACTGTGAAACAAGGCATAGTATAGCCATCAGCTTTGGTTCAAGTGACAAATAATTGCAGACTAAATTAGGGTGATGTCTTTGTAAAGAATTAAAAATGTATGCTGACTTTAGAACAATGACTTTGCAAAACCTAGCCTGGTAAAACCTGTATTCATGGGTCTAAAAAAAAATTTACCCCTTTCTCTATCCATTTCCACTGCCATGTAACTATAGTTCCCCACCATTGTGAGTGGGTAGAAGTTCTAATGCCTGATTCTAGACATGTGATTTCCTTTGGTCAAGGAAATGATACAGAAGTGTCTTTAAAAGTATCACATGCTATTGCTTGCTTAGTTGTTCCTCCGATATTGCCATAACAAGAGTATGCCCAGGCAATCATTTGACCTGAGATGAATGCAAAGAGCTAAAAAGCTTCAACCAGGCTCCATCTAGCACACAGCTCCAGAAGACTGAGACCTGAGGAATCAGAAATGACTACAATGATTGGCTAAACACAAAATACATGAGCCAGGATGAAAACATGTTTTGTTTTAATCATTGGCTTTGGGAGCTATTTGTTAGGCAGCAAAAGCTAATAATATTGTGCCATTTCTTTTCAAAGCTTTTTCCATAGCATGTCTCAATTATTAACACATTCGTTTTTCCATTCGGCTTTAGTTGCCAGTCTTTGTGTGTTTCACTTACATGAGTGGGACAAATTGTTTCTAAGTAGAATAAATACCTTTTTATTACCAATGGCTGGACTTTAAAAAAAAAAAAAAAAAAAAAAAAACTCTGCAATGCAAGCAAGGGTGAAATATCTCCTGGGGCAAAAACTAAGGCTTGGTTCTCTCCACAGCCCTTGCTTTCTTCTCTACTTCAAAAGTTAGTGAGCCAGATACTCTTATTTCTCGGTCTCTCTTATAGCTAGTGGGAGTCATGGAACCCAGACATGGTCTGTGAGCCCCGAGGAGAGGTATGCATCTGACATCTTTTAGAAAGCTTTGCTTCCCAGTAGGCATCTGTAGAGTTTGCAGAGCCCTACATGGTCTCTGACATTTGTAGCATGGCCGTGATGTGGGCTGTGTGTTTCTTCTTACTGAGATAAAACGTCCAAAACTAAGCAACTTGCTCAAAGCTTCACAGCTTCTAAGTGGAAGAAAGTCAGATTTTAACTTAGGTGTCCTGACTCTGGGGTTCTTTCCAGTCTACTAACAAGGATGATTTGAATGGCTTTGAACTAGAGGGGAAAGCTGGAATCCACTAATGGTGGTAAAGTGAAAGGGCCTCTTGGATTTCTGTAGAATTTGATTTTTGTGTGTGTGTGGTAAGAATACAACATGAGATCTACTTTCAAAAAACATTTAATTGTAAAATATATTTGGCTTAGGTGAAAAATTATTGGCTTAGGTGAAAGGTATAATAGATCTCTAAAGATAATTCATCTTGTTTAAATGAAATTTTATATCTATTAATGTGTGATCACTTGTTTTTTTTTCCTCCCACAAGCCCCTAGCAAGAATCTTTGATTTTATGAGTTTGACTAGTTAGGTAGGAGTCTCATACAAATGAAATTATATAGTGTATGTCTTTCTGTGAGTGGTATGCTTCACTTTGCATAATGTTCATCTATGACCCACAGGAAGGAATTTCTAAGTCTGAATTGAATTCCCTTGTATATTAACAGTACCTGATATTTATCTATTGCACTGTTAGATATTCAAGGGAATTTTGTTTTATTTTTCTAGAAACTTTCAAAAGTCACCAAGGGGAAGATGCCACTTTTTTGACTGTCCTGGATTTCTAGATGACATGCAGATTATTGACTGGCTGTCTCACAGACTTATACTGGGATATCATGCTGGTCCTATCACTAACCATTTGTCACCTCTCTGTGCCATCAGCATGTGGCATGTGACCCACAGAATGGTATAAGTCTGCTTATGTGCCTCATCTCCTTCCCCCTGCATTCCCCATTATAATTCTCATGCCACAGGCTATAACTTTCTGAAGGATATACACATGCCCTTGCCATTTCCGTTTCTATCTGATTGTTGGTCGACTGTACCTGACACAGGAACCTCAGGATGGATGAATTGGACCACTGGAGAAATGAGAACTGAGTTGTAGTTACAGATAACCTCACACTCTTCAATGTAAGGCAGCAGGAATGAGCAAGGGGTCAGAGATTCAATAAACCAGGACTGATGATTTGATGTGCTATGTCCCTACTGTGCTGTCAATTCTTCTCTAGACCCCAGAGTCCCATCATGACTAGAGTATGCTACATTCAATTTATTGCAGTGAGCGCTGTGCTGGGTGACATATGGCCAGCCTTTCTGGCTAAGTGAGAGGTCCATGACAAGCTGACCTTGAAGCTCAGACACTCCTTGGACTTCTCTGAACAACATAAAAGGGGTGATGATCCACAGCAAATTGTCACTGAGGCATATTCTGTGAAGTGCAATTTCTCACTGAAAAAATGTCCAGACAGTAAAGCACTGTCTGCAACCCAGAAATGGTGTCCTTTATATGACAGGCTTGGTGTGGACTCTGATCACTAGGCATCTTCCAAGCTAGGTGAAATTGTGGTTTTCCTGAGAAATATTATTTAGGCTACACTAGCCTCAAGGGAACTAGGCTCCTTTCCCTTACCCACTGCGCCTAAGAGTAAAAACCTTGGTTAAACAGGGGGATACTTGGTCTGTTCCACAAGTCTACACTTCACATGAGAGTAGACAAAGAGCTGATGGCAAAGGTCAGTATGTACTAGGCACTATTCCCTCTGTCTATTTGTAGGATCCAGACAGAAAGTAATCGGCAGGACAGTGGAAATACTGCAATTGTCTTATAGATCACCTTGTAGTCTAGCAAGCCCCTTCCCATAGAATTTAAGAGGCCCAGTGAGCCCAGGCACAAAACTCTGTAGATAAAGTCAGACATAATCTTCCCTTGACTACAAAATCCCAGAGTAGAGTCTGTATCACTGGCCTCATGGGACTCACTGTGTCTGGGAATATCTGGCAGATACCAGAATACAAAAAGTCAGGAACCAAGAGGCCAGGACTCTCTTCTCTGAGTCAGGGCTCTAATTTAGAAATGGAATCAATGGGAAGACATCCAGAGCTAAAATTGCCCATGCTGTAAAGCATACTTGTTTGTCAGGGTGGTGGCATGCAAGTGTGTTGGGCAATCGCCAGGGCCACAATGCTTTGCCACCTAGACAACAATTGTGATTCTCCTGTGTCCTAGCCTCATGAAGGGAAAGTGAGGTGCCCTGCTAAAAATGATTACCAATATGTCTTTTCTCCCCAAAAATATAAAAGCCAGAAGCCCGAGCTCCAGCTTCCCTTTTGACGTGGGACATTTTAGCTGGTGCAAGAAATATACCAAATACCTCCTCGGTGTCACTCTATGTCCAGGCTGAGGCTCATGTGATGTTTACGCCTCACTATGACCCATTTATAGCTGTCTTACTCATAGTCACTGTGTTCCCACATACATCATATGGGAAATGGAGTCCTCTCAACACTTGTCTGCATTTGTTCCTTTAACCACACACTCTGCAGGTGGTGTAGCAATTACTCCCTCCTATGTGGTGCTAAATCATACAGCCATAAACACAATGACACTTAAGAGTAGTGATACTCAAAGACAGACAGTGCCTCGTGCTCTGGTTTCATTTGCAATGGCTGATCATATAGTCAGAGCACACTGGTTCAAGCCTTCTCATGCATTGTAGGGTTAGCAAAAAATAAGACAAGGTCCTGGCATTTGTGAAGTCTTCTAGAGTTTACAAGGTACATTCATTCACAGTGTCCTATATAGTCATCAAGATCATACCATGAGGTCATTAGTACAAGCTACAACAACAACATGTAAGGGACAGCACAGACAGAGAAGAAGGTGTGTGTACTGGCTAGTTTTGTGTGTCAACGTGACACAGGCTGGAGTTATCACGGAGAAAGGAGCTTCAGTTGGGGAAGTGCCTCCATGAGATCCAGCTGTGGGGCATTTTCTCAATTAGTGATCAATTGGGGAGGGCCCCTTGTGGGTGGTACCACCTTTGGGCTGGTGCTCTTGGGTTCTATAAGAGAGACGGCTGAGCAAGACAGGGGAAGCAAGCCAGTAAGAAACATCCCTCCATAGCCTCTGCATCAGCTCCTGCTTCTTGACCTGCTTGAGTTCCAATCCTGACTTCCTTTAGTGATGAACTGCAACTTAGAAGTATAAGCTCAATAAACCCTTTCCTCCTCAACTTGCTTCTTGGTCATGATGATTATGCAGGAATAGAAACCCTGACTAAGACAAATTGGTACCAGTGTAGTGGGGTATTCCTGTGACAACATGACCATGTTTTGGGGAGGACTGTGGAAGGACTTTGGAACTTTGAGCTAGAAAAGCCATTAGAATATTAAGAGCTCGGTGGAAAGTTCTGTAGGAGCTTGGAAGACAATGTTAAGAACAGTGCAAAAGATGGAGGCCTGGCTTGTGAAATTTCAGAGGGAAGATTAAAGACTCTTACACTGGCCGTGTTTTGATTGTGAAGATTCTGTGGTTTTGGTTAGCTGGGGCTGAAGAATCAGCTGTGAGTAACAAGATACCAGAACCACTAGGACTGGAACTCAAGCAGGTCAGGAAGCAGGAGCTGATGCAGAGACCATGGAGGGATGTTTCTTACTGGCTTGCTTTGAACTGCAACTTGGAAGTGTAAGCTGAATAAACCCTTTCCTCCCCAACTTGCTTCTTGGTCATGATGTTTGTACAGGAATAGAAACCCTGACTAAGACAATGTGTGTCATTTATAACTCTATCTAAACAACCCCAAGCCCAGAAATCTTTTTTAAATATGAAACAAAGACTCATAAAGTCAGTGAAACAAAACTCTAAGTCAAATATTAGAAGTGTTTTACTGAAGTATGTGACAAAATCTTCTCCAGTAAAGTAGAGCTCAGTGCTTCTAGTGGTGGACAAAGAGATAAGTTGAGGGGATGGTGGCCGCAACAACGATATTTCCAAAGATTTTCATCTTTGATTTTCAAAGCCTTTGATACCATGTATGTCTTAACACTCTGGGTCTAGAGACAATGTTGATTATATCAAAAATACCCAGAATCTCCCAAGAAGGAAGGAAGGAGAGGGCCCTGGTCCTGGAAGGTTTGATGCAGCACGGTAGGGGATTACCAGGACAGAGGAGTGGGAGGGGGTTGATTAGGGAATGGGTAGAGGGAAGAGAGATTATGGGACATATGGGGAGGGGGGAACCGGGAAAGGGGAAATAATTTGGAATGTAAACAAAGAATATAGAAAATAAAAATAAAAAAGGAAAAAAATACCCAGAATCTTCTTAAAGCTGTCAAGCAATAGTCTATAGCAACCATAGGTTTTAGAACAATCCCAATGAATAGCCAATGTCTTGACATATAATTAATGGAAAATGAAAAAAAAAGTGGGCATCCCTGCTTTCTTTCATTAGTGCATGACTGAAAACCATTGTCCTAGAGGCCACCTTAAAGCTGGTTGACTCTCCTGTGGTAACAGTGATCATAATGAACAGTTCAAACTCTCAGCATTCAGATAAAAAGTATGGCCTTGAGGGAGTTGTAACCAGCTAATGGCTGAGAGCTCTTTCCCCTATGCTAAATTATTTTTCAAAACTTTCCTAAAATGAGAGTAGATAAATGTGCACAGGCCATACAGCTTGGTATACATTCATGGGTACAGCAGTGGAATAACGGATACAAAGAAATAGATCTGTATGTTTGATACACTGAAATAGTGTATCAAAAATTTGACTTATAGGACTGGAGGTTTGGCTTAGTAGTTAAGAGTGCTAGGAGGCATGGGATTAGTTCGACCTTCTTATATTTGTTGAGGTCTGTCTAGTGACCAATTATATGGTCGATTTTGGAGAAGGTACCATGAGGTGCTGAGAAAAAGGTATATTCTTTTGCTTTAGGGTGAAATGTTCTATATATATATCTGTTAAATCCAATTGGTTCAAAGCTTCAATTAGTTTCATTGTCTCCCTGTTTATTTTCTGTTTTCCTGATCGGTCCATTGAGGAGAGTGGAGTGTTGAAGTCACCCACAATTATTGTGTTACTGATGGGACTTTCGGGGAGTTGGGGTCCAGAAAAGGGGAAATCATTTGAAATGTAAATAAATATATCAATAAATTTAAAAAAAAAAAAAAAGGAGTGCTTGCTGCCCTACCAAAAGACCCAGGTTCAGTTCTGAGGATCTGGATAGGTTTCTAGCACGCACATCAGGGAGCCCTCAACTGCCTATTAACTACAACTCCAGGGGATCCAATGCTCTTTTCCAAGTTCTGCATGTGCATGTGTGCACCCCTCCCCCACCACATACACATGCCCTCTCACACGTAAATTAAAAAAAAAATTAAATCTTGGGGCTAGAGAGACAGCTCTGCAGTTAAGAGCACTGACTGCTCTTCTGAAGGTCCTGAGTTCAAATCCCAGCAACCACATGGTAGCTCACAACCATCTGTACTGAAATCCTACGCCCTCTTCTGGAGTGTCTGAAGACAGCTACATTGTACTTATATAATGTTTTTTAAAGATTTATATAATAAATAAATCTTTTTTAAAAAATTAAATCTTTTTTTAAAACTTTGACTTAAATGTTATTGCACTTGTTCAAATGAATACCAGTATTAAATAAGTTTTTCATCTTCGCGGAGTTTAGCAGAGTTTTTTAAACTATACAAATAAATGAATGCCAGATGTATAGTTGGACGGGGTTTCTCTTGTTTGTTCTTGAGGCTAGAGGTGGAATGCAGGGTCACACACAGGGTAAGAAATGGTCTAACATTAATTTATACCCCTATCCTCTGTGACAAGTGTTACACCGTCATCCCCCTTGTGAGTATTTTTTCTTAATTTATATGTGATCTGCAAACTCCAGTGGCTTGATTTAAATTTTCTGCTAAAATAGTAATCCTTTCAGGCCTTAAGAAACCACGTGTCCAATAAAAGTTCTATTAAGAAAACTGGCACAGCTACTGGACAAAATACAAAAAAATACACTGATATGATGAAGAAGAAATGTAAAATTTAATACAAATAGTATTGAGAGTACATTTCTTTTAGCCATTGGTTAATATGTTAGTGTCTTCAGAACTCAAAAAGGTCAACAAGCTGAGGGGCCCAAGTGAGGATGCTTCGGTCCCACTTGAGAGGGAGAAAAAAGCAATCACAAGTGGGGATAGAGCAAGGAACCTGGGTGGGAAAGGGGACAGGGAGAGGGTGGGAAGGGAGAGAAACATGATCTGCTATCCCTGCTTGGGTGGGGGAACAGGATTGAAGCCCTGAGGGCCAGCAGAAAGAATGGAAACAGACAACCTAGAGAGGTAGGAGGTGGGAGAGCTTCCAGAATGCACCAGACTGAGACCTGGGAGGTGAGAGACTCTCAGGAATCAAAGGGAGGGATCTTGGATGAAATGCCCTACAGTGGGGAGAGGGAACTTGTAGAGCCCACCTCCAGCAGGAAGACAGGGCATCAAGTGAGGTTGCCATCCCACAGTCAAAACTCTGACCCGTAATTGTTCCTGTCTGAAAGAATTACAGGGATGGAAATGGAGAGGAGCCTGAGGAAAAGAAGGTCCAGTGACAGGCTCAAAGTAGGATCCAGCTCAAGGGGAGGTCCCAAGGCCTGACACTATTACTGAGGCTATGGAGTGCTCACAAAAAGACCTATTGTAACTGCCCTCCTAAAGACCCAACAAGCCGCTGAAAGAGTCAGATGCAGATATTTGCATCCAACCAATGGACAGAAGCAGCTGACCCCTGTGGTTGAATTAAGAAAGGCTGAAAGAATCTGAAGAGAAGGGCAATCCTGTAGGACCAGCAGTCTCAATTAATCTGGAACCCTGAGATCTCTCAGATACTGGACCACCAAATAGGCAGCACACACCAGCTGATATGAGGCCCCCAACACACATACAGCAGAGGACTGCCAGGTCTGTGTTCATTCAGAGATGATACACCTAATCCTCAAGAGACTGGAGGCTCCAAGGAGTTTAGAGGCCAGGTGGGGAGGGGGTGGAGACGTCCACATGGAGACAGAGGTGTGGGGAGGAGGTATGGGATGTGAAACAGTTGGAGGGTGGACCAAAAGGGGGATAAAATCTGGAGTGCTAAAAAAATATTAAATACAATTTTTTTAAAAAATGTTAGTGTTTTGATTCCCAACTTGTCTTTATATAACTATATTTTTCATGGGGGCAAAAAAATCCTTTTTTTCCAGACATTTCTCGTGCATCCTGTACAAGCTCGAACTCATCATGTAGCTGAAAATGGCCTTGAATTTTGGATGCTTCCAACCAACCTCTCCGGAAAATTACAGGTTTATGGCTGTGGCGACTGATCTTACGGCTTAATGGCAGCACTCTACCACCTGAACTCCAGTCCCTAGGCCCCTTTTCTTGATAGGATTGTCTGTTGAATGTTGGGTATTAATATTAATTTTCAAGAAGTAGAATGATTTGGATTGCCATCTTAGAAACATAAGTAAATGCCTTAGTCCTCCACCTACTGCCAATCATTCAAATATTTTAAAAGCTAATAATGCCCTATTCCTAACCTTTAAAGACATCACAAAAAATATTTCTTTAGACAGGGTCTTTCCACTAGATGGCCCTTTCTTTCCTGGAACTCTACATAGACCAATCTAGCCTCTACTCAGAGCCTTGAACTCACACAAGTCTGTCTGCTTCTGCCTCCTGACTGCTCGGATTAAAGCATGTGATACCATGTCTGGCTTCACCAAAATGTTTTAACTACATAATCTTAAGAGTTAAAGAGTCAGAAAAGGATGTTCACAGAAAGAAAAAATAGCAGATCTTAAAGAGCCCATTTATAGGCAATTGTAAATCATTCCTAGGTTGTGGGCATTTTTTTTTAACTCAAAATAGGATCTCAAGGTTGGCTGTACACTAGAAACACCTGGAAATTTGCTTGTAATCCCAAACCCCAGGTTGCTTTTCATGGGGGCAAAAATTACAGCAGACTCTCTGGGGATTCAATCCATTTTTTACAGTTTCCTCCGTACTCTAATGTGAAGCCAAGGTTGACAACCACAGGTCTAGAACTCCTTCCCAGGTCTCCTCACACTTCAGTGTCTGGATGCCCTAGAGATCTTATTAAACTGCAGATTCTGACTATATAAGCTCTGGGGATGGAGCATGAACTTGTTTATGCCCCCTACCGTCCTAGGGGGTGCTGGTGTTCCATGGGGCATGCATGGGAAACAAAGGGTCTAGAGAGGTGATTCTGACCAGGGCTTGCCAGCTCACCATAGACATGTAGGAAGACCATGAGGAAGGGGTGCCAATGGCATAAGCAGGCATCCTTGAAGAATCCCCACAGCAGTTGTCTGACCCCAAAGTCAACAATATGGAGAGGAAAGGCAAACCCCAGTCTAGATAGAGCTGTCTCTGGTGAAAAAAAAATATCCTTCCAAACTTGAACCAGAACAGAGCATTTGGTCTCTGGTGTAATAAAAGGTTTCTTCTGGGAAGCACTGCCAATAAAACCTGAGAGATTTTCTGATAAACGTAATGAGATTAAGAGTCCCTTCTGGGAAATTAGATTTACCTGCTTTGCTAAATTTGCCTTGTAACAGAGTTTAATGATCACTTGTACCCAGGCTCACAATGTTTGCTAGCCTCACTTTTTATTTTCTTATTCCAAGTGTTGAACAGGATTTCTGTAGCCTCTTTAAGCTACTGTGAAATAAAGCTTTGATGAATGCCCGGAATCAATGCATTAGAGAAACTGCTTTAACATCCTTTAGCCCGACCTGCCTGAGCTCCTGACTAGAGATTTGGTTGTGTTTTCTCTGTGCGTATTGTGGAAACCAAACCCAGCCTTCACATCTCAGCTCTCCTGCTTTCTACCTGTGCACCCTGGACAAGTTATCGAACCATGTGAGCCCCAATTTTTTTTTTTTTTTTGGTGATTGATAGAAAAATAACAGTGTCAAGCTCATCTGATTGTTGTGAGGATAACGCATTAAGGCATTTTGCAGACTGCCTCCCACCTAGAGTGAACTATGCTATTATTCTCAAAGACCCACGCAAAGCTTATGAATCAATGCATCCTTCCTCCTCTGTTTTCCAAGCAAGATTTCCAGACTGTGTCATCTCAGATTCAAGCTCTTAGTGGTGTTGATGGTTGAGAGAGAACTAAATGTACTGAGAGGAGAAATGAAGAGAATTAACTGAGGGCTCGACAGCCATCAAAATGGCTCTGCTCTCATACAAACCTGTTGACCTGAGTTCAATCTCCAGAACACACATGGTCGATGGGGAAAATAGTCTCCTGTCCTTTGATCGACACAGACACATAGATGCCATGGAATGTGTGTACCATACACATATGTGCTCTCTCTCTCTCTCTCTCTCTCTCTCTCTCTCTCTCTCTCTCACACACACACACACACACACACCACCACCACCACCACCACCACCACCACCACCACCATCACCACCACCACCAACAACAACAACAATAACAACAACAACAATACTAGAGCAGCAACAATAGTAGTAGTAGTAGTAGTAAATGAAATCAAAATTATTTTTAAATTGAATAGACTAAAACTAATTTATAGAAAAGAAAGACTTAGGAACTCAATAGAAAACTGAATTTCTCAGGGATAGATAAGGCATTTCAAATCTCCTTATTCCATGGAAGGCTGAAGAAAATTCTCACGAGTCATGGAAACATTACTTGGAGTAGTAAATATAAGACAGCTCCTAACTGACAAGATTCTGGGGCATAAAATTAGAATTAATGCTGAGCATTTACCTGCCATTTCAAAGAGCCAGAAGAGACTTTACTTTAAATAATGTGGAAATGGACAGACTAGTGGATCCCATGGCTTAATAGAACCAGGGAAATAGACTTATGAGGGAGGCAGATCCATTCCTAGCAATTTAACCATTAATAAAACCCTGCTATAAATGGAACTTGAGAGAAAAGGTAGCTTGTCAGAGGGCAAAGGAGCCATCCCCATTAGACAAAATAGGTCAGGCAGCAAGAAAGGTGTCATGTCTCCTGACTTGATAAGTTGATCAAGGATGACAGGCCTTGTCATTTTTGAACTGACTTAAAAGGGATAAAGAATATACAAGGGGTTTCTTTCTTGTTTCCTTTCTTAAAAGATAACTATATCAAATAGAATCTTGGAGCAAACTGAAAATATTTAACACAGTTTACAGGTTTGTGCTTAAAGCATATATATATATGCATATATGCATACATATACATATATATACATATATGCATACATATACATATATATGGGTGTGAATGTGGTTGTATATGTTCAGAAATATGTTTTTTTTTAAATAAATGCCATGCTTCTTGCAGAGATTTCTTAGGGCTGGACCATCATTTTGATTTTACTGATTTTGCTGGTTACTCTGAGTTTTGTCCTCAGAATTCATAAGAAAAGGCAAGAGAATAACTGAAAATGGAAGAAGTTAAAGAAAGTGAAGAAAAAAAAGAAAGTGATGAAAAATTTAGATCTATCTCACATGTAAAATTTTTAGTTCATTTTCTACCCGTCCCCTCCCCCACCAACACCTGCTTCCTAAGACTCAAGAACCAAGAAAATCATATCCCTACTGCTGTTCATTTAGACATAGTTTATAGTGGTTTCCTCTGCTAGAGGCATCTGGAAAAGCACTTTCATGCTTAAAAATAATCTTTCCCATCTTCACAAAGTTAAACATAATTTAATGTCTCAAATACATATACAAAATAGTAAACTAAACATAGTGGCACTTGCCTCTGATATTGGGGACTTTGGAGGCAGGTGGATCATCACAATTTGAGGCCAATCTTGGTCTACATGGCAAGTTAAACTCAGGACTATAAAGTAGTACCCTATCACAAAAGGACAAACCAGAGGGATAGGAGAGGGAAAGGAAAGGAGGAGGAAAAAAACAGAGAGAGGAGGAGAAGAGGGGGAGGAGGGGGGGAGAGGGAAGGAAGGGATGAGGGAAGGGGGGAAGGCAGAAGGAAGAGGAGCTGGAAGAAGAAGGGAGGGGGGAAAGAGGAGAAAAGGGAAGAGGAAGAGAGAAGGGGAAGAAGGAGGAGGGAGAAGAAGGAAATGCAGGACAAATAGTCCTTGGTAAAGTTGATAATGATGATAAAGGAGTTCTAGAGATAGAAGCACAGCAAACATGTTTGTGTGTGTGTGTGTGTGTGTGTGTGCGTGTGCGCGCGCACGCGCGCGCGCGTGTGTGATGTAGCAAATATTTATATGGCTTTGGGCTTTCTTCTCTGAAACTTTGTCCTCCCAAATAAAAATTTCTGAAATAGCCCCCAATAGTGCTTTACAAAAGTGGCAGAGTGTTACTTGCAGAACTTGATCACAAAAGAATTTGCTTGCTTGGATCACATGCTCTGTGGCAAGCCAGTTGCCATGGTAGGAAAGTACCCTGACGGGTGAGGTCTCCAGGGAAGGCACAAAAACCTACTGATAACAGTCATCCACATCTACCCAGCAATGTGAGTGATCACCCTGAGACCAGAACATGTGGTCTTGTCAAGACTTTCAGTTTGTATCTTGACCACACTAGGCTGGAATAATTTCCCTCAGCCCCTTCTGAACAAATTAATACATATTGTTCTTAGAAGTCTTTAAGTTGTGGTGCCTAGTTGCACAGCAATAAACAGCTAATACTAACTGCCTTAGCTAAGTCCAGCTGTTATATTTTCTACCATTTAATAGGTATTATTGATAAGAATCATGAAAATTTGATGTTACATCTGATGTTCAGATGCATAATCCTAGTTGCAAGATAGAAATATAAGGCTTTGGGCATTTCTTGAACTGATAGAAAGAAGGAAACTGTCAAAAATTATGGAACCAGCATTCCAAGAACTGAAAAGTTTAGCCTTCTGAAAACATGCCAACCTGACTGGCTGACTTTGAGCCAAAGCTCACAGGACAACAATTAAACACCTGGCTATTACTTCTTAACACATCCCATTTCTGTTTGCACACCAAGATTGGGCTTGTTAGGGAGACCACCACTGGCACTGCCTGGAGGGCTAGAATCCAGAGGGTGGATAGCCCAGAGACCTAGGATAGAACCAAACATGACTGGCAAAAAAAAAAAAAATTCAATGAAATGATTCCTAATGATATGCTGCTATACTCATAGAACAGTGCCTAGTCCAATTGTCATCAGAGAGGCTTCACGCACCAACTGATGGGCAGACATAGAAACCAACAGCCAAATATTAGGCAAACGGCCCACACAATCAACTAACCAGGACTCATAGGGGCTCACAGAGACTGAGGTGGCAAACACAGAGCCCACAGAGGCCTCTGCTAGCCCTCTGCATACGTGTTGTGGTTGTTTAGCTTGGCATTTTTGTAGGACTCCTAACAGTGGGAGTGGGGCTGTCTCTGACTCTTTTGACAGCTTTTGGGGCCCTTTTCCTCCTAATGGGTTGCCTCATCCAGACTTAATAGGAGGGGAGGTGCCTAGTCTTACTGCGATTTGCTATGCCATGGTAGGTTAATATCCATAGGAGACCTTCTCTTTTCTGAAGAGAAACAAAGAAGTGGATAGGGGTTGGAGAGCCAAATGGCGAGAGGGGCTGACTGAGGAGAGGAGGGAGAACAAACTATTGTCAGGTTTAAAACAAATAATTAAAAAAAGGAAAAAACATACTCTTCAAAAAAAAAAAAACAAAACAGAGAGAGAAAACTCTATAGCTGGGTGGTGGTGATATACGCCTTTAATTCCAGTATTAGAGAGGCAGAGGCAGGGAGATCTTTTGAGTCAAGGCCAGACTGGTCCACAGAGTGAGTTCTAGGACAGCCAGGGCTACACAGAGAAACTCTGTTTTGAAAAACCAGGAACAAAAATAAATAAACTGCAATCAGATAATTATTTTCTTTGTTAGAGGGAAATGGGTTTGGATGGGGCTTAAAAGCTACCAAATTGGTAATTAAAGCCATGTGATTCTCCAGGGTAAGGGACATAATCTGGAAGACCAGAGAGTAGGAGAGAGGACTAACTGATACATAGGTCTGGGTCTTGGGCTTTGGTTAAAATTAATGGCACTGGTGATCCTCTGTGGTGAGGCCCTACCTTTACAAGAACTGTGGATAGATACACAACATAGCACCAATTACACTGATGAGGTTCGGCATGCCTGTGGGAACTGGGATGACTTCAGCTCCCTTTTAAGCACAATCTGGCTATTGTTTGGATCCCTATACCAGTGTGGATGGCTTAATATCTTTCTCCATGTCTTATCCCAAGAACAAGCCATGGCTCACCAATGAGTCACTATACACATTAAGTATACATGTATACCAGGAAAGTGTGGCTGGTTTTTTGTTTTTGTTTTTGTTTTGTTTGTTTGTTTGTTTGTTTTTTGGTTTTTGGTTTTTGGGGGTTTTTTTGCATTTGGAGACTTGCATCCCAACAGACTTGCTATTCAGGCAAAGAAGCACTTTGCAAATTCAGAATGAGTACAGCCTGTTGGTGAATAGAGGATGTGATAAAAGTCATCGACTCAGTTTTTGTCAGATAAGCTTCAAAATCACCTTTTGTTCCCCAGTCTATATTTCCGAAAAGAGGTGGTTAGTAACTAGGCAGGTCCCCGAGACTCTAATGTGTAGTTGGTACCACAGACCAAGGCTCCAAGTATATCTAGCATTTTGCTCTAATGTAAAGGTAATTAGAATTAAAAAGAAAAGTGATTCTTGCCAAGAACCCAAGCCTGGACAACTCAATTGTTCAGAAATCAACTTCAGTTCTTATATCATAATATTTTAAAATAAGCTATAAAGCTGTCTATCACTTATCCAAGTAGCTGCAATCCTTTGGTTCTGTCTGCTCTTGGACATGAAAAGCGTTCAGATTTAGAGCCTCCTTTCTGTTTTACTTCCACTTCTTTGACATCCATAAAAGCTTGTTTGAATGAAGATTATTAAACCCAGCTCCTTTGTATTATTGCATACCTAGAACTTGACAAAGCCCTCATTAGAAATCTTTCCATATAGGGCTGACTTAGTAAAGTGTCTGTTGCATAAGCATGAGGACCTGTGATACCCAATATCCACATAAAAGCCTGGCATAGCTGTAACCCCAGTATGGAGAGCAAGAGGAAGCAGAAGTGGGTAGATTCTTTGAGCTCAATATCCAGCCAGTGTGGCCTTCATGAATGAGCTTTAAGTTGAGTGAGAAACCTGTTTAAAAGGACTAAGGTAGAAAGTAATAAAAAAACAAAAAACAAAAAACAAAAACAAAGCTGGGCAGTGGTGGCGCACGCCTTTAATCCCAGCACTTGGGAGGCAGAGGCAGGTGGATTTCTGAGTTCGAGGCCAGCCTGGTCTACAGAATGAGTTCCAGGACAGCCAAGACTACACAGAGAAACCCTGTCTTGAAAAAAAAACAAACCAAAAAAAAACAAACAAACAAACAAACAACCAAAAACAAAAGAGTGTCTATGAGCAGGTAAATGTGTCTGTGAGCAGGTAAATCTATAACATTGGCAGAAGTCCTCATCATTTACATGAGGATTGTCTCTTGTGATATACAAAGTCTATTAAACTACTTGGGAGCTGTCCTATCTGCCACCCGAAAAGCCTGCTTAGGATATAATTAAGTGTTACACAGCCTGAATCCTGGCTTCTGCACTGTCTAGCTGTGCCACACTGAGACAACGCATGTATGTGCTCTGTCCCGTTTTCGCATGTATTCATTGGCATCACCCTTACATGCATTTTTTTTTTAAATTTGAGTCTCGTGTGTGCTTAGAACAGAGCCTGATCATTGGAAACAATATAACAAGAATTTGTTATTAACTGTTTTATTGATTTGTAGTTTATCTGAATTTTCAATCTGGCAATGCTTCTTACTACACATTTGAATGTTGGCTATAAAACTGGGGTGGGTGGATGGATAGGCACTTGGTATGTCAATGATTCTCCAAGTGTAATCTCCAACCCTCTGCCAGTAGCAACAATGACCACCGTGGACACTTGTTACAAATGTACATTCCTGGACCCATTCTAGATTTGCGAAATCAGGAACACTGAGGTTTAGCCCAGAAGTCTAAGATTCGGCAATCCTTCCAGATAATTTTAACATAAAGATTTGAAAGACTGGGGGAATAAAGGAAGGCATATTTGTGCCGAGAGGACATATGTGAGAAGGGAGTAAGGAAGAAAGAAGAAAATGTGAGCTAAGTACAATATTGCATATGTATGAAAATGTCACAGCAAAACCCACGATTTTGTGTGCTAACTTAAAAAATAGTTTTAATTGAAAACCATCATTCTAAGACTTTCCTTCATACTCTAAGGCACTTGCCAAGAATGCTGTCCTTGGTGCTGCCATGGTCCCCATTCTCCTCAAGATCTCAGTTAAAAATAGGAAAAGGCTTGTTTCTTGAATTGGCAGGCCATCCATGCAAAGTCAGCCAGGAAAAATAACTACACTATTGGATTCTAGAATCTAAACCTACAATGATCTCGGCAGGTTGGAAAATGTCTGCCAAAATTCGCAGAGCTGTTTTGATTTTTAATGGAGACAGCTTTGTATTTCACCTAGCTCAAGTTTCTTGGCATTTTACCTCCTACATGCTCAGTGCGGCTGTCAGTAGTGAGGCTGGGCTACAGACCCTATGGCCCTAGCTCATACCATAATAATAAGGCTGCAGAATTGCAGCAGATTATTCAAAGTTGGCCTGTAGTGCAAGAGGTGAGTTCCTAGTGACTACCTCTTGATATTTCAGAATTTGATCACCTAGTGAGAAAGAGAGAAAACTGAGTGGGGACTGAGCTATGAAAGGTCAGCAGGGGCAGGATGTGTTAAGGGAGTTCCACAAGCACTGTGATGTGGGTGCATTTGCAAACCCCATTGGTATAGAGCATTATCAGCAATTGAGATTCATGTGCCCCTCTTCCTGCTCACCATGGGCTCTGAAGTCAGCTGGGACGGTGGAGTGGTGTGCTCCTGGCAGTGGAATCATGTCTATAATTGGCTCATTATTGGATTGGATTTGGCAGGAAATGACTCCCAGGTTCTCTACCTCCTGACAGGTAATAAGGGGCAACCTTTGTATATGATGCTGCAGGGAATCTAAGACACATTTCTTGTCTGCTGGTGATGATGGAAATCTTTCCAGAAGAGCTCACTTACAGAATGGTGATTTAGGGCATTCTGAAGTAAAGCTTCCCCCAGACCTATTGTTTTCTACCTAGTAGTACTTCTTATATTCAGATATTCAGCCTAATTCCTCTAATTCTGGATGTTTTGTGTTAGTGTGTGTGTGTGTGTGTGTGTGTGTGTGTGTGTGTTTGTATGTATGTGTGTGCTTGTGTTGCTTTGGTGCTTACATGTGAATAAATACTGTGCTGAAATACAATTTTCCACTGTTCGCTTATTTGCATGTATATGGGTGGATGAATCGCATATCACCATGTGGCAGTTAGAAGGCAACTTCAGGGACTTGGTTCTCTCCTACCATGTAAGTCCTGGGGACTGATCTCAAAGTGTCAGGCTTGGTGGCGAGTGTCTTTATCCACCAAGCCATCTTGCTAGCACAATTATATTTATTTGCTTGGCATCAGGGTATGTAGCTCAGTGATGGAGCACTGGCATTCATACAGTTTGGTCACCAGCACAAGACATGGGATGTAAGAAAACACTAAATATGGGCAGGAATTGATTTCTTTCGAAATACATCTGTCGTGATACATTATTGGTAGAAAAAAAGATTATTACCCCTACTGCATATGAACTTAAATAGATGTTACTTCAGAACCAGGCTTAAAATTATATTTCTCTGACGGGAAATGACAACACATCCCACAATCTTCCACCCTGTGAAGTTGGAAGTCACACAGACATGAATTGCAAATCCAACTCCTGTCTAACTGATCTTCCAGCACTGATGAGAGAGGCTTGAAACAGAATGAACATGAAGATACTTTTGAATTCTCAAAATCAAGTCTGGAGGCTTGATAATGTTATTCCTACTGCTAGATCCTAGTTAAAAGATGTGATTTAGAGGTTTTCTTTATAAACCCCTAACAAAACTCTTTTTCTTTATTGCCTGCTTATGGTGCCCCTCTAAGCAGCCATTTCACAAAGTCTGGGGGTTCCCATATTATTTAATTAGCACCTGTATTTGTTAGTGACAGCCTGCCTGCCTGTTTCCCTCTTACTGCAAAAGAGACATCACTCAATTACCAAATTAAGTAATGGAGGGAGGATGAGGGGGGGAGGGAGGGAGGGAGGGAGAGGGGGCACCTACTAATTGGGTATAAGTGGGGCCTTAAGGTTTTGGCAGGATGCAGTGTTGTTCAGACAGACGTGGTTCTCATTTTAGTCCCTGGACCAGGCTTCTACAGTCTTTGCATGAAATCGGTAAGATGCCTTTGTCTACCAAGCCTATCCAAAAATAAATGTTCAGAAAGTGAACATTTGACATCAGAGAAATAGTAGCTCGATCTCTAAATGTTCTTAACTCTGATCACATTGGGGGGGGGCGGAAATCCAAAAATTACAAATCATTTACTAGTTGAAAATGGGGAGAAAAGGAGAAAATTTCCTTGAAGTTTTCAATATAAAACGAAAGTGCTCTGGTGAAAGCTGGTAATGCCTTCTGGAGCAAGGGGCTTTGGAAAACTGCCACCGAGCAGGCTTTGAAAACTGGAGCTGCAGCGCCTCCTCCAGGAAAACGAGGGCACTTGCCGGCTGGAAATCATCTCGGTAACAACGGAGGCCGTGGCAAAGCAAAGTAGGAGGAGCCAAAGAAAAAGCAGGTCCTCCGGGATGCTTGAGAGCCTCTGGGTGAGCTCGGATTAGTCACAGATAATTAGTGCCTTTTCATGTTCAGCACACTTTCTTCCCGATCTCTACAGAAATAGGCTGAGCTACTCTTTAGAGGGCATTTTATTTAAAAGCGAAACAATTCCCAGCTTTGGAAGCGAGAGGCAGGGTGCAGGGATAGCAAAAGGAACGAAACACCGCACTGTCCTTAGGGTTCCACCACTTACATTCGCATTCTGTTCAGACTGGTCATGGAATCCCAATACAGCATTAAGTAGAAATGGAGTACAAGTGTGTACCAGAACATGTAGCATCTGGTGGCTTCTCTCAAGTGGCAAATTCTGTGTCAGGGAGCCTGTCCACAACATCTCATGCAATCAAAACTGACTGCTTTGATCACCATATATATATATACCCCTCGCTGAGTCAAAACCTTGTTTCTTCATTCACCTGTGAGAAAATGTCCCTTCTCACATCCACACCCAACTAACTACTCGACATTTACTTCTAGCGTAGTCATGTCTGACACAATAGGTGCACACATACTTTAAAATTTTCCTAATCGAGCGTGGTTCATAGTGTTAACATGCATTTTGAAGGGAAAAGGCTAATCCAGTCAGGGCAAATTCTACTTAACCCATGTAGCAAATGATTAAGAAATGAAAATGGATTCTGAATAAATAAGATGTATGAACACTTGGCATTTAGTGAACCTGCTTGGCAAGTTTTTAGGAATTGTCTTGGAACTAAACACCAGACACCTTTTGTACTATTTGAGAGTCAGGCAAGAGCTAGGTCGGAGGGGCTTGCCAAGAATTGAGTTGCCCCTGCTGTATCACGTCAGGACAGGTCTTCTACGGTGTAAGGAAGTTATCACTGGCCCTCCAACAGAAGGCTGCCACTGACTTTCTGGCAATAGGGCATGCTTGCTTTTTGCTGTTTTCCAGCAGTCAAGAGGAATTGTTGTGAGCTGTCTTGGTGCCACCTGCCTGGATGAAAGAGACTCTAATTTGTCGACTGCTTAATAGAAAATTCACTCAGTGGGAAGCCAATTGACCATCCCTGCCTGGGATTAAACCAGCTACCACCTCACCATCTGCATAAAGATATAAACCAGAGCATGTGGATTAATGAGTTCACAGGCAGGGGACACTGGCAAGGGAGCACAAGTAAATCTGCAAGTCTTGATTTGTTCCTTGTGATGCCTTCTTCTCAAACACCACAGCATGGGTGGAGAATTGAAACGAGCAGCGTTGTCACGATGCAGCCAAGTCTGATTAGACAGCCCAGAATTCACTTTCCTGGTTTTCTGCGTGGGCTGCACACAGCGTGAGAGGGGAATGAGAGAAAAGGCTTCATGGCTGGAAGACAGCTACACTTGAGAACCACACGGCTCTGCCTGACAAGCCTTCTTCGTTCATCCTGGGAGCAAAGGCGGACTCCGCAGAGGCCTGGCTTTTCTCAGCAGCAGCTAGATTGACCCTGGCCAGGGCCCACACCATGTCCTGCAGTCATAATCTGGTTCTACCCTGTCTCCTCTCCTCCCTGCACTTCCTTTCCTTCATTTACCCTTTAGTCTTCTTTCATGCTTTCACATTTTGCAGTCATTAACCATTTTCTTTTCCTAAGACCTTTAAGAAACAGCAAGTTCTTGTGTTCGCATACAATATTTCACATATTAAGCTATGAGCCAGGCTACGTGCTCTGATTCTCTGTACCTGATCATCTCTGAACCTGGAGGGGTATCCTAGATGCTGACTGAATGACTGAATGGGAAAACATTCAAGCAAAGAAACAAAGAAGCCAGCACAGAAGAGTTGTGGTTCAGTGTCGTCCTTGGTGCGAGGGAATTTCCTCAGCCTTGTAGCCTTTGCTTGTTTCACTCAAAGCTGGCACACAAAAATATTCAAAAGGACTACGGTTGACTA
This sequence comes from Apodemus sylvaticus, assembly GCF_947179515.1. Classification (NCBI taxonomy): domain Eukaryota; kingdom Metazoa; phylum Chordata; class Mammalia; order Rodentia; family Muridae; genus Apodemus; species Apodemus sylvaticus. Next base: position 34,020,598 of record NC_067495.1, read on the forward strand.
AAAGAACATTTTTAAAAGAATGCAGCGGATGGCAGTGATTCAAAGGACTGGGTGAATAATATTGCAGATGCTGGAGTGATTTACAAGCAGGGTGACTCTAGTGCAATAGAGTAACCATTCTTAGTTACTCTACTGAGCCATAAATGAATAAGCCATCCCTTGTGGTTGACACAAGAGGTAAGAGAAACCTGAATGTGGAACACAGGAAGCTGCGTCAGCCATTCTCAAGCATATGACAAATGGGAGCTTGTGGTGATGAAGTTATAATGGCGCTCTTGGTTGCTTATATTTGCTACTAGTGTGTAACAATGATTTTAAAAGTTTGCAGAACTGCTGAGATAATTGTATAACCCAGGTAGATATATTAGATAGGTTATAAATATCTAATTTACAAATGGATAAAATTTATATCTGAATGACTTATTCCCACAAAGTTGACTATTGTAAAAAAAAAACTATACATATTAAGTAGTTGATTCCTATGCCTTTTTTCTTTAGCATCTTAATTTCTATAAAGTGCAATGAAGAATCTGCTTGGATGTGACATTAATCTGTCAAGCAGACAATTAGGTTTATTCTTTGCTAGCACTACTGACATTTGGGGATAGATAACTCTTTGTGCAGGGGGCTGTTCTGGACACTATGGGATGTTTAACAATATCCTTGTCTTCTTTCCCACCCTGTACACCAATTTGTCTGGACCTTGCCAAATGTCCTCCAAGGGACAAAATGCACCTACACACACACACACACACACACACACACACACACATCCTATATCCTAGGTCATAAAGCACTGAGCAGAAAAAAGCTTTCCACAATATTGAAAGCAAAGCATGTGGCAGTCATGACTGTGCTTTGACCCAGGAAAAGTTACATATCAGTGTATACAAATATGCAGAATTGGGTCCTGAGCCAACAGTTTCTATTCAGGTTGTAAATATGACCCAGCACAAAAGCTTTATGAGACAACAAAACAACTGAATGAAACCCTGAAACCTTGATGTAGTTAAGAAACATTGAAGAAACTGTCCTCCTCCTAACCAAGTGAAGAATGGAAAAAGAAGGTTACAAATAAAAAGAAAGGCAGCTTCGTTAAAAGTTAAAAAACCACCTCCAACCATTTCCTTTAAAGAAAGAGGCTAGAACCTATGTAATTGGGTTAAAACAGGGGACACATCAAAATTGAGGAAAAAAAAAAAACCTGCCCAGCAAACCACAGAGAAAACATTAGGAGAAGCTTCTTGGTTTTGTTTTCCTTTTTACATGTAGTTCTATATAAATCAATAAATCAATCCTCTGTCTTCGGTAGAGGGAATAGCTTCTGAAATCATGATAAGTCAGACTATGAAAAGTAAATCATCTTAGTCCTGCAGGCTGCAAGGCAACATAAAAACAATCACTCTTACAATAAACTGCATGGTGGAAAAAGCAAGATGCAAAACTGTGGAAATGCTATGAATGATAGTATGTCAGTAAAAGAGGCTAAAAGAACCAGCTCTCTTTGTGTAGCCTAGCCTAGGCATTGTGCTTATACTTTTTCTAGAAGCACCCCCCAGCCTTCAAAAGTACCATAAACAGGGTAGGCTATTTTCTTTTATTATCAATTAACAAAATGGAAACATCAATCCCAAAGTTGCAAAGGTAGAAGGAACTGAGACCATGCCTTTGTGACCCCAAATATCCATATTGTTAACAACTTCCTGTAGTGTGCCTCATATTTACATGCAAGGAATAAGAGGAAATAGGTCAAAGTATTATATACTAAGAAGGGAAATTATTTGGGGCAATTACTTTTAATTTCCAAGATTCTGTTACATTATTTCAGTAGTATCTTGGGGGATTTTTTTTTTATTTAGTTGGTTTTTGTTCTGGATTTTAAGGCAAGATTATACTCTTTAGCCCAAACTGACCTGTAGATCACAATAATCCCCTGCCTCACTGCCTCCCAAGTGTTGATATTATAGAAACGAGCCGTCAGGCTTTGCTTTAGGGTCTATATAAATTGATTTTTAGCACTCACTAATAAGTGGATATTAGCCTAGAAAATTGGAATACCCCAAACATAATCCACACATCAAATGATGTACAAGAAGAATGGAGGAGTGGCCCCTGGTTCTGGAAATACTCAGTGTAGCAGTATAGGGCAATACCAGAACAAGGAAGTGGGAAGGGGTGGATGGGAGAACGGGGGAGGGAAGGGAGCCTATGGGACTTTTGGGGAGTGGGGAACCAGAAAAGGGGAAATCATTTGAAATGTAAATAAAAAATATATCAAATAAAAAAATATTGAAAAAATAAATAAATTGATTTTTAACTTAATATTCTTTGTCATTTCACAAAAATGTTTCCATTGACAAATTAATATTAATAATATTACCCAAACACAGAACTATCATTGATTTGGTTATTGATGTGAGATCTTCTCTTTCAACCATATCTACTTGAAAGCACTCTCTATAAACTCTGATTTCATTGCACCCCATACATTTCAGTAAGCTGGAGAGTTTTAGCATTTTTCTGAAAATACTTTCTAATTTCTCTTGTGACATTTTTGTTGACTCATTAGTTATTTTGGAATGTGTTATTGGAGCTCCACAGGTTTGTGAATTTCTAAACTGTCCTCTGTTATTGAGTCATAATTTTAAATAAGTTTATTTATTATACTTGACTTTGATTCTTGTGCACTTATTAAGACTTGAGGTAAAAGAAGAACAGAGGAGTGGCCCCTGGTTCTGGAAAGACTCAGTGTAGCAGTATAAGGCAAAACCAGAACAGGGAAGTGGGAAGGGTGGGTGGGAGAACAGGGGGAGGGAAGGGGACTTATGTGACTTTCAGGGAGTGGGGGTCCAGAAAAGAGGAAATCATTTGAAATGTAAATAAAAAATATATCGAATAAAAAAAACAATTTTTTTAAAAAAAAAAGGCTTGTTTTATATTCTACATCATAGACAATGCTCCTTGGGTACTAGAGAAGGATTTATACTCTTGACCTTTCAGTCAAGTTGTCAATATATGCCTGTAAGGTCTATTTAGTTTCCATTGTTCAGATTTTCTATTTCTTGCTGCTCTTTTACTAAAAGCGGGATCCTTTTAGGCAGGATTTTATTCTGTAGCCAAAGCTGGCCTGAAGTTCACCATGTAGTTCATGCTGGCCCCGAATTCAGGACACTCTCCCTTCCTCGACCTCCCTGATGTTGGGATTAAAGACATGAGCAACCATACCCACCTATTACTGCATATGGAGATTTCAAGTCTTCGTTATTAAATGTGTATTTCTCAGTTCAATTTTGTCAGCTTTTGTCTCTCGTGTACTTTGGGGTCTGTTGGTAGGTGCTAATTTATCAAGTATGTGGGTACAACAATTTGCCCTCCTGTCAGCACTCTCAAAATTAGCACTTGGATAAACAAGAGTGACAGTGATGTTTACCAGTTAAGAGTAATGAGCACCTTATGTTCTCCTTTTTCAGAGATGACATTTCTCTGGATGACTGGTGGTTGGCAAGTATGTCTTATCTGGACATAAATGTTCTTTGAAAAGTAAAGCAAACAAGTTGCTGAAAAATTAAATTTTCTTTGATTTTATATATTTTGCTATATGTTTGTATGAGAAATAGATTTGCATTAGCAAAAATAGAAGTGTCTTCCTTAGTTGGTAACAGCAAGTGGGATTAATTCTACAAATCATTACTTTCATGCATTACCAAAATCTATGAAGTGAATTACTAAGAATTATTAAAAGTTTACAGTTTTTAAAAGATTGGTTTATTTTTATTTTATGAATGTTTTGCCTGCATGTACATATGTGAACCATATGAACTCCCAAAGAGGGCAGAAGGGGCTATCTCTGGGACTGGAGCTACAGACCATTGTGAACTGCCATGTGGGTACTGGGAATCAAAACAAGATCCCAGACAAGAGCATCAAATGCTCTTAACTACTGAAACATCTCTCCAGCCTCTAGTTTGCATTTTTAAAATGAAATGCTGTATGTAGTGATAAATAGGTACTCAAAAATGTGGCATATACACACAGTGCAATAGTATTTGTCCATAAAACATGAAAGTCTTTGGGATTTGAAGCAAGATGGATGGAGCTGCAGGGCTTTATGTTAAGAGTTTTAAAATCAACGCTACATGGTTCCTATTCATATGTGGAAGTTAAAATACTGGTTTTTTCACAAGTTGATTGTAAAATAGTGGTTGCTGGAGATTAAGAAACGCAGGAGGAAGGTAGACAGAGAAAATCTGGGTAACAGATGCCAAAGGTCAGTTAAGAGTAATGGTTTCTAGCATAGTACAGCATAGTTGAATAACAATACTTTATAACGTCTATTATGTGTGTTATAAAGAACTAAGAATGTGAGGCTTCCCAAAATAAAAATTACAAACATTTAAGGAGACACGCTAATCACCCTGATTTGATTGATTATATGTAGTGAATTACCACATCACACCCCATAAATGCATATGTATCGATTTAAAAATGACAAGCCTCAAAAATGTTTTGCATTTCTCAGAGGTCCTAGGTTCATGTGTACAATAGTGTATGGAGTCTGTTTGCCACAAACCATGTGGCCAGGGTGCCATGTTTACCACTGAGTATCAGAATCCCTATGACTTCTGGGGTAATGGTTTCTCTCTAGAGCTTCATCAGCACCGGGGCTTTGAATGGCTGCTAGCCTGGTGTTCGTTTGCAAAAATTGTAGAATTCTTCTTAGGTTTTACCCCTGTTAATCATTTCTTTTCCTATAACTCTTGCATTGCTGCTAACTTAATGCTTCCATTGTTCCTTTCTAAAGCTTTGTTATCAATTAGCTCTTTTACCACTGGAAAATTAAGAGCAATTATAGACAAGTGTAAGTCTCTATTTGCTCTGCCCTAAAAGTTAATGCTGTATTGTCTTGTTTTGTCTTATTAGCAAGGTCCTGAAGATCCCACATGTCCAGAGGCTATCCCTTCCCATTGTCCTAAAATGGCCTCTACCCATGATTATCTCCTGGTCCAAAGTAACACTATTCATGTCTCTTTTGTTTATGTAATGGATCAAAGCAACCATCAGACATCTTCAAAGATGAAACCCCTAAGTCATGACGTGTCTACCCTCTGATCTACTCTTTCTGCCAAGGCTTAGGTATTTTGACATCAAAGGCCAAAGTTTCTACCTATACATCTTAGTTCTGAGAAAAGAAAGTGCAGAAGTTCTACAAGCTAGTTATAAATGTTCTTTACCAAACGCCTGTTTTCTGACAGGAGAGTAAAGGAGAGAAATGGATAGAGTCTACTTACACTTCAAATTCAAGCCCCTTGATAGGTCTGTGGAATTCCCAACAAAGGGCATAAGGAGATCAAAGACACATGGTGACTTTTGTGCCTTTCTGCTAGTCATGTCTCTGTCTCTTGCTTTTGGAGTTTCTTAAGTTAACATCTGGCTGCCTTAAGTTTTTATCCAAGAGTCCTCAGAATGATATGGATGAATATCACACTTTCCCTGTCCTACCCTTGCCCCACTTTGGCTCAGAAACACTCTTAGAGATATTCATTCCCAGGTATCTTGGTTTGGATGCAATATGTTCTGTCTCTGTGTTTCTATTGCCTGTTCCGGTTCCCAATCTAACTACAGATTCCCAAGAGCTTTTGAAAATTCAGACATAGAGGCATATGTCTGTTACCCCAGCTCTGAGTTCAGGGAGACAGGTGGATCCCATGGGCTCACTGGCTGGATAATCTAATCAAAATGATGAGCTTCAGATCCAGTGAAGAGACCCTGCCTCAAAAAAAATAAGGTGAAGCTTGGTTATTTAATTTTCATGACAAGCAGATATTACCCAACATTAAGCTAATATTTATAACATACCTTCCTGCTAGCTTCCCTTCTTTAATATACTTGGTAAACTTTATCTACTATAAATAAAATACTCAATTATTTGCAAGTCAAAAACAAAACAAGGAGAGATGTAAGAAATCAAGCTTAAACTAAACTAGAAGGTTCCTTCCTGATGCATCTGCTCTTAGATAGCATTATGCAGGATGTTGTAAACTAACAGCATCAGTGGTCTAACCCATTTGTGAACTCTACAAACTATAATACCAGGCAAAATAATGGTCATTTATGTGATGATGGCACAATTATTATGGGAGTAGTCAACCACTCCCTATTTGACACTTTCTGTGAAGAAATTCATGCTTAATAAGGTAGACCTTGTCAAAAAAAAAAAAAAAAAACACAACAGAAGTTGTCTTATATCCTTCATCAGAGGGAGGAGGCTGAGGTGGCTGCTTACCTGAGTTGATATAACAATATGCTATCTCCTAAATATCTATGCTTATAACCACAGTTGAAGGCTATTCTCAGCTTTAAGTGGGGAAGCTTCTTCTTACAGCAAATGACTGAACAAAGTGTTGGCAATAAAGAATAGTTGGGTACTTCCAATGTTTACCATCCCCTTAAGGCTCAGGGAATTCTTCAGAAAATGGAGTGGAAAGAAAGTAGGAACTTGAAGATGGGAGAAGGGCTGTGAAATACCATCTCCTAAAGCATGACACCGAAATGACTACCATGAACTCACATCAACTCTGCAGACTAGTACCAGGTTCAAAAAGTCAGACTTTCCTAATAGCTGTAGAAGAGGACAGAGCATGGTGGGCCCTATCGTATACACTGCTTGATCAGCAGGCAATTGACAGAGTCAGTTTCATCCTAGGAAGTGTAAAATATGGTGTCAGGTTATACATCCATGGGGGCTTACCAGCTTGTGGTTAGGTCCAAACTCATGATCACACAGAAAGCTTTGATTAAACTTTGTGGGACATCAAACAAAATCAAAACTAAGAAATGTGAGAAAGAAATGTATGTGGAAGAGAGAGTCATTTGGGCTAGCAAGGAAATGGGAAGAGGAAGAGGGAAGAAGGGCCAAAATAAATGGCACACATATATGAAATTGTAAATAAAATAAAATAAAATGTAGTAGATAAAAGGTAGATTGGTCTGCACGATACTTAAGTGGGTAAAGGTAGTTAGTTGCCACATAATCCAAGTTCGATGCCTCGAACCCATGTACTCCACAAAGTTTCCCTATAATTCACACATATACGCCATGCCATGCATGTGGGTACTACATTAATACACATAACAAAAATAAGTTTAAGAACCCTAAGAGATTGATAAAGAGAAGGTACCCTACTACCTCTTCTCTCTCTCTCTCTCTTTCTCTCTCTCACACACACACACAGAGAGAGAGAGATGCATACATATACACACATGCACACACACCCATCACTAACATGCATACACCATACATGCACACACATACAGAGAGAGAGAGAGAGAGAGAGAGAGAGAGAGAGAGAGAGATGCATGTCTAGGGACTGCAGAGATGGCTCAGTGAGGAACATAAAGAGCTAAGTTCAGGTCCTCAGTACCCATGGAAAAGCTGTCAATATTGCTTCTGTGGACATCTATAATCCCAGCACTGGAGAAAGAAGTGAAGGCAAGTGGATCCTGTGGAATTTAGTTAGACAGGCTAATCAAATTGGTGAGCTCCAGGTTCAAGTGAGAGAACTGATCTCATAGATAGATAGATAGATAGATAGATAGATAGATAGATAGATAGATAGATAGATTTTTGTCTCTGGCCTTCACATGCACAATCACTTATGTCCATACATATAGATACACATATAACACACACACACCCAAACACACACACACACACATACACACACACATACACACACACATACACAAATGCATGTGTTTAAGCAGTTTTGGTTGGGTAGTGATAATAAATCTAACAAAAAATTCATATCTCTTCTCTGGTCTTTTTCAGCAAGAAATTCCATAGCTCTATCAAAGCCCTTTTAGATTTCTTGTTAGTTTTGGCAACTCAAAGAGGACTGAGTATGATACTCAGTCATTAGTTTGTTCTGATAATTCATAAATAACAAGTTCATGCAGCTAGCTGCCAGATTCATTCCCACTCAGGTAGCTTTGTCCCCTCCAGACTCCTGAGCTTCAGTCTGTGGTCATGGAATATAATTTGTTTCATTCTTACTTCCTCTTTGTCTTAATTGTGCTAAAACACTATGTGCTGCTATTTAACTTTAACTCAAAACAGATTCTAAGATGAACATGGTAGTACATTCCTCCTATTCCAGCACTTGAGAGGATGAGGCAAGAGGTTAGTAAGTTTGAAGTCAACCTGAACAATATAGTGAGAATATGTCTCACAAAAGGAAGAAAGGAAAGAAGGGAAGGAAGAAGGAATAGAGAGAGGGAGGAACCAGCCAGCTCCCCTCTTCCACTAGGAAACTTTGAAAATATCTTTAGAAGGTCTAGATAAGGATAAAATAAATATCACAATAACCCACTGGACTGTCTCACAAACCTTCTACTGTCTATCAAGTCAATATTCAATTCCAGTGCAAGGAGGGTTTATGCAGGCAATCTGTATGGTGCAGTGAGACATGGGAATCAAAGCAGTAAGTGACTAATAGAATCAGTCTCCCCAAGACTCGTTTCAAGAATGAAGGTGACAACTGGGTATCAAGAAGCTTATAAGAAACACTGGAACCAAGCATGGTAGCCCATGCATCTCATCCCAGCACTGGAGAGGCTGAGGTCGGAGGATTGCAATGAGCTTGGAGCTGACCTAGATTGCAGGGAGATCCAGCCCAGCTACAGCAATAAAGGAAGAACATGTCTTGGGGAAAAATAGATATAATGCTTCTCACACAGTGGTCAGTGATACATCTTTCTGCCATCCATAAATATCGATTAAATGGAAGAAGGGATAAATGAATGAACAATCAATGAGATAAAAGCCTATTGTGTGTTCCCATATAGATTTTCCTCCAGACTTCTGTTTAATGGATGGAGAAGATTGTGCATGGCGGGGTTTGGTAATGCTGGCGAAGGGCAGGTTTGCTCCTAGCATCTCCTAGGAGAAAGAGCCATGATTTTGTCAACCCACACTCTGTTGGCAGAACTTCTTTCCCAGTTAATAAGAACTCTCTGCAGGCAGAGAGTTGGATGAGTCCTCACCAGGGAATCATTACTAAACAATTAAAATGAAAATAAGTATTTTAAGAACCTTGTTGAAGAAATGTGCACAGTTTTGAACCTATCCTTGTCCCATCTGCAACCATACTTAATTAGCGTATGGGCTTCTTGGACTGCTTCGGACATATTCTAGTTACCTCTTTTTTTTTTGAGGCCTGAATGCATGCAGTACTGTTTCTTCCCACTTCCAAATCTACACAGCTACTTGTTTGACATATCCTCTTGCCAAAACAACAGTTCACTGTTCTTATGGGAACACATGAATGTGGGAAAACATGCATGTAATGACATAGGGCTACTGCCCTAATCTAAGCTTCGCTAACTAGAAGAATGATCAGAAAAGAAGCAATAGGCAAACAACCTTGCTAGTTCTCCAAGTAGTTATGGAATAAGATATATCTGAAGGTATGGCTTTCCCCCCCCAAAAAAAAACATAGATAAAATGCGGTCTAAATTGAACACCCCTGGTAGAGACTCATCTTTGAAAATGGTCTCTTTCAAAGAGATTGCTTTTCTACTCACCTTTTGCTTTCTTTGGACTACTGTTCACCTTTGGGGACATATTTCAGTTCACTTTTAACGTTTTGGATCTCAGACAAGTTAACAACAGGACCCGGGAATTTCTTCATTCCAGGAATTTGCTTCTTTTCCTCCGAGGTGGCAGGTGCTCCCTGGGGAAAAAAGGGGGGACGATAGTCAACTCACCCAAAACCAAGGAGATTTGATCTCTCTGGTTTCTGCATAGAGCAGGAAAACAAATATCAAAGGAATAATGTCAGAGTGCAATTCTGGCGTGGCAACTTCCTCTGGTGTTAGTGTTCAGGCAGCCTTAGAGTTTCAACAAAATTCCCTAAAATTTGTACAGGAATGTAAAATAACGTTGTGAGGGGAAAAAGTCCTCACCATATAACTTAGGGCATGTTAGGCAATAGTTCAGTGTCTAGTAACTTAAGAAATACTAAGAAATACTGCCAAAACTTGGAGTTGTATTTCCCACAAAAGCATCTCCTAAAAGCGACGTTAATTTAGTATCATCCCATTATCAGATAACTGATGGCAGGAATCTGTAAACTGTCAGGGCACAGCTAGCCCTAATTAGTCCACAAGTGTGCACAACTGTGTTTGAAGTATAGTGGCTATCAGCCTTTTGTTATATAATTCTTTTGGGAAACATAAACTCAGAAGGACATAAGGAAAATATCTTTGAGTATGGGAGAGAATGACAGAAGAGGCCAACCTTTGCCTGCTGTTTTGAAAAGTAGTTTAAATGTCCTATATTTAAGAGTCTCCATTTTAGAGAGGGACCCACAGCTTTTGTGTGTGTGTGTGTGATTCCTGCAGTGTCAATGACAAGGACTGAAATGTATACTTGACTTTTGTTTAACTAATCAATTCTATAATCAACCCATACCTCTTATATGCATACACCAAGCACACGTTGAAAAAGACAATAAAACATTAAGCTCAGTTGCTGCATATAGCTCCATCTAGTTACTACAGAAGAAAATTGCATGCTAGTCTGTTCTTCCAATCTGTCTTGATCGCTCTAAGAACCAGAATATCATGCCTTGGAACAGATTACTTAAGGGGTAACTGAGCGGTTGCCCTAACTCCTCATCACTAAAGTCTATCCATTGCCATGCTGGGGACATTTTACCATACCTGCTGTAAATACTGACTAAAGGCAGCAGAGCATTCCCCAGGGTGGGCCCACACCTGGGAGACAAGGACACCTTCTAGGAGAAATCCAGGCTGCAGAATTGGGCTTAAAACCCCACTGAGCCCTGTGTTTCTTCCACCAAGCCCCTCCCTCCCTCTTCTTCACCTGGATCTGGGTCTCAACAACTCTCCTGTAGCTCTCTCCCATCTTTCTTACAGGTGGATCCACTGTAAATAACTACTCTGCGTGTTAAATGTAGAGGATTCTAACATAGTCCCCAGTGCAAAACTGTCATAACTCCATATGCTTAATCAAGAATTGGATAAACCCAATTGGCATGGGGAATCAGAAATGTCATATTTGGTTCCTGTGAAGACAGTGATAAATCTAGTGCTGTAAGTCCCTGCCCGTGTCTCATTCTCAAATTGGTTTACACATTCAGAAATAATGTATTCAAGTTTCCCCAAACTCTGACAAATCACTAAGTTCTTAGAAGTATCCCTTATAGAAATGTTTTTACGTTGTTTATTGTGTAGGACGGGCAGGCACAAAAGACTGAAGTGTTATTTCTCTTATAAGGGCTAATGGGACTTCCTGTGGTTATTTCCTGTGAAGCCGGTACAGTGCTGATTAAGTAACTAATGTGTCACCCACACTAAATGATAAAGTGACTCAAGTCCCTGGAAGATATTGTTTCCTTAGATTCATGTACAGAGCTGTAGACCTGGCTTCTTTTCTCCATGAAAACACATTCATCATTTGTAAGTGTAGATAGAGAAAAGGTCATTAAAACTGTAAAACTCCCCACTTGAAGAACCAGGTATTCCAGAACGTTCTTTGCTTGGCTTTCAGGAAGGAATTTTTAACAAGGCTGTAAAGTGTTGTTTCTCTTTAAATATGTGTAGCAATGAAATAAAAAATGTTTCGGCACTTATAAATGCTCCCACAAGAAAGAGGAACACTCCTCCACTGCTGGTGGGGCTGTAAGATGGTACAACCACTTTGGAAATCAGTCTGGAGGTTCCTCAGAAAACTGGACATGACACTTCCGGAGGACCCTGCTATACCTCTCCTGGGCATATACCCAAAGGATTCCCTGGCATGCAATAAAGACACATGCTCCATTATGTTCATAGCAGCCTTATTTATAATAGCCAGAAGCTGGAAAGAACCCAGATGCCCTTCAAAGGAGGAATGGATACAGAAAATGTGGTATATTTACACAATGGAATACTACTCAGCAATTAGAAACAATGAATTCACAAAATTTTTAGGCAAATGGTTTGATCTGGAAAATATCATCCTAAGTGAGGTAACCCAGTCACAAAAGAATACACATGGAATGCAATCTCTGATAAGTGGATATTAATTAGCCCAGAAGCTCTGAATACCCAAGGCACAAATCGCATAACAAATGACTCCCATGAAGAAGTATGGAGAGGGTCCTGATCCTGGAAAGGGTTGATCTAGCATTGGAAGGGAATATAAGGACAGAGAAAAAGGAGGGATGTGATTGGAGAATGGATGGAGAGAAGAAGGTTTATGGGACATATGAGGAGGGAGGATCTAGGAAAGGGGAAATCATTTGGAATGTAAACAAAGAATATAGAAAATAAAAATATTTAAAAAAAATAAATGCTCCCACAGTTGGAGGTGTGTAGATCTTAATAAACAGGCACGAAGAAAAAAAATGTGTCCAGATCCATCTGCTAAGTTCCCAGATGAGTCATTTCCACTGCTAATATCTGAACTTATGTCTTTGGGGCAGGTGAATGTACACAGATTAATGATGGTAATGTTTAATGCTAGATATCTTCCTATCAAGTTATTAAGACCTCAATGGACTGCCCTTTTCTTTTTATTTTAATCATGATAAGGCTTTGACATTCTATTTAGGAGGGTGGTATATGATGAAGATTGTCACTATATTTAATAATTTGATAGTATGGCATTGGTCAGGAAGCAGGGAACATTTTTACATTTAAGTTCTACCATCTTTAGAAAACATAACAGAAATTAGAGTCCCCTGCTTCTGTGAATTTGTTGCTGTGGGAATTACAGTAAAATAAAGCATGAATGAAGATGCTTGTGCTTAAATAACAGAGGGTAGCCCTTTTTGAGGATAGCTCAACTCAGCAGGGAAATAGAGGCTATTTATTCTTTAATGTAGATGAAGAGAGTATGAGGGAAGCCTTACCAACCACTGCAGTAGTCCCTGTTTCAGTGACAGCACTGTGAAGGGAAATGTCCACCTTAGGAATCACATACTTTACAATATGCTGAAGCATCTCCAAGCTATTTCATCTTCCTGCTCTTCTTTATTAGCAAATACCTACTGAGTTTTTCCTCAGGCTCTCTTACAGGAGGCAAAAGAGTTTGACCTACATATTCTTCATGTTGAAAAACTGAAGAAGTCTCACTGCTATAGCATACACTTCAATTGCTAGCTGTTCTAAGGTACATGTGCTAAGACATTTAATTCTCACACTGACTCTCCACATCTGCTTTTATCCCTGCCTCACCACTGAGACTAAGGGATGAAAAATCTAAAAAAAAAAAAAATGTCCAAAGCCTTACAACTAAGAAGTGACTAGACTAGAATTAAATACTATTTTTTGCACCTTGTGAAGAGACAAGATGAAAAGGAAATATTTAACAATACCCGTAGATCACTTCAAGCAAGCAGCCACTTTTCTGGCACAAAAGGATTTGGATAGAAGACCCTGTGCCAGGAGCATGCCTATGTCTAACAAGCCACTGACAGAGGATGCAATTCATGTCTGCAGGCAGAGCAAAGGACTGGTCAGAAGCCATAGGGACACAAGAGACACCTAGTGCTACAGAGCTTGTCAGACAGCCAATGACTCAGGCTGTTTTCCTGCTAGGACACATCCACTTGTTCACTTCTTAAAGAATGTCAAGCTTGAAAGGCCATCCTAGTTTACCTGGGGGACTGTACCGACTGTACCTGTTTACCTAGTCTGTACCGACTAGGACAGAAGTGAACTGTGCTGGTTACTGATGGTATACTACAAACAACACATTCAACTATAATTCTGTTAACATGAGGCTTGGATATGAATCCTAAATCTATGAATATAAACAATGCTTAGTTTGCAAATACAGATAACAGTAATAAATGTGAATAGGGAAGTTAGTCTGAATTCATATTCAATGTTCTCTTTCAAACTGTGCCACAGAAGATAGCTAGGGCCGCAAGCCAAGCCACAAAAATTCTATTTAATGCATGCTTATAGCTAAGACAAGCTACCCAACTACTCCCCCTTGCAGTGTCTCTCTGGGAAATTTATTCTGAGATCCAATCCAGAGTTTGAGTCATAAGGTCGCTTCCTCCCTTAAACCTACAAACCCTAAGAGTTTCTATCTGTTTGTTTTTGGGTAAGGAACAGCTTTAGTTCTCTATTTTACCAAAAGAACTCCAAAAACAAAGAGTAGAACAATGCATGGACATATCTAAGGTCCCAGAATCTCTGTGCGTGTCTCATCCTCTCTACCCTATGAGGAATATCAATTGGCCATTTGAATACAAAGTGGTTAGTGTATGTGGTTAAGAACCAAGTGAAATTGGTCCTTGGTATATCCGAACCATCAGGCTAGGAACAAGAAATGAGCAAAAGGAAAGTACTTCCCTGGCCTCCAAAGGGAGATACCTATGTCATACAGGGAGGAGCCCAAGGCTGCCACTGCACTAAGGGAAAGGAAGAAGCTAGCCTCCCACACCTCAGCCAATTTCACCAAAAACAAAAAGCAGGACCAAGCTGCCTTGTGAGTAGCTGTTGTAATATTAGCAGATGCAGCTTAAAAGGAAGGTAGGTGGGGAAGGAAAAACTACAATGGCAAATGGAAGGAGGTGAGAGCAGAGTCCCGTGGCCCATCGCTTCCAAATGTCACGTGATTGGAGGCTAAAGCTGAGGACCTGATCATAATCAGGACCAAAGTCTTCTTAGCAAACTTTGAAGTAATGGGCCAAACAGAAAAGCCACAGAAGGGGTTGGATCGATTTAGCTCGATGGTAAAGCACTTGCCTAGCAAGCATGAGGCCCTGCGTTCGGTCCTCAGCTCTGTTATAAACAAAAGTCATAGAAATCATTACCTTTTTAAATGCCATAAGTTTTGTGGTGATGATATGATCAAAAATCTTAATCCCACCCCCTCCCTCAGAATCAGACCTCAGATTTCCTCAGAAAAGTCACCTGCAAGTAAATATATAAACACTCAAGGAGGAGCAGCTGTTCCTATTTCTTGCAATTATTAATTTTAGTCTCTATTTAGCAACATTTTTAATTGGGCAGGGAGTAAATGGAAGAGGGTAATACAGAGAGGTAGTCTAAACAGACTCCTTTAGAAAGCTTTGTTGTCACAGGGAGTGTCAGGAGCCATCTAGGAAAGACTAAGGCTAGCAGGGGGCCTTCCTGGAGGTGGTGGGTCACCTTTTTGCATGGCCTAAGATGGGTAAGCTCTGAGAGGCAAGGTCCCAAAGAGACTTCACCTCAGGATTGGTTCTTGCAGGTGATATGCCTTTCTGGTCATTATTAAATTAATATAATAATCTCTGGTCATTAGCCCACCCTACTGAGATTTTCTGAAGATCAACATAAAGATTAATTAATGCTGTTTAGATGAATTAATGGTTTTACAGAATTCCTGATTTGACTCAAATAGTCTTAGGAAGAAAGTTTTACGAGGTGGTTTTAGTTGTTTTGCTAGAAAGATGTAATAGTTAGAATCAAGAATAGAATGTGCCAACTCTTCATAATAGTAAGTAAAGGCTACACAATAAGAAATACAATGAGCTTCCATAATTGTACTAAAAAGAGAAATAGGCTTGGGACAAATTCATATTCAAGAAAAAGCATTCAGGTGCAAGGATGAAGCCATGGGAGTACACTATGATAAAGCAAGGCCATATGAAACTTTTGCTTTGAACTTACAATGAGCATATAGAATAAAACATTGAACTTAGTATCAATATCCTTCTGTAATTCCCATTTTATGTAACATTTTATCTATGAGACAATTTTCCAAGAACTTTTGTCTATAAAAAAGACCAGAGAAAAGAAATAAAGATGGCATGGTGTAATGGTTTGGTTGGGGGGGTCAGGCTCTGTGCCACCCACCCACCCACCCATCCATCCATCTATCCATCCATCCAAATGTAGTGACGTAGCCATTTTCTGCTTCTGTGTGTGTTTTCCTGTGTGAGTGATTCTTTCCTCTCTGGTTCACAAGGAGTTAACTAGTCTGGTCTGCAGAAGGGCTCCTGGTTGGCTGGCCAGAGAACAGATCTCTAGCTACAAATCCTTTACCTTGCTGCTATATAACATATGCTAATTGTCAGAGAATTATATAGTAAGTTTATAAAGTAAATAAGAGTTAAGTTTTCCAGTGCTTAACGAAGCACAGAATAATTAGAGAGTTAAAAAAAAAAAAAAAAAAACATAGATCATCAATCTTTTGACCTGCTTCTGATGCCATGTCCTACCTCAGCTTGATCTCCTAAGGCTGGGCAGGCCCTGCAAAGGAAGATCAAGATGATTGTTTGTTTGAATCTGAAAGTAATTTAATGTGCTTACTTACTGAGCACTAATTGAGGTTAATCTCCCATCAGAAGCTGTACTATACACAGCCTGCTCAGTTTAATCATAGAGCATGAGTATAAACTTACCAAAACAGTGACAAGCACTAGCCCAAAGGTACCTGTGCACAAAACCAGTTCTGATAACTGGAAGTCAAGCTTGGCATCTTTAAGCATCTTTGTTAAATACTTAACACTGACTGAAATGGAAGGTTTTCTCAGCTGAGAAACCTTGTCTGGGAGGACTCTGGAGAAACCGGGCCTTGCTGCTCTCTATTAGCTATCTTCCTCACCTCCTCAGTTCCAGGAGTACTTTCTTTCCTTCTGGGAGGCTGCCCAGCTCCTGGACGAAAGGCTCCCATCGGAATATTGATATTTGCCTAAGAGAGAAGACAGGGTAAATTTAGCTTACGAATAGTAAGAAATTGCATGACATTCTAAGACAGCAATCATCGTGAGGAAAATGCTTCTGAAAAGTACATCTTCAAAGCTTTTTATCTAAGGAAAATTGCTGTAACAACAGCACAAAATATGCAAAGGGAATTTCGCTTCCATTTATTATACATTCCTGGTATCCATCTTTAGGTCTGCACAGTGAATTTACAATTCTTTACTGGATGGAAAATTTTCTGAAGACAGTTTGTTCTGGCCATTGCCCTCCTATGGTGCATATCATTTTCCCCTTTCAATGATAAGGAAGGAACACATAATGATAGAAAAGGAGGAAAAAGCATCCACAGAAGCGGTTCCACATTTCATTCTCTGTCAGTTTCCTTTATGTGTACAATGATGAGGGTGCCTTCACACTTTCTAAGTTGCCACCTCCTTCCTGTAACATCCTGTCACTGCTTCAGGGTCACCTCAGGACCCTGGGTCTTCTATCTTCTCCCAACATGCTCATGTGTAGGACAGTAAAGAAAAGGGAATATTTTATCAAATCAATTTCCTTTTTAAAATAAAATTTTGATGCTTTCCTTTTATTAAGATAAAACACTAACCTCTTTCAGTGGCAAGCACGAAATACCTTCTTTTTTTGGTTTTTTTTTTTTTTTTTTTTGGATTTGGTTTTTTTCGAGACAGGGTTTCTCTGTGTAGCCCTGGCTGTCCTGGAACTCCCTCTGTAGACCAGGCTGGCCTCGAACTCAGAGATCCGCCTGCCTCTGCCTCCCAGAGTGCTGGGATTAAAGGCGTGCGCCACCACCGCCCGGCACGACATACCTTCTTATAACCATCATTTGAACTTAAGAAGATAATATGTAAATTTAAATTTCACCCATATTTTGACAGACATCAAAAGGTAAAAATGTTTAATACTTACCAAAAATGTCTTCAAATACATTAACAGCTTTAAAAACTAGACCACATTTTTCCACTAAAGATAAAATGTTGCCTTATAAGTAACTGGATATATGAGCTTGAGAAGTTGAAACTTCATTTTGATATGAGTGAAAATGATGTCTAAGCAAATGGAGAAAAATGCTTTGTTAACTTGTAAAACAGAATAGATAATTTGGGTACTACACCAAATGAAACTGAGAGTTTGGGAAAGCCCATTTGGAGACACCTGGTATATGCTCCATTGCCAAGGTAGTGGTTAATACATAACATAGGAAATAGTTAATGTCAATGTTCATGCAACATGGCAGGTCTGTTTGGCTCCAAGGAGAGCAGGCTTGAAAACTCTCCTTCATGCTAGACTAATACTGATCCCACAGAAAGAAAAGTTTCAAAGTGTTGGTGGCAAGTAGCAAGAAAGGTACATCAGTTTGATGCCAAGAAGTATTTTTCATCAGCATGTATCATAAGAGAGATACATAAGACAAAGGGAAAATATATTTTACATTCCAGCAAATATGGGGAAACATTTCATGAATCTCGTGAGATCATGATCTTCCTGTGTTTCCCAAGCTAGCCTCAAATTTCTACCCTCAAATGATCCTTCCACTTCAACTTCCCCAATAACTAGAATTTCAGGAAGGCATCATCTCTCCAAGTCACCTCTTATAATTTTAATTGGGATAATTCCTTTATTTCTTGGGAATAGACATAAAATAACGCTATTTACTGGTGATGTGTCTAAAGTGCCCTAAGTTTAATCCAGCACCACTAAGAGTAAAAACTGAATGAAATTATTCACACTTGAAATATTGAGATTGGATGACATACATAAAGGATTGAAATAAAACTAAAACAATGTGAACAGTCTCAGAGAAGATGATCTGTATTAGACCAATTGACTATTTCCTCCACTATTATTTGGATGAAAGAAGAGAAATCTCAGCACTTTGATGGCTGAGGTAAAAAGATTGCTTGAGGCCATCCTGAGCTACAAAGCAAGACCTCTCTTGGAAAAGAAATTTATTTAGAGTACTCCAGTCAATCCATTTATTATGAATATATAGGAAGTACCTTCCTCATAGTGAATTTGGGTTAAAATACTGTTTCTGGGACTGGAGAGATGGCTCAGTGGTTAAGAACACTGTCTTCTCTCCCAGAGGTCCTGTTTCCAGAAACCACATAGTGGCTCCCAACCATCTGTAATGGGATCTGATGCCCTCTTCTGGTGTGGCTGAAGACAGCTACAGTGTACTCATATATAATAAAAGAATATATCTTTAAAAAGACTTCTGAAAGTCTCAATTGTTAAGCTATTTAATCAAGTCAAAACACTTTATAATCAAATGTAGTTTTCAGTAAGGAAACATATAAAGGTGATCCTTAATAATATAATTGTTCAGGTTGTAGGATAATAACATTTTCTTATTTGGAGATTATCTTTAGAACTTTTGTTAGCCTTTCCAATAGGTTGTTTTTAAGAGTGAAGCAGAGCTGGTAGTTGTTATAAATTCTTTTTTTAGTTGCTGTTTCTTGATTTAATTAGTATTTGACATCTTTTCTGTGCCTCTTTATCCTCATTTGTAATATGAATAATGGGCTTCATCATGATTTTTAAACCTCTTAACAATGGAACTCTTCCTTCAAATAAAGTATTACCAGGACATCTGAAATACAAAATAGTATTCATCAAAGACATTTCTGCTACAGATAGAGACCGTTACAGAAAACCAGAACTAGTCAAAATACAGAAAACAACTGAGCACAGGGTGTTAGGCTCCTATGGATACATCTACAAAATAGCTCCTGCACCTAGGGCTCAGAGAACACCCCAGAAAAGATGGCGAAGAAAGAATATGAGAGCCAGGAAATCTGCTGTGAGATTGTATTTCCTAGAAACTACAAAAAAGCTTCATCCATAATACCTCAACAATACGGCTGCCTAAAGAAGGTCTAAACAAGAACAACACCAATAGACATACTAACATTGAAGGGGGAAATCTTATGTTTTGTGTGTGTGTGTGTGTGTATGTGTGTGTGTGTGTTTGTGCATGTGCGTGTTTCTAACAATAGCAATTAAAGAAAAAGAAGCTATGGGTTTGAGAGGAAGCAAGGGATGGAGAGAGGAAAGGAAGGAGAGAAAGTATATAATTGCATTTTAACTTCAAAAAATTAAAAACACATATTGCTTAAAAAATAAAATGCAAAATGGTTAGAAAGGTAGGATTCGGAGCCATTTCTTCACAATACTGAGTCTTGTAAAGTTAATATCATCATATTTGTTTGACTGATAAACAGATGAAACCTCAAAGGTTTTTTTTAAGTTTGTGATCAAGGTCACATAAACAGCACAACAAACAAAGGGCACATTGTCAAATCAAACCTTTAAAAGTTAACCTTTTCACTCTACTAATCCTGTTTCCCAAGAGTTCTTTTCCCTTGGCTAATGGTAGCTCTAGCCAGCTCTAAAATTGCAGACTTATCCTGTGAGAGTGACCTTTGGAAAGGAGAACACAAATGCATACTTCTAAAATAGATTTCAAACAAAAGCTACATTGGGAAGTGAGCCATTAACTCTGACTTGACACTTTTGTTCTTGAAGGCATCACTCAAGAACTCAGAAACCTAAATGGGTTTTTAAAACAGCAAATATCGATGGGAAAGAAAGCAGCCTGAAAACATTTTGACCATCCAATCATTACAGTGCATCAATAAAGGAATAAAGGAGCAGTGTTTTGTCAACTGTGTCATGCACTACACTAGTAATAAGATGATTAAAGAGACTTCATTATTACAAGTGTAGGGGAGTGGTATTTGAGTGACAAATTATGGGCTACATTATAACCATAAGAAAAAATCTTCATAACTTGAATTTTATGGGAAAATATAGATCAGCTTTTCTTTTGTCATCTAGAAAATTCTTGCCTTTTCTGTTGCCTTGCTCTATATCTGAACACAAAACTTTTCAGTAACTTAGTACTTCCATCTGCAAATTGGGTATGATATTTGCTATTCAAATTGTGTGTACAGCAGAATAAACAGACACATAAAAGGTTTGACATGAATGATTTAGAATCAATATAAGATGAGAATCTGTAGAGATTCCCTAGGAATACAAAGGAAGATGGTTCTTAGGATTTATGTTTCTTTTTGCAATGTAACTCTTTTATTTCTTGTTCCTATTTTAAGTTTACTCATTTTAGATACCTTAAAATATGCCCCTGATGTAGCAGACCTGGGTCATCACCTTCCCAAGCTATACATAATTTGTTACATTCTCCAAGCTGGAAATGGAAAAAAATCTAACAGGTCATCTTTGGCTAGAGAAGGATACTGTTTCCTGATAGAAGACCTATCTGATGTGAAATTAATACTGCTCTTGATCTCACCAAGTAAAAATAAAGTAGAAAGAATTCACTGTAAGTTAATTCCACCACTCCCTTAATTATTTGTATTGTTCTCCTTCCTTGGCTCTAGGCTTTGAGCCAGGAGGATTCTGGAAACAATATTCCCTCCTCAGTCACTGGTATATGGCTTACAATAAGATGACATCTTCTTTCCCCAAAGGGTTAGAGTTTGATACCTGCTGCTCACTGAGGACTGGCAATTTCTACTAAATCTCATTCCTCAGCCACAGATCTCTCTTCCCCTTCTTTCTTATCCCCACTCACAAGCTCTTTTTTTTTTCTCAGAAACCACTGTGATTTATCTGAACATTGAATGTTTGCTTGAGAGGACTCCCACACCCACTGATTCTATCTTTTGTTTTCTAATGTCCCAGACCCTCCTACCAGTATTGATGTGTGCCATTCTCCTATGGGAGGCAGGAAATCCAAAGCATCGTTTCAGACTTGCTTTCTGCTCTAGCCTATTCTTGGGTCTTATGACTCTCTGAATGAAATGCAACATTGTACTTTAAAACTTACAGCATCTTTACTGAAGATTTACTGAAAGAATTGTCCTTTAAGACTAGAAAATGAGAGTCTTTTTTGATATATTATCCTGAAATAAGAGGTACAAATGAACACATACCTCTATCAACTAAAAGATAACTAATTTGTTTTAAAATGAAATCCTAAAGCTGTAGCATGAATATTTCTTGAAATGTGGAGGAGATTCAGCAGATCAAACTTCTCACACTCAATGGTTTTGAGAAGCTCCCACCCATTCATTGTTCTTCACCCATACTGTAAGGTCCTCTCCTCTTCAACATCATGTTCTCAACATTTTTTCTCTTCGACAATTTCCTAAATGACTCAAACTGTAATCTTGCCATCCATGGTAAAGTACATTTCAAAAATGTACTGTACAGCTTTTAAGACAATGTGCACAATTTGGTTGGGGGACAGGTTATATTTATGAAGTACTTGTAAATGACAGCATTAAAAACACTACATATTTTAGTCAGGATATGACTGCTTGCCTCATGTCACAATGTTGGAGCCTTCATCAAAACATCAGAGGGCATTAGTTGGAGTAACAGCAAACCCACTTGAGAGTGAGACTGCTATATTCAACTTCTTGCTGCATTTTAAAGAAACCAGCATTGTAAATCATACACAGTGTGTTTGAGTGGTTTATGTAAGAAAGAAACAGTAGATCTATGATCAAAGAAAGGGTCTTGACTCTACAGTAAAACAAACATCAAATGAAAGTTAGCGTTTTGTTTTAAATTTAAGTAAAAGATACAAAGGAAGGCATGTGTCATTGTTAATGTTTTTAGCTTAATCAATATACTGATTAAGTGACCAGACATGCAGGGTGGTAGTCTGTTCCTTTGTAGCGAGGATTGTCATATACTTTAATCTTTTTTTTTTTTAAACCAGAAATCCAACCCAGGAAAAACAGTCTATAAAATTTGTCTGTACACAGTCTTTGCTTTGACAGAAGCAGCTTTCTTCTTCCATGGAACCTTTATGCCCTGGACTGTGGAGAGTA
The DNA here is from genome assembly GCF_947179515.1 of Apodemus sylvaticus. Classification (NCBI taxonomy): domain Eukaryota; kingdom Metazoa; phylum Chordata; class Mammalia; order Rodentia; family Muridae; genus Apodemus; species Apodemus sylvaticus. The sequence continues at coordinate 34,043,187 of NC_067495.1, forward strand.
GAAAAACAGTGTTAATGGGTGGGTAAGACCAAGAAGTACTAAAATGTGTGTTTTGTTAATATTTTGTTCTACATGTGGATTGCATAGCAAGAAAGTTTTCCATAGTGAGTAACCACACACTCCCTAAAAATTCAGAACTCCAATCATCTTGCCCTTGAATATTTGATAAAGGAGTTAGAGTTAGGATCACACAAAGCTTGATTAAGTCAGTTAAACCGGACATAATCTGGTGACTATACTTGGTTATATTTCAAGGGCATATTCATCATTGCATTACTTTGCTTTGTGCTTTTCACTTCAAGCCAACGTGCTTTCAATATGGCTTTAAGTGGCTATCAGCTTCTTAATTCAGACGCTATTTATGAATATGGGTTGCTCAAGTGGACTTAGCACTCATAGTTTCCCTTGAGATGGTCCACAGCCATTCACCTCTATCCGGGGTAGAAGTATGGAAAAAGATAGAAACAAGCCCACAGAATACTGCATTTTAGGATCACACTGAGTGCCTGAGTCACCTGATTCAGTCCTTTTTGCTTGTGATGTATGAAAGTCACATTGCACTATAGCAGGTACACAGTAATTGAATAACTACAGCTACTTTTGTTGTACAAAAATTAAGCCTTAGAAGCTACTCTCAAGAGACTCACAGACTACTAGAAGCTGGTCAAGACCTTAAAGGTCACTTGACACAACTTTTACTTACAAATTACAAGACCCATTCTAGTGAAATCACATAGCACACCACGACTAGAGCATAAACCTCTTTTCTGATTAGCTATGGTGTTCTTAGATCTCACAGGAGAGGACAAATGTCAGAAAGAATGGATCTGTGTCGATCCAGAGATGACTGGTTTTGTGTGAGCTGAGGTTCTGGAGAGGCCTGTGACAACTCCCAAAATAGGTGTGCTTAGGAGGACCAGGAGACGCAGCCAGTGGCTAGTATCACTTGTTCTCATTAGAGAAAGCTACTGCACAGATGGCTGATGGAATTAAATTTCTCAGCAGTTCTAACTTTCTCTGCCACCTGTCATGTCACATCCCATGACCCAGTGCACAGAGTGTGCTGATGTTGCCTTGGTTGCAGTTCCCATTATAATCAACAATGGGATCATCAAATTGCAATCCACAGGACAAATGCAACCCATCACCAAAATTTTAAATAAGCTGTTGGAAAACAGGCACATTCATCCACTTTATGATCCTGTGACTGCTTCAGAGAATAATAACGGACATGAGAGTTGAAGCAGACCAAACAATTCAAAGCCTAACCTACTTGTTGTCTGTCTAGTCCTTTACAGAAAAAGTTTTGTCAACATCTGATATAGACAACTTTATAAGCAGCTTGAAGAGTTCTCTCTAGTCCACAGAAAATCAACTGGTTCCTTCAGAATGGTTTTACATCATCTGCTGACAATGCACTTGGAAATAATGGTAACTTAGACTCTCCTTACAATTCAGAGGCCATCTTAAGCAAACATGAAAGACAGCTATCTACCTTCTGTAAGGATGAGCCGAATTCTAACCTTCCTGTTATTCTGGCATAAGGAGGAAATGGAGTTACATGAGAAAAAAGCAAGGTTATTCCTTGAATTGTATAGACAAAATAGTCATCTTTTAAGGAGCATATATACTACAAACCAGTAATTTGTCATAAACTATATAATTTATTCATTACAATAGTCCTGTTATATAGTAGTGCTTGCCTCAGTTTTATGGAAAAGTAAACAAAGAATGCTTAAAGTCACAGATATTCATAACTGCTTGACTATATTTTTTCATACACTCAAAGTTGCCTGCCTATGAGAAGTACAGGTGAAAGAAGCTCAGTTCACTCAAGCCAGACAAAGATCTAAATCTAAGCTGCTGGAAATTTGTACTGCAAAACAGAATTCTGCAAGATTGCTCATTGAAAAGTCCAAAAGGCTTGGAGAACATTGCCTTGATAAGAAGAATAGATGCTATTAAGAAGAAATGGACTCTGAGAAAGTTTTCCAAACAGTATGGAAAGTCCTAATCTAACAATATCCTATGAAACTTATGGTATTATAAGGCATCCACTTTGGGAACTGAGAAAATAGATAGTGATGATGATGACTGATTGATGGATGATAACAGCCATTTATTAAGCAATTACTATCAGTTAGGCACTGACCTAGCATCTACATTTTTAAATTTATTACATACTTTCAGAAACACTATGCAAGATGTTCTGCTACTCATTCTATTAATGGATAAGCACAGGATGAAGAACAAAGAGGTTAAACTACTTGCCCAAACTCGTACAGCTATTAAGTACTGTAGGCTATGACCTTATCAAGTACAGAGATCAAGTATCAATTCATTGTTGCATACCCTACTCCTGGCATAAAATATGCCCTCCCCCAGGAAACTGCAGTTGAATTAGAGATATACTATGACCCCTGGAAAGGGCAGTTAAATTGGATTGAAGATAAGAGTCTAGTAGAAAGAAGTGACTATGGACTGAAAGATAGGTCAGAGGTAAAGAGCACTGGCTGCTCTTTCAGAGGACCCAGGTTCACTCCTGTCATCCATATAGTGGATGTACCTCCCTCTTCAGGCTTCTGTGGGCACTGGCACCGGGCACACATGTGCTGTACATATTTACATGCAAACAAAACATCCATACATGTAAAAATAAAATATATTTTTAATATTTGAAGTAACTAAAATGTGTTGATTAGACCATTTTAAAACATCTGGTGATATTTACCCAATTGGAGTGCTCTCTCATCAATCAGATTTTGTGTTTGCTCTAGAGAAACTCATGATCTCATGTTCTTATTATGAACCATTATGTATTATGAAATCACTTCCATATTTTGTTTAATGTGCCCTATTTAAGGTTAATGTAAAGTTGATAGGAAAATACAGGATAATGCTGATGCTAGCCACAACAAAAAATATTTCATTTGAAAGTTCATTAAATTGGTCTTTTGATGAGACATCAAGCATATTGAAAGAGACAACACCACATCCATAGGAACTGCTGATTGTCCTTGTTGGTAAAAAAAAAAAAAAGATGTGTGTGTGCTTGTGCGTGTGCATGCATGTGTGCATGCTTGCGTGCATGCATGTGTGTGTGTGTGTGTGTGTGTGTGTGTGTGTGTGTGTGTGTAAAATGTAATATAATAACAGCTATTGAGAATGGACAATAGTGGCATTTTAAATATTGCAGACATTAAAATACATCAAGGTCAAATTTAGTAAATAAAATGCTAGTGAATTTTCAGTGGAGATTTATTTTAGCCAGAGGGCACTACAGAAGAAAAATCAATACACTTTCAGCTTTAAAAGGAAGAGATGAAAAAGCAGCTTGAGAGCATTCTGAAAAATAAAAAGGAAATTTTCTGTTTAGCACTTCACGAGGATGGAGTGCGGGGATCAAGACTCTGATATAAACTCTCCTTGTGATGATAAATAGAATAGTGGCTGCTCGCCGATGATTGTTTACTATGCTGTTAAAATGTCAGGATCTCATTTTTTAATTCCTAAACAGAAGTACTATTACCTCCATGTCACAGGTTTGGAAATAGAGGTCCAGAGGGGTAAAACAGCAGGAAATCCTTTTCTGTCTTTCTGCACTAGCACAAGATAGATTCAGGACTGCAGTCTGTGTTCAGAGTCCTTTCTACTATTTGGATATTATGTAAAACAGAAAATTCAAAGGTTCAAGGTTTATGGATCCAAGTGACAAAATAATGCCCACTACCATTGTCAGGATACATCGGAGACTCACTAGCTAGAGATACCAGAATGCTCAATATGTAGAAAGAAATCCTTGCCAAATACATCGGCTCCTCCTTGGGCTTGCTAGGTGAAAGGTTTCCAGAGACTGTCATACATCCCACCACTTAAGAACTCCATCAATTTAAGGGTATGCATTAGCCATGACAAGTACAGATCCATCTCTCCAACACCCTTTACCAGTGCTGTAAATGTGGATTTCTTCAGCCCTCAATAATGTGTTCACAGCCTGGCCAAATGCAGACACCGAAACTCAGTCAGCCTTTTGTGATTGTGTTTATGCTATGCCGGGACATTCTTGTTACAAGACTCAGGAACCACTGCGTGCCCTGCAGTATTCAGAAGAGCCCAGCAAGGGAAGTAGTTTCTTGGGAGAAAGCACAGCTAGATTCCATGCCAATAAAAGGAAAACAGAATTTGACAGGAAAGCATTGTGCCCAGAGTCTCTCAGGCTGGGAGCTATTTGAGAGTCAAACTCAGAACTCTCCAAAGAAATAACAGATTTAGTCTTCAGTGAAAACAAATATTTAAAGTTATTTTCATATTATATGTATATTTCAAAATGCCTGCTTTCTCTATCTCCTCTTTGTGGATTATACAAGTCAGTTTAAGCAACCAAAGAGTAAGTTTGTTGGAATCACATGAAGAAAATAACACATAAAAGGAAGAGATGAAAAAGCAGCTTGAGAGCATTCTGAAAAATAAAAAGGAAATTTTCTGTTTAGCACTTCACGAGTATAGAGTGCAGGGATCAAGACTCTAATATAAACTCTCCTTGTGATGATAAATAGAATAGAACTCAGAGCCTCACATATACTACTCATGTGCCCTACTACTGAGTTAAACCTCCTGCCTCAAAAGATACATTTGAAACAAGTGAGTCAAGCAAATTGTAGCCTGCTGCTATATCTGTATACCAGTTGAATACAAAACTGAAAATTGAATGTTCTGTTCTCTATCAATGGGCATATAAAAATCCCATATATATTTTAATTAACAAGTAATACCTATGCATCTTTGTGGGGAACAGTGTATTTTAGCATTATACATGCATACATATATATTTACTTATTCACTTTACGTCCCACTCACTGCCCCCCTCTAGATCACCCTCTCCCACAATCCTTCCCCCATCTCCCTCTCCTTCTCCTCTGAGCAGGTGGGAGGGTTCCCTGGGTATCCCCCCCTACCCTAGCCCTTCAAGTCTCTGTGGGGCTAGGCACTTCCTCTCCCACTGAGGCCAGACAAGGCAGCCCAGCTAAACAAAGCTAGCCCACGTACAGGCAACAGCTTTAGGGATAGCCCCCGCTCCAGTTGTTCAGGACCCACATGAAGACCCAACTGCACATCTAGCAGTATATTTTGATACAAGCATGCCAGATATACTAGTCAAATCAGATACAGAAGTGTTTCCTACTTGTTATTTTGAAGCCTCAGGAGCCTCTCTCCAGCTCTTCATAAAGGATAGAATAGGTTATTGCAAATCTAGTATGTTTAGTAAAATGTAATTCTCATTTTAAAACTTTGAATGTCTTTCAATTCATAGCAATTAAAAGCAGTTTCAGCTCTTGATTATACCCTATTAGTCTTACAGCCCTTTCTCAATTCTGCCTCCTTAGCCTTATAAAGAGGAACCTTTTCTTCTTAAAGTTAAGAATCAGAGATGAACACTCACTGTAGGTCAGAAGCCACAGAGCCGATGGTAAAATGCAAATATACCTTACTTACCTGGATGGCTCTGACGTTGGAAATTGGCTGCTTCGACATATTCACGAGGTCTTATCCCTACAAAACAAGACACTGTTAGAGGTGGCAGCCTTCAGATTCAAGGTCGTGATAAATTAGAATTTAACTCATGGTTCAGCTGGGCAGTCGCCCCTTTCACTGGCCATATATTCTTTCAGTCTCAGTTTCTGCAGTTACTTGGAGACTCTCCTTCCCAATGCCTCAGGGAGAGGGAACACTAGAGCACCCCGATAAATCATTCAGAAGATATACCGAGCCTTGCCCCTGATGGAAATGATAGGTGATCAGAAACTTGAAAGGCTCTATCCTCTCTTCACCTGCCCTCTTGATCTTCTGCCAAGAGCTTCAAACCAAAGAGGAGGGACCAGTGAAACATCTTTGTTCGGCAACAGAGGCTGGCTGCCGTTTGAAACTGAACTTGTGGTCTGTGCTCGCTGTTGCCAGGGCAGTTACTCAGTTCAGCAGGGACAACCATTCTCCGCGAGATACCTGACCGAGATGACCGCTCGAGATGACATCCGCGAGATGACCGCTCGGTTTTTGGACTACTCTCTCAGCTGTGTGAACATATCTTCTCCCAGCAACCTTTGAAGGCATCTGGAGACTCTTTGAGGAGCCGAGTTATTTAATCTTAATACGTGTCCCACCTAACCATCCCCAATAAACCTAGATTATAGAAACAATGGAAGCCAGAATGTTCTGGAACTGGCTTTCTTCAGTGGAACAGTCTTAGAAAGAAAGTAGAATTCCATGACCATATCAGATCCCCAAAATGTAGAAGCACTTTTTTTCCCTCAAACCTTCTTTAAACACAGGAGTCCTAACTTTGAGCACTGGAACTAAAGCCCACCTGGAGATAAAGGCTTTGGTTTGCTGGAGGTAATGGAACAAGGAACACTAATGAACCCGGCTCTGGCCTGTTTTTATAGCTATCTGTTAAACATCAACCAGACCAAGAAAAAAATTTAAAACTCATTGAATTCAAAACATTCTCTCTCTGTTCTAAATCGTAAAACTATAAAATGAGTGGACCGAATTCTATCTACTGACTGCTATGCATGTGTGCTAACTGGGACTGAATGAACACAGGGAGCAATGTTAATGTTTCACACAAGGCCTCTGAAATCTGGGTGATGACATTCAATATTGTTAGGCCTGTTTTCTCTTCCTTAAAATGGTCCTGATTCACAGGCTATGGGAAGATTTGAGTGACATAATTCCTCTGACAAGGCTTTCTGAACTCTAAAGCATGGTGTGAATGTTTATTTCATTAATACCAATAGCCACAGCTCGTGACTTCTGTGTGCTATGTTCATCTGCAGCCTTAAATGTAGAAACAAAACCCCGACCCCTGGGAGTTCTCAGAGACTGAACCACAAACCAAAAGTCATATGTAGCAGAGGGCTGCCTTGTCTGGCCTCCTTGTGAGAGGATGTGCTTTATCATATAGGAATATGATGCCCTTGAGAGGTGGTATTCCCTGGGGGGAGCAGCCTCTCAGAGGTGGAAAGGAGGGGGTGGAGTAAAGAACTCTGGGACAGGGTAACAGGAAGGGGAGTAACATTTGGGATGTAAATAAAATAATTTTTAAAATTAATAATAAAAATGTAGAGATGAACTGATGTATGGTCTTCAACACAGAAATGAATTACCAGAGGACTTTGGTAAAAATGAAGAGTTTTTTATTTGTTGTTTGTTTTTTAGAGCTTAGCTTCTATTCTATGAAGATAAAATTTGTATAATTATTTTTAAAATATCTATAGTTACTATAGCTCAATATATAGCTTGGGGAGCTATGTACATGAAAATAACATACATGGACTTTTAAACTTTCATCTAAATATACTGCTTCTACAATAAGGGTCCAGAAAGAACCAATTTTACTATAGTCAAAAATTAAGAACAACAGGTTGAGCATCAAGGATACATTTTTCTCTATGATCCTTTTCCATTTGAGTACTACCTTCCCTTCAGCATCAAAGACACATAAAGAACTTTCTAATTTGGCATTCTAGGACACACACCTCAATGCCAAAATGATACACTTGGAATAGCTTAATTTGTGATGTTTCCATTTGCTAAAAGCTAAAAGAAATAATGCAAAAATAACAATTCTTACTTTAAAGACCTGACCAGTGTTTGCTATGTGTGCAAATGACTAGAGTTTAATTAACAGTGTTTTTATTGTTACTTATATATTAATTCAAATTATGAGAACTTAGAAACACCTTTATGTGATTACAATAGCAAGTTGACATACAAAAGCAACAATGAATGGTTTTATTTATACTGCATTGATTTTTGTACATAGTTTTATTTTTTCCACTATTTGTACCAACTACTAGATTACAATATTTGCTGGGAAAGTCTGAGCCCACCAAAGGGACGGACCTTTGCTCCCCTACCTAGTTTTGCTATATTCTCATGTGTACATGGATCTCTTCTTAGCATCTTTGTCAGTCTTCGATAGAGACATCTATAGAAAGTCAATTCTCTCCCCAACTCTCATTTCTCCCCATCAGTCTAGAGAATATGTGTATAAATCAGTTCAGCAGCAATTCCTGCTGTCCTCATTATTTGCAGAGAAATCAGGGCAATGCACAGTGATGAATAAAAATAGACAGTGTTCTCTGGCTGTTTCCCTAGTTGAGCATTCACCTCCATCAGGATGTATCGTGTAGTGCATCTTCCCTCTACATCTGCATAATCCTTCTGTGAATGGAAGCAGCATTTATAAACTCACCCTACCACCACCCACTTCAGGGCCACTGCTCTTTATCCAAAGAGATACTCTTTACAACATGCAACTGCTCTGTCTGCTGAATCTGGCTAAAATTTGAAATACTGCAAGTCTGACAAGGCATATTGACTTTATTGCTGGTGATGCTTGCCAACCGAGCACAGGTAAGATTGCCTGGCAGTCTGTGGGAACTTTTAATGGTCTTTGTGCTGAGTCATGGATGATAGACTCCCCCTGACCGTTTGCTTCTGATTGGGCAGCACCTAATATCCTGCTTCTAAATAAAACCCTCCAACATTCTAAAAATGATCAACATTAATATCGCTAATTTCACAAGAAGAGATTGAGGGGGAACTCAATCACTATTTGGAAAAAAAGAGCTTTGTTTGTTCTTTTTGAAAGGTCAAGGAAATGAACAAAGCACTATCTATCTCAAAGGGATTTATCTTCTGTCCTGAAGCTAAAAATAATTCCTAAGGAGGGTATAGTGTGATGCTCTGAGTACTTCAATATGCTGAGAGGAAAGTGAGAGCTTTTGCATTTCCAATCTGTGCCCCTGTAGACAAGGACACTAAGGGCTGCCCTCTGCCCTGCTGGGTACAGGAAAACAATGACCAAAGCAAAGCTCTCAGAAAGATGGTTCAGACTACACAACTTAGTTGTTAAGACCAATCCCAGCAGTTAGGGAAAGGAAGAAAGGATTCTAAACTTACATCGTGTAACAACTCTCACCATCATTTTTATTTAGACAAACAAACACACACACAAACTGACACTCCAGCTTTACTCTGCCCACTCTTCTGATTAATTCTCAGCTTAGATAATGTTGTCAGTCTGCAGCTGACTATAACACTGGTCAGCAGAGCTTCAAGGTCACAGTTACCATATCTGAACTGTGGACATTTTATTAAAAGCTTTGTCAGTGAAAACCCCTTTAGTTTAATACCCTTTCAACACACACACACACACACCACTAGTGAATAGGGAATTGACAAAGAAACCACTCAGTACTTAACAACCTACAAAGTTATGAGTAGTTACTTTAAGTTAGGGATCAAGAAAATTTCCTCATGAAAGCTGGGTCCTTCTGCTTACCTGCTCTCTGGATTTGTTTACTGCCTGAGGACAGTCCCAGGCAGCCAGGTGCAAAAACACAAAACGCTTTACAGGGTAGAAGGAACTCCCGGTGTCCTCTGAGCTAGGATCTCAATTCCAGTGCTTTTCATGTGGCTGGAGTGCTCTATCCCTCTCCGGTCCTGAGAGCAGCTCCTGGCTTGGGCTAGAGGGGAACTCGCTTTAAGGCTAAAGTGTTAAAGAGAATTCCTGTCATAGCTCACAGTTGTTCTTCCTAAATATAGAGTTTGATACAAGCCATAGGCTGGCTGCCTCTGAAAGGCTTGACCGTGTGGAAAGCAGGGCTCAGATATCAGCCTGGAGGTGGCTACGTTATCTTTCTACCCTCCTAATCTTCTTGCGGAGGCTGGCTGCATTCTCTCATAGTTTCTGAGGAGTGTAGTGAACTTCAAAAAAAAAAGTAGGAAAAGTCTATCTTTAGCTGTATTATCTAGAGGCCAGAAAATGAAGAAAGGTTCATTAAAAACTGGGGGATGCAGAGTACTGATGTCAGACGTTGCTTGATAACTTGGGAGCAGTTAAAGTTACTTAAGAATCAGCACTCAAAAAGCAGTCACCAAATAATATAATTATACCATAACATCAAACTATAAAATATTGTCCTAGTTTGTAGGTCAAACGTGGTTAAAAATGGGCGGGCTGGTATGGTTGCTGGCCTCAGAGACCTTGCGAACTTGCCTTTCTTGCAAAGTTAACAACTGATGTATTAACATCAGAGCTTGGCACAAAGGAGAATAAGACAAAGGGGAATGGCTACTTTTAGGTTCAGCAAGGGCCAAGATTAGGTACCTGGAAAAACTTTTTTTTTTCACACCCTAAGGCTCATGGTCATTGTATTGAGCATGGCCTTATTGGTGAACTTCTTCAGTCTCTGAAATGAACTTCATATAGAACTTCCCTTTGGGTGGGGCATGGCAGCTCGAACCTTTAATTCTGGCATTCAGGAAGCAGAGGCAGGTGTATCTCTGTGACCTGAGTTTTGAGATCAGTCTAGTCTACATAGTGAGTTCCAGGCAGCCAAGGCTATAGAGAGTGATCCTGTCTCAATAAAACAACCTAAATATAAACATTAAGAAAACTGAAATGCCACCACACGAAATTACTATCTTCCCTTTGGTAGAAATACTCAGCAGAACAGACTTAAAATACATCCCCTGGGTGACTACATTTCAAACCACCACTAAAGGACATTCTCAGCACCAGGCATCATCAACCATTCTTGCTATGTGAAGAAAAGAAGCTTTAAATTCTCTGAGTCAAGCACCACGTCCTGGTCAGGGGTGAAGTCACTGAGCATAGAGGATATCAATGGGGTACAAACTTGTACAGTGGTGAGTGCTTGTCATCTGAGCGTCAGTGCCAGCTGGAGCCTCTCAAAAGCACCAGGAAGGCAAGCACTTTACTTGACTTCATTCCATAACCCCTTAAAATTTCCACTACCGTTGTCAGTTTAAGGCTCCCATAAAAGTCCGCACCTGCTGTGCATGGAGGGAATGACTGGCACACATATCGGCACACACTGGGTTGATGAGTGACAATGAATGGGGCTCAAGGAGACAGGGGACAAGATAAGTCTATTTCTGACAGGGACGGTCAAGATGAGGAGTAGGAAAATGAAGCAAAGTATGGAAAATGAGAAAACAGAGGGTAGTGGACATTGATGGGACAGCTTAAGACTTTCGGACATATTTCAGTAAAGATCACCTTAGAGGAATAGGGCACAGTGTTGTTCATGAAACCATAATTCACCCAAGTCTCTCCCTCTCCCTCTCCCTCTCCCTCTCCCTCTCCCCCTCCCCTCCCCTCCCCCCTCCCTCCCTCCCTCTCTCTCTCCCTCTCTCTCTCTCTCTCTCTCTCTCTCTCTCTCTCTCCCTCTCCCTCTCCCCCCCCCTCTCTCTCACAGTACAGTCCAAGAGTGGAGCTTTCAGTTGAATCATTTTATTTAGTCCTCTCTGTGAAGTTAGTGACATTGTGCTCATTGTAGAAAACAGTAAGCAAAGACTCCTTGTGCTAACTCAGTCAGTTCTTCCTAGATTTTTCCAGCCAAGATCTCATTATGCAGCTTTGGCTGCCCTGAAACTTACTAAGTTGACCAAGTTGGACTCAAAGCTACTGAAATCTGACTTCCTCTGCACCCCAAGTTCTGGGATTGAAGGCGTGTGCCACACACCTGGCCTATTCCTAACTTTTGACTCTCAACTTATTTCCTCAGAACCAAAAGCACCCTCAAGGAATCACAGACTCATATGCACATCTCTGCATCTATGCACCTAAGTACAGTATCAATTAGGGTGCATCCCTGAGTAGCAGTGGCTCAATCAATAGTTATTTCAGAGCTGGGCAGTGGTGGTGCACGCCTGTAATCCCAGCACTCTGGGAGACAGAGGCAGGCAGATTTCTGAGTTCAAGGCCAGCCTGGTTTACAGAGTGAGTTCCAGGACAGCCAGGGCTACACAGAGAAACCCTGTCTCGAAAAAACCAAGAAAAAAAAATAGTCATTTCATCATCTCACAAATCTAGGAATGTGAAGACAGCTAATTCTGAGCTTGTTCAGAAATTCCATGATGTCAAAGGTGCGAGGCTCTTTCACATTCGTTGTCCTTGCCAGTCTGAACAAGTCAGCATTTTATCCTCGACTTCCCAAGATGGCGGACATAGCTCCAAGAATCAGGATCTGTAATGGACATCTAAACAAAGAGGAGTGGTGATTATGGAAAAGAAAATTCTTCCTCAGTTCTCCAGAAACAACTTCCCCATACACCAAGAAAAGAGAAGAAAAGAAAAGAAAAGAAAAGAAAAGAAAAGAAAAGAAAAGAAAAGAAAAGAAAGGAAAGGAAAGGAAAGGAAAGGAAAGGAAAAGGAAAGGAAAGGAAAGGAAAGGAAAGGAAAGGAAAGGAAAGGAAAGGAAAAGGAAAAGGAAAGGGAAAAGGAAAAGGAAAAGGAAAAGAAAGGAAAGGAAAGGAAAGGAAAGGAAAGGAAAAAAGGAAAAGGAAAAGGAAAAGAAGAGAAGAGAAGAGAAAAGGAAGAGGGATACATGGTGATGTGTCTCACACCTGCAAATAAAGAAATAAATAGATGGCAAAAGGTGAACCAAGTAGGAATAATAACAAAAAATAAAATATCCTACATAAAATTGGAATGCCCTTAGCAATGAAGAAAAGAACAGTAGTGATACAGATATGCACACATATAAAAAGGCTTTATATAAGTGCACTTTTCCACACACGACCTCATGAAATTTGCACCACCTTAGAAAGCAGATATATCTTTTTTGTACATGGAAACATATTTTTTAATAAATTCAAAAGAGAAAAAAAAGCCAATATGAAAATTCTAGAATCACATTCCACAGAATATACAATCACATAAAATTTCAGCTAAGATGTGGGATTTTCTTTTTGCTGTTGTTGTTGTTGTTTTATTTTGTTTGAAGATTTATTTTATTATTTGTTTGTGTGTGTGGACCGACATGCCTACGGAAGCCAGAACAGGGTGTCAGATCCCCTAGAGCTGGAGTGACAGACAATTGTGAGCAGTCTGACATGGATACCAAGATTCAAAGACAGAGGTGTGAGAGCAATATGGGCTGTTAACTGCTAGCCATCTCTTCAACCCTAAAGCACAGTTTTAATTCTAATAATAATATAAGGGATAGTAAAATGTGGGAAAGGCATTAAAGTATAATAATAGTCTCAAAAAAGGAATCCAGTGGCTGGAGAGATGGCTCAGTCTTTACGAGACTGCTCTTCCAAAGGTCCTGGGTTCAATTCCCAGAAACCACATGGTGGCTCACAACCATCTGTAATAGGATCTGATGCCCTCTTCTGGTATGTCTGAAGACAGCTACAATGTACTCTATACATAAAAATAAATATTTTTAAAAAGGAATCCAGAGAACACTGTTACTTTTATGCAAGTAAAAAAATTGAAACACATATGTAACTACAATAAAATAACTTCCAAAAGCTATAAATTAAATAGTGTAAATATTTTCTGCATGCACATTTGTCATAGACAAATAGCACGTCTATATAAAACATCTTTTCTAACCAAGAGAAAAAAGTAACAGACAACTTGTATATCAACCACAAAGGATAGGAGAAATGGCTAAGAGGTTAAGAGTCGCCTTGCAGAGGACCCAAGTTTGGTTCCTAACACTTATGTTGGACAACCACAACTGCCTTAACTCTCACCCCCCCCTCTCTCTCTCTCTCACACACACACACACACACACACACACTCACTCACTTAAAATAAATCTTAAAGGTAGTAGACCCGGAAAAGATGGAAAGTGGGGTTGGGAGAGCCTGGGACGAGTGGAGGGAGGGAAACTGCTTGAGATGTATTTTATGAGAGAAGAATAAAATAAATACAATTTTAAAATAAATCTTTAAAAGTGAGATACGCAGCCGGGCGGTGGTGGCACACGCCTATAATCCCAGCAATCTAGGAGGCAGAGGCAGGCTGATTTCTGAGTTGGAGGCCAGCCTGGTCTACAGAGTGAGTTCCAGGACAGCCAGGGCTATACAGACAAACACTGTCTCGGGGGGGGGGGGGGAATCCAAAACACCAAAAAAAAAAAAGTGAGATTCGCAAATAATCTCTTTTCCAGAGCCAGCAAGACAGGTCAGTAGGTAAAGGCACTTGCTGTCAAGCCTGAGGACCCTAGTTTGATCCTTGAGACTCACATGGTAGAAGGAAAGACCCAAACCCCACACAGTCCTCTAACCTCCACATATGCACAATTATACTCATGCACCACTCACACACACAAATAAATCAGGAATTAGTTTTCCAAAGTACGTAATAATTTAATTTCAGAATTCCCTTTGTGTGTATAAGATGCTGTGTGTTTAATCTCTGTTTTGTAAGTGACAGAATCCACTGAAACGGTTCCAGTAATATTTCTAGAATAAAATTACAATATTCATTGACAATTCATTAATGATTTGTGGAAATAGTAGAGTAGCAAATGCCAAGTCTAATGGGAAACAAAAGATGGATCTTCTCAGGGACACTGTAAGCCAATCCTCTTCTCTCCTTAGCTCCTGTTTCTGGACCATGTTTCAATCCCTCTCCTTAAACATTAGCTTCCTTCTACATGTGTCCTTTTAAGGAGAAGCAATGTGTGGAACGGCCACTCTACTCATGACTACAATACTTTTCATGTAGCACATTAGCATCTCTTTCCTCCAAACTCCAAGCGATTTTTGTTTCATCTTTGTAGAATTCAATAGCTTGCTTCCCCAATAATAAATGAATTATTTCACCTCAGAAGGGGGTTCAGATCTACATCTCCAAAACCACACTACCTTGCCTTCTCTTCTTAGAGAAATGACTAGCAACCACATCTCTGTTTTCCTGTGCTTTTAACTAAGTCACCTTTTAAATTCTTTATGAATTTTAGTGTGTGTGTGTGTGTGTGTGTGTGTGTGTGTGCTATGTGTGTGTGTGTGCAGGCACACATGCCTCAGGGTACATGTGGAGGTCAGAGGAAAGCTCTCAGGAGTTGGGTCTACTACTACCTTATGAAATCTGAGGATAGAATACAAGCCACCAGGTCTTCGCACAAGCACCTCTGCCCTTCAGCCATCCTTCTGGTCCCAAGTCACCTTTTAACAAAAGGATAGCTTCATTCATCACATGTACGAACATTGTCTGTTATGATCCAGGCACTGTACTAGGTGGTGAGGGATTTAAAAATAAGCAAGAGATAGTACTATGAGCCTGCTACCCACAGTCTAGTAGAGAAGACAAATAACATAGCTATAGGTTTTGCATGTTACAGGAAAACTGACCATTCAAAGCACTATAGAAGTCCTTGGGGAAAGGCATGGATGGCAAGCTAAGGGCTTTCCAAGAAAAAAGTTCCAGCTGAATATCCTGACCTTGTACCAAGTGTTATCACTCTCCCATCCCCACTGTGGCTGGAGAGAAAACAATGCCCAAGACTGAATCATTTGTTCATTATCTGGCTTCAGAGCTTATCACTATTGGAAAGGGGCAGACAGAGCCAAGCAAACAAACTGGAATAAATCTTTATAAGTTACATATTTTTAAAAACCTGAAAAAAGAACAAGGGGAGGGGTTGTGAGCAAGCATCTCTACGAGAAGCTAAATTGATAAGGTGAGAAGGAACAAAGAAAAACAATATTCCAGGAAGAGGTGAGTATATGTTTCAAAGTTCCAAGATAAAAATGTACAATCCCAGAACATGAAACCTAAACATATGGGAAACTGCCATGAAATGAAGTAAGAATGGTAGTCAGGGATTATCAGGGCTTTGGGGAAGCCATTTTGGCAAGATATGCTGGTTTGTTTTAAATGTAATGGAATCCATAAAAGGTTTCAAGCAGTGGAGTTGCCTTGGCTTGAGTTTTAATGAGTTCACTGTTGCTGCTACTGATATATAGAAAACACCATGCTAGAAAAAACAGGGGAAATGGTGTTGAAAATGTGATGGTAGAATGAATGAAGAAGAGCAGAGAAGTTTAAAAAATGTACACTAGTTATACACTTAAAAAATCTCCTGCAGGGCTGGAGAGATGGCTCATTGGTTAAGAGCACAGGCTGTCGTTCCAGGGGACAAATTCAACTTCCAGCATCCACATGGCCAGTTCTTAACTGCCTATGACTTCAAGAATTCTGATGCCATCCTCAAGTCTCTGTGAGCACCAGGCACCCACATGGTGCACAGACATACATGCAGTATGTTTACTCATATGTATATATTTTTTAATTTCTAAAAAGATGAGCTCTTTTCAATGAACTAGATTTGGCAGAATGGAAAAGACAAGCGGTGAATGTCTCTTCAACTTGGACTTAAAGCATGGATCATGAGACTTCAAGGAACTGGTATACTGGAGAAGGCGTGAAGATAGCAGTAACCATCCTGTACGCTTCATATGAGCTTGACATCAGATCTGGCACATAGCATGCTCTTATTCTGGGACACTGAGATAACAGACCACAGATTCTGGCTTAACTGACCTCCTGTGGTCTACCTTGTCTCATATTAGATCAGAAGACCCTGTTCTCTCCAGAGCAATCTTGCCCCCTAATCTGGAGGGAGAATTGCTACAAAGAAAGGCCAAGAAGAACCTGAACAGACAGGCTTTGTTGGATTTACCCAGTCAGTCTCCTATCAAGCATGAATTTGCAACAAAGCCTCCAAAAATGCAAAAGGTCAAGGTTTGGAGTATGTCCAACTAGCTGAGCAAGTGGAGGTTCCAGGGTGGGCATGGAAACTCTGCTCTCTTCCCACGCCTCCTCCTATGCCTCACAGCATCTCTAGCCTTTATAATAGTCAAAGCCAAAGCCAGGAAGCACATTGCCCTAAGTCCTGTGAAACATTCAAAGAAATTAAGAGCCTATGGGGGGGTGAGCACTCTGATTCATACCTTGTCGGTCAGAAGCACAGGCAAAAACAGCCTGGGGCTTTTGAGTAACATCTAAAGTAGATGGAGTGGGGGATCTTGAAAACTGACCCCCTCAACTTGTGGGCTCTGATGTATCACCAGGTAAATAGTGTCAGAACTAAACTAATCAGAAGATACTCAGTTGGCATCTACTTCAGAATTGCTTGCTTTCTGGTGGTAAGAAACGTGTGCTTTTTGAGGTCACAGATGTTATATGCCTTGTTAATATATACTAGAAAAATCTGAATCTGAGCTGGAGTTAGTTTTTCCTTGGAGAAATAAAAACTTAAAATGTTACTGCCAACCTCGGAGAGATAAAAGTGTCAACAGATTGTGTGTGCTGTTTGAAAATGAGGCCATGGGCTGGAAGGGATAGTACAATTAGGAAACTGTTATCAGGGAAGCATAAGGAACTGAGTTAAACTACCAAGCACCCATGTAAAAAAAAAAAAAAGCCAGGCATGACAGTACATGTCTGTAATCCCAGCCAACTTGGTGAGTTCTAGGTTCTGTGAGAGACCCTGTCTCAAAACCTAAAATAAATAAATCTTAAAAAGCAATACCTAAAGTTGACCTCTTGCCTATACTTATCTGTCTCTGTCTGTCTGTCTGTCTGTCTGTCTGCCCCCCTCTCTCTCTAGCACACACACACACACACACACACACACACACACTACTATGGGTTGTATCATGATTGAAGAACTGACGCAACATGTAGAACCACCTCGTGTGACAACGATGATTAAGAAGGAAGGATGATCTGTGCTGCCATTACCCCAGCATAGCTTCCAGGCAAGACAGATTGTAGATCGAAGGTTTTATATCTGGGTGGGTTGATATCCTAGTTCTGCTGTTAGGAGCCTTGCCTGGTTACAAAAGATGGCCAGTTCAGGCTCTATATCCCCCATTACTAGGAGACTTTGCTAGGGCCACTCTGGCGAAGAACTTCTGAGAGTGGCCAGCCAGTGACTGGCACATCCTGAGGCTCACACCACAAGAAGGAGCCAATTTCTGACACTTCCTAGATGGCCAGGAACCAGAGGCAAAACAGCCCAGAGACCCAGAATAGAACCAAACACCACTGATAAAAATAATAATGAAATAATTTCTAATGATATTCTGCTATACTCATAGACCAGAGCCTAGCACAATCATCATTAGAGAGGCTTCATCCAGCAACTGATGGGAACAGAGGCAGAGAGTCACAGTCAAATATTGGGTGGAGCTTGGGGAATCCTCTGGAAGAAGGGTAAGGAGACAGAGTGGTCAAGAAAAAACCTAAGAACATGGCCCACAGAATCAATAGGGGCTCACAGAGACTGAAGTGGCAAATACAGACCCTCTATAGGTCTGAGCTAGGTCCTCTATATATGTTATGATTGCATAGTTTGGTGCTCCTGTGGGACTCCTAACAGGAGGGGGATCTCTGACTCTTTTATCTGAACTTGGGACCCTTTTCTTCCTACTATTGGGTTGCCTAGTCCAGCCTTCATATGAGGGTTTGTGCCTGGTCTTATTGTAACTTGTTAGGCCATGTTCCATGGATATCCCTAGGAAGCCTGCTCCTTTTTTAAAAAGGGGAAAGCAGAGGTGGGAGAGGGACTGGGAGAAGGGGAAGAAGGGGAAATAGTGGTCAGGATGTAATGTCTGAGAAATAATAAAGATATCAAAAGAAGCAGAAACCAAGAGGACTGTTTGCAATACCATAGCCTCAAGGACTGTTTGCTATACCATAGTGAGGAGGCTAATTTAGGAGGATTACAAATTCAAGGAGAACTTAGAGTACATTGTGAGATCTTGTCTTAAGAAAAAAAAAAGTTAAACATGATAAGGCATATTCTAATCACAGCATTTGATTTGTGGAGGAGAATCAGGAGGTTAAGGTCACAGCTACACAGCAAATATGAGGCAATCCTGAAGAGATACTTGAGACCCTGAGACTTGTCTTAAAAACAAAAACCTGAGAAAGGGCTGGGAAGATGGGTCAACAGGTAAGGGCACTTCTAGTCAAACTTTATGACCCTGGTTTGATTCCTAGAACCCATGTGGTAGAAGGAGAAAACTGATGCTCAATATTGTCCTCTGACCTTTGCATGGGTGTCATAGCATGTATGTATTCGCACATACCCTTAGATTACTGCCATTTTCCTAAATGAGTATAATTTCTAATTTTATTTTCCAGTACTTGTCCTCATACCCACAGATACATGTAGCCTTCAACATTCATCAAATAATTTCGTTTTGCAGAGATCCACAACTGGTCAAAATACAGAGAATAAGTGACCTTGGGGTGCCCAGCCCTGACTGATACATCTACAATCCCACTCTTCATGCTTAAGGCTCAGAGAACACCATGGAAGAACTGGAGGAAAGATTCTGGAACCAGAAGACCAGGATACCTGCTATGAGATAGTGTCTTCCAGATAGAACAGGAATGCTGCTCTTATGAAATTCATTAATACAAGCTGGATGGTGGTGGTGGTGGCGGCGGGGGCGGCGGCGGCGGCGGCGGGGGGCGGCGGCGGCGGCGGCGGCGGCGGGGGGCGGCGGCGGCGGCGGCGGCGGGGGCGGCGGCGGCGGCGGCGGCAGAGGCGGCGGCGGCGGCGGCGGGCGGCGGTGCACGCTTTTAATCCCAGCACTTGGGAGGCAGAGGCAGGCGGATTTCTGAGTTTGAGGCCAGCCTGGTCTACAGAGTGAGTTCCAGGACAGCCAAGAAAACCTGTCTCAAAAAAAAAAAAAAAAAAAAAACAGAGAGAGAGAGAGAGAGCGAGAGAGAGCGAGAGCGAGAGAGCGAGCGAGAGAGAGAGAGAGAGAGAGAGAGAGAGAGAGAAAGAGAGAGAGAAATTCAATAATACAGTTGCCTAACAGGACCTGCATAATGATAATACCAGATGACATGCCAATTCGAGTGGGGGAAATCTCACAAGGTCCCACCCATACATGAAGAGCAATCAATGGCTGCTGAGGGAGGGAGGATCAGTCTGCTCCAAAGATGGAGCCCTTAAAAAAAAAACAGATGGAACCCTTGATAATTATTCAATTCCCAATGGTAGCCCCTAAACACAGATACGTATAAGCAATACTAAATGACCTCAGAATATTATAAACACACATACACACACATTTATTCTGTATACACACTGTATGCTATATATATAATTTTAGAAGAAGGAGGCATGAATTTGAAAAGGAGTGGTGAGGAGTTACAGGGGAAGAAGGAAGGGTAAAAATGATGTAAATATAGTACTCATACATGAAAGTCTCAAAATTAATTTTTTTCTAAAGTTTCCTTGGGGTTAGAGAGATGACTCAGCAGTTAAGGGCACTTGCTGCTCTTGAAGGAGACCCAGATTCAGTTTCCATCACCCACCTGGTAGCTCGCAAGTGTTTGATTCTGGTTCCAGAGGATCTGGTGCCCTCTTCTGGCCTTCCTAGGCATCAGACATGCAAATGGTGTGTGTGTGTGTGTGTGTGTGTGTGTGTGTGTGTGTGTGTGTGTGTGTGTAGAAAAAAACACTCATACATGTAAAATAAAAATAAATAAATCGTTTTTAAACACAAAAGGTTTCCATGAGAAACTGAGGAACAAGGATTCAGTCTCAAGTCCCACAGAAGTCATCTCCTGTTTTACTCCTACAGTATGTTAATCTGGAGCATATACTAGTCTGGGCCATCTGTTAATCTGGAATATATGCTTATCATAGAGTTGCCCCAACTCAGTCAAAGGAGCAGAGGTGTCATATTCCTCTGTCCACTAGTCATAGCTTAAATGCCACACAGGAGAAGAAAACACCAGAACTTACAGTTCCCTTCACTGAATAGAGAGTTTCACTTCAGATTTACAGTGTTAGCAGCAAGGGTGCGTTGAAGGCAGGAGCAGACATCTTGGAAAAGGAATCTGGAAGCACCTGGGTAAGTGCATGTCATTATCTGCCTGGTTCTCATTGCCCATTGCGGCACACAAGCTTCAGTAAACTACACTGGCATCTCTTTTCAACAAAGCCTAATGGATTTGAATACATTTTATCAAGTTTTGTTTCTGTAATGTTAAGATGAGCACATTAGTTTTATTGGGCATTTTTAGACAAATATTAAAATGGACTATTTTTGCAGAATTTCAACAGCTGATGAATATACTTAGAGATACATTTTCTTCCTCTATCACATAAGAGATCTGTAACCTGACTCTATTTCAGAAGTGAGGTAATTCTAGTCCCTTAGTGACACACAGCACATGAAGTAAGAGGGTATCTTTCTTGTTCCAGCGTCTGAAATTGTAACGATAACTACTCTGCCATATGTACCAGAAATCTGCAATGTACTGGAAACATTGCTGCAAAAATTTATGCATCCTTGAACAACTTTTTTCTTCAAGATCGGGATCTGTAAAACGAAAGAGAATTTCACCTGTACTATATACTACGCAGAGCGACTTGCCCAGTCTCCTTTCCCTCCCGCATTTAAAAGCATTTTAAAAAAGGAATTAATGAAATATATGAATGCACAAGTCAAAAAACTCATAAACAACTAGGAACAAAAAGTAATAAGACTCAAACTTCAAGCATGCCACAGTGACAGCCCCTGTAGTTAGTGCATGTCCCCCATCCTGGCATCTGAAACAGTTTTCCAGACAAATTCACAATGGATTAGGTCCCTGTGACTGGGTTCTGGCCAATAAGCAGTACAAGTCAGTGCTTCTTGAAGGGTGGTCCATGTTTGAAAAGGAGGCCCTTTTGCAAACTATCATCAAAAGTAAGCCCATTCTTCAGTCTTCTAATACAAGTATCATAGCATGCTTGGGGAAGTTACAGGGGCTGGTAGTACTATTCATCCTCTGTCATCTTAGCCTACTTCTATTCTTCTTCTCAAATAATTCTCTTACACCATGGATCCTTATCAGTTTTATGTAGATCAGGGGACACACCAAGCTTTAGAAACATTTTGAATTATTATTTTTCAGGGAGGACCACTCCTAGCACCTATTGCTAAAGACTGGATGCTAAACTATCAAGAAGAGTGGATGAGCCCCATATGTCAAAAGTGCCAAGTTGATTCAATTTTGTCTCCACTTACACACACCTCTGACTCCATCTTCCATGGAGAGGGAAATGTTGATGGGGCAGGAGACAAAAGAGCTACCTGCTATAGCTGCATTCAACCCCAAGTGTTAAGGCTCTGCTTTCCACCAGCAGGCCGGGGCAAAGCATGTACTGCTGACCCGTGGTATCAGAAAGAGAGAGACAGAGAGAGGTACGGATTGATGTGCAGGTGACCAGGTCGAGTGATATGCCAGGAAGCAGATGAAGACTTTGGCTATAATTGAAAGTACTTTTTTTCTTTTCAGTGAAATAAACAAGACTGTCAACTAAGAGTGAAAAGGGAAGAAGAGATTTTGGTGTATCAAGAGGCTTTGGGAAAGCACTATCAGAGACATGGAGCTGGGACCAAAATTCAGGAGCTGCCCTTGGTGCCTAAGTAAAGCTGTGGTTTATAGTGAGAAGGGAGTGCACAAAGCAAAATAATAAGATAATAATAAAGTGTGGTCACTGTTTTTTTATCCAAATATGTATTTTATTAAAATTGCCCTAATAGTGTATCATTTCAGTTTGATTTCACTTTTAGATGCAGATTTTGGAAAGATATTTTAAAGTCAGGAGTACTTTTGCACAAATATAAGCCATCAAAATATAAGTCATATCTCTCTAAATACTGACAATATTTTGTCAGAAATTGTCTTAGGGAGAAAACAATTTAGTTTACACTTTCACATCACTATTCCTCATCAAAGACAGTCAGAGAAGCAACCTGGAGACAGGAGCTGATGCAGAGACCACCAAGGTGTATTCCTTACTGGCTTGCTTCCCCTGGCTTGCTCAGCCTGCTTTCTTCCTTTTTTTCTTTTTCTTTTTCTTTTTCTTTTTTTTCTTTTCTTTTCTTTCTTTCTTTCTTTCTTTTTTTTTGGTTTTTTTTTTTTTTTTTTGGTTTTTTTTCCTGAGACAGGGTTTCTCTGTGTAGCCCTGTCTGTCCTGGAACTCACTCTGACTAGCCTCAAACTCAGAAATCTGCCTGCCTCTGCCTCCCAAGTGCTGGGATTAAAGGCGTGCACAAACACCTCCCAGCTTCAGCCTGCTTTCTTACAGACCCCAGGACCACCATCCCAGGGATGGCACCACCCCACAATGGGCTGAACCCTCCTCCATTGATCACTAATTGAGAAAATGCCCTACAGCCAGATCTTATGAAGACCTTTCCTCAACTGAAGCTCCTTACACTCTGATGACTCTAGCTTGTGTCAAGTTGACATAAAACCATCCAGTACAAGAACTACTACAAATATTATTAAAAGGAAAACTTATTTTTTTTAATTTATTTTATGTACATTGTAGCTGTCTTCAGACACCCCAGAAGAGAGCATCAGACCCCATTACAGATGATTGTGAGCCACCATGTGGTTGCTGGGAATTGAACTCAGGACCTCTGGAAGAGCAGTCAATGCTCTTTACCACTGAGCCATCTCTCCAGCCCCCAAAAGGAAAACTTCTTAGACCAATTAAATTTAGTGTAATTCATTTAAGCAAAACAACACATACAACTTGAGAACCAGGTGCTCCTCAACCAGAACAGGTTTCTGAGAGCTCTAAAGAAAGGATCATTTATAGAAAAAACGGAGATAAGAAATAGAAAAATTCTTAATTGGTTTCAGCCTAGTCAATTAACCAGTAGATTGGTTCCAACTTAATCAGTTAATTGTTTATAACTTAGTTAATTTACTACAGTATTCCTGCAACCAACCAAAGCCCAGTTACTATAATTAAATTCTGTTACTTTCATCTGTTGGGCCAAATGTTGGTGCCAGTTCAAACCCATGGTCTCTTTGAAATAAAAATTAAAGCATTCTAATTTTAAAGAACTTTTAAAAGGATAATTCTTCCAGAATTTAGGAAGTGACTAGCTAAATTTATATAAAATGTTTTAATGTTATAGTTACTAACTTGATTCAGTATATGTATGTACACATACATGATTTTGCATATGTATACATATATGTGCAGTATCATGTTATGTCATATATTTATTAATTTTATTAGCATATATTAATTATATGTAATAATTAGTTTCATTATGGCATCTTCGTGCCTATATATACATATATATGTGTGTGTATAATGCATTTTGATCTGTTTTGCTTCTATTTCCTTCTTCTCCTTCCCCATTGATCGCATTCCCATTCCCTAGTTTCCCTTCTACTTCTATATCTTTATCACTTGTGACGCAATAGATTTAATAAGGGTTGCTGACAGGAACGAAGGTCAAGACTTATTTACAAGGACATAGACGATTTGAAAGTGGCGGCACCACTGAAGAAAATGTCTCTAACTCCTGAACAATAATGAAATGTTTATAAATTCCCAGGGAAGGATAGGGCTTCATGAAGTCCTCTTTTCCTTGTGACAGGATGTTGAAAGGCACAATTTTGTATACCTCTTGCTCAACTAATCACAACCGTTGTAAGTTAAACAGTGCAGTGGCTCTGGCATGACCAAATGTTAGCCATGACATGACTTCTGGCTAGTAGTCCACAACACTCCAGCACACCCTTTTAGAATTAAAACCATCATTGTTGTTATTGTTACTATCAGTGGGGAGAAGGAAGAAAGAGAGAGAGGAGGGGGAGGGGCAGAGGAGGGGGAGGGAGAGAGGGGGAGGGAGAGAGAGAGCAGAAACATGCGTACAATGGCTTGTGTGTTGAGGCCATAGGACACCTTTCAAGAGTTGGCTCTCTTCTTCCACGTTTTTGTGGCAAGATCTCTCTTGTTTCTACTGTGCTGTGCACTCCTAGTTACCTGGCCTGAGTTCTAGGCTCGTCTCCTGACTCTACGTCTTGGTGTACGAGTGCTAGGATTACAGATGTTCCCCGATAAGCTTTTGCATTCAGGCTCTAGAGATTCAACTGAGGCTTAATCTTCAAGCATCTTTGCCCATGGTACCATCTAACTGGCCATGTTCTTACATTCTTTCAACTCTACAGTAACTGCTGCCAGCTAAAAAAAAGCATGTCCAACCAAAGTTGACGGCAGTTTAGAAGGCCTTTTTCAAGGCTCAGGGAACATCTTGGAAGAGAGAGTTGAATGTAAGAACATAGTCAGTTAGAAAATGTCTCTAACTCCTGAACAATAATGAAATGTACCCCTAAAATTGCCTTCTAAACTGCCGTCAACTTTGGTCAGACATGCTTCTTTTTTTAGCTGGCAGCAGTTACTGTAGAGACTTATAACTGGTCAGAGTTCTACAAATAAGCGCCTGTTGAGTATTCAGTTACAAAATACAATTTTAGGGGTACATCATGCCTGTTTAGCAAAACAACAGCAGCAGCTTCCCCAGTAGGACCTAGGTCCTCCTGAGCTGTGGAATTTTTTTTAGCACAATTTATAAGATGGATGCCAAAGAAAAAGCTGGAAACAACAAAAAAAAAAGAAAGAAAATAGAGCTATCTGGAAACTCTAAATTACTCTTCTGAAAAATGTGGGGACTAGGAGAGAAATCAAAATTTAAATAAAAATCACATGTATAAATTAAATACACTGAAAACAATGGGCACTCAGAGGGAAATTCACAGCACTAAAGATTTTACTCTTGGTAGAAAAAAAACTCCAAAATAGTATTTCATGTCTCCCAATCAAATACAAAAGCAAAAACTGGGAAGATAAGTGCAATAATGGGGAAACCATTGAAATCCATATCTTGTTTCTTAGGTAATGTTTGAAATTGTATTTAATAGCCATCCCTACTTTCTGCATAGGAATGGATGAACAGAATAAGGACCAGCAGTAATCATAACTTAGTCTAAAAGGGTTCATTAACCTCTCATCCTTTCCAACTTCTGCCATCTCAAGGGATGGCTAGACCATCTTGTCTGCCTTCATCTTGTCTGACTTCTAAGAGATTCTATATTTTTCTTTCTTTGTCTACTTTGCCCTTCACATAAACAGTCCCTTTCCTTTGTGTTTGGTGATGGAGTTCAATGTGTTTTATAGAACTATCCTCCTAGTCAAACTGCTACTACTATCTTCATAAGAGCAGTTGTGCCTGCTTACAAAGGATAATCACGGCAGGGTTTGTTGTCTACATTCACTCATGGATATGATAAGGTGGGGAGTGTAATAGGATCCTACCTAAGTATTCAACCACTCCATACAACCAATTTATGTAATTTTTCCCTAATTACATGTTGCCTCAAACTCTCAAGGTAGTGCTAGAATATATAATAGGCTAGGAGGAAATGAAGGTTAAAGGACTCCTTCTACATAGTCAAGGGAAAGCCACCGTCGATGCTGAATGCAGCCATTTGGTGTGGCTGCTTTAAAGTGAATCATTTTCCCAGGTGTAATCCCTCACCTGTAAGGACACCCAATAAACTCATTGACGCCCCCATGGTGATCTTTAGTGGAGTAGAACTTTGGTTTTTGTCTTTGAGATTATAAAGAGAATCTCTCTGAAGCATCGCCTGTCAAAAAGCAAGCCAATGGCCAATGTGCTGAGGCAGGAAATAGGAGGTGGGACACTGGCAGGAAGAGAGAGGATTCTGGGAAATAGAGTAGAAAAGAGAGATTCAAGATTGCCACAGGGAGATCAACATAACCCAGCAGGGAGACGCTGGAGGAGACACTGAGGAGACACAAAGGAAGAAGCAGACCAGGACTGAAGAGAGGTAACTAAGCAAGTGGTAGACATAGAATAGTTTAAATGGTTAAATGCGTTACAAGCTAGTCAAGGAAGGAGCCAAAGTTTATGGCTAAGGCATTTATTTGTTAATAATTACTCTCAAAGTTGTTATTCCTGGAGCAAGAGCTGGAAAGTAAAAGAAAACAAGTTTAATTTTTTAACAGGGACTTTATTAGAAGGAGATAGACGTTGAATAGCATCCTCAGGGAGAGGAAATTATTGCAGTAAGTAATATTGGCCCTTACAGCCCATTTAAATACACACGAGGAAAGCCATTTACTCCAGCCTAATTCTTTAGGTCAACTGAACTATCTTTAAGAATTTGTCAAATTAATCAACACGACTATGAAGATTCTAAATGTATACAAGGTTCACAGAACAGTTGGCGGGAATAATCAAATGCATCCCTGAAATATGTGAAGTGGAGTGGGCAGAGAAGTGCAGTAAGTACACTGAATTGATAGGAGAGACACAGAGTGAATTCAAGAGCACTTCCAGGCACTAGAGAATAGCATATGGCACATATCTGCAGCACAATTTGATAGAGGCTCTTCTACAATGTTCATTAAAACTCTTACCTTTGTTGATGGAAAAAGAATTGAACCTGGACTCATCCAAAAAGGAAAAGGGGAAACGTTAATTGTGGAATTATTTAAAAGGTAAAGAAACTGTGGATTCTATAGTCTTTTCATTGTTTATGACAGATTCCCCCTTTCTCAGCTGCAATTGATTACCTGTGACTTTCCCTTTAGGGCGGAGCCTTGTGAAATGTCCCCCAGCTATGTTGGCAACTCAACTAGTATTTATTCAGGTCTTCTTAGGCAACCATGCTGAGAGTTCATGGAGTAGCATCTCTGTCACATCTAAAGACACTATCTTGCTGCAGCAGCCTGGTCCTTCAGCCTTTATAGTCTTTCTACCCACTCCTCCATGATGTTTCCTGAGCCTTGGATGTAGGAGTTTTATTGAAGATGTACCAGCCGGGAATGGGTACCCCGTGGCTGCTTGTTCTCTACATCTTGACCAGTTGTGGATCTCTGTAGTAGCATCCATCTGCTGCAAGGGGACACTTCTCGGATGAGGAAAGAGCTATAGTTACCTATGAGTATAAGGAAAAATATGTAGAATACAGTTAGAGACTGTACTGGCTTAGAAAATTCATAGTAATAAGTTCGGTTCTAGGGTCTATGACCTCTGTGGCTGTGATTGGCCAAGTTTACAGCACCAGGCATGAATTTGCTCCTGTTGAGTAAGCCGCATAATAGCTCTCTAATAATACATGGTATTGACTAGCAAGCCGGAGTCTGCTGCCTGAGTTTATAAAGCTTTACTGGACTAGAGCCTCACTCATTCATTTGCCTGCTGCCTGTGGCTGCTTCCCTCCTACAAAAGCAAGTGGTTACAACAGAAATAGCCTGGCTGCGAAGGTTGAAATGTTTGTCTTGTCCTTACAGCAACAGATTGCCTGACACTGAGGTACAGTCACGTACATTGTCTCTAGGTTGCTCATTTGTGTGTCTTTCTTTTCTCTGTGGGAAATGAATGTTTGTTT
This sequence comes from Apodemus sylvaticus, assembly GCF_947179515.1. NCBI lineage: Eukaryota > Metazoa > Chordata > Mammalia > Rodentia > Muridae > Apodemus > Apodemus sylvaticus. The sequence goes on from NC_067495.1 coordinate 34,071,265, forward strand.
TCACACATGAAAAACACCACTCCAGCTAAAAAGATTCTTTATCAGCATGTGGAAAACACAGGATGGTTTATTTCCAACTTTTACAACAAAACGGGAATACAGAATTATATTATTGCTTATTGCTTTCTATGTTACCAAATTACTGAAAATAAAATTGAGCTTTTATGCATCAAAAATGTATTCTACAATGTGATAACTTGCTTTTTTTTTAGTTTTATAAAAATAAAAACCCGTTTTCCTCTTAAATTTTGACAAACTGTCACATAGAAGAAAGAACTGCTTTGTGTTAAGGAGACTTGATTTATTCTGTTTTATCATTGCCAAGCAACCTCTTCTCAAATCCCAGAGTTCTGACTTCTTTTAATAGACATAGAGGCATTATCTGAGTTCCAAGAATTTATATTAAGCTCTTACAAAGTGTATTACGAATGTAGTCCACACAAACATTGAAACATAACTCTGAGACAGCTGCATTAGAATCACGGCTGGTTTAGATTACCATTTACTTTTTGATTATGCAAAGGTGCAGCAGTGGAAAAAACCTTCAAGAAACTAAGATAAACTAGAAACTAGTTGGAATTGGATTATTCCTATGGCGGAATCCATTATGAAAATGCTGTCTTAGCATGAACCTGAACTTTCTCCCTGAGAAGTATCATTCCATACATATTTAAAAACATCATTTCTTCAACTAGAACCAACCAAATTGCTACTCTCTGGCATTCTGGTTGGGTCCTAGAGTGGAAGTTTTGTTTTTTTATTTTATTTTATTCATCTACTTTGTATTTATGACTGTTTTACTCACACATACAAATGTTTACTCTATGCATACATGGTGCCTGTGGAAGCCAGAAGATATCAGAGTCCTGAAACTGGAGTTAAAGATGTTTATCAGCCACCATGTGGCAGAAGGGAACTCAACCCGGGTCCTTTGCAAGAACAGTAAGTACTCTTCGCTGCTGAGCCATCTCTCCAGCCCAGTGTTTGTTTTTAAGCTAGACATTGAGAAACCACTTCTGTGGCCCTAAAGCGATGAGAACTAGGCAAATGTCAGTTTTCAAAATCCAAGAGGTCATGGCAATCATAGTCATCTTTATTATTGTCATTTAGACACATCACTTCTTCATTGCCTGCCTTCTTCCCAGTGGTTGATCTTGGTTATCATTCATTAAGTAATTTTGGCTAGAGAAGGCGGCACTTGTAGGCAGAGGCTTATATTGTACTAAGACATTGATATAGAGCCCAGCTACCTACACTCTTAGCCTTCCCAGTCAATTTCTATACATTCTAGCATTTCCTACATATATCAGCCTGATCCTGTTTCAAATTTCCAAAACAACAAGAAAACATTGCTCTATACAATAACTTTTTAATACATCATCACTTAAAACTGTGGAAAGGTCATGAAAATTTTGGCAATAGCAATGATTCCTGAACATAAAAATTATTTCAAAATCTAATACAGAATGAATCTGAGCTGTTTCTGGCAGGGCTCACCCATGTGGTGTGGTTTCCCAGTACCATTGGTTGTGAACACATAGCTTGGGCACCCTTCACTGTGCATGCCTTCATACCATGCAATATTAGTGATCACCATTACATCTGAAACATCTCTGCTCATATTTAAGACTGCTTTACGTCATGAATTAAAGTGTTTGCCCTGTACAGACAAAATATTCAGCTCTTACAGAAACATAATGGGGGCTGGAGAGATGGCTCAACAGTTAAGAGCACTGATTGCTCTTCTGAAGGTCCTGAGTTCAAATCCCAGCAACCACATGGTGGCTCACAACCATCCATAATGGGATCTGACACCCTCTTCTGGTGTGTCTGAAGACAGCTACAGTGTACTGTACATATAATAAATAAATAAATAAATAAATAAATAAATAAATAAATAAATACTTTGGACCAGAGCAGTAGTTAATTATGGAAAACAGACTTTTAATATCTCCCAATGATCATTTTCTAGTATGTATCAAACAAATATAAATTAGGGTTGATTATAGCAATTGCTGTTCGTGGACTGTTAAGAAGGCTTAGCAGTAATGGCACTTGTTATGCAATCCTGGCATCCTAAGTTTGATTTCCTAGAAAACCCATACAAAGATAGAAATTGAAAACCAACCCCACAGATGGCATATATACTCACATACACATCATGCACTCACATGCACAAAAATTTTATTCATTTTTTAATACTTTGTTGTCCCACTCCTCCATGCTTTTCTTTTTTATTAGATATATTCTTTATTTACATTTCAAATGTCCCCTTTCCTGGTTTCCCTCCACCAAAAAAAAATGCCATAAGCCATCTCCCCTTCCCCAATCAACCCTCTCCCACTTCCCTGTCCTTGTATTCTTCTACACTGCTGCATTGAGCCTTTCCAGACCAAGGGCCTCTCCTCCCTTTGGTGTCTAACAAGGCCATCCTCTGCTGCCTATGCATCTGGAGCCATGGGTAACTCCATGTGCACTCTCTGGTTGATGATTTTGTCCCTGGGAGCTCTGGGAGTACTGGGTGACTCATACTGTTGTTCCTCCTGTGGCGCTGCTAATCCCTTCAGCTCCTTGGGTCCTTTCTCTAGCTTCCCCATTGAGGACCCTGTGCTCAGTTCAATGGCTGGCTGAGAGTTTGCCCCTCTGTATCTGTCTGGGAGGCACTAGCAGAGCTTCCCAGGTGACAGCTATATCTGACTCTGGTCAGCAAGCACTTGGGGACAGTGGTAATAGTATCTGGGTTTTGTAACAGTATATGGGATGGATCCCTAGGCAGGGTAGTCTCTGGATGGTCTTTCCCTCAGACTCTGCTCCACACATTGTCTCTGTATCTCCTTCTGTGGGTATTTTGTTCCCCCTTCTAAGAAGGACCAAAGTACCCACACTTTATTCTTCGCTCTTCTTGGGCATCATTTGATACTTGAGTTGTGTCTTGGGTTCTGGGCTAATATCCACTTACCAGTGAGTGCATACCATTTGTGTTCTTTTGTGATTGGGTCACCTCACTCATGATGATATTTTCCAGTTCCACCCATTTGCCTAAGAATCTCATTAATTCATTGTTTTTAATGGCTGAATAGTATTCCATTGTGTAAATATACCACATTTTCTGTATTCATTCCTCCGTTGAGGGACATCTAGGTTCTTTCCAGCTTCTGGCTATTATAAATAGGGCTGCTATGAACATAGTGAACATGTATCCTTATTATATGCTGGAGAATCCTCTGGGTATACGCCCAGGAGTGGTATAGCAGAGTCATCCAGTAGCATTTTGCCCAATTTTCTGAGGAACCGCCAGAATGATTTCCAGAGTGGTTGTACCACCTTGCAATCCCACCAGCCGTAGAGGAGTGTTCTTTCTCCACATCCTCGCCAACATCTGCTGTCTCCTGAGTTTTTGATCTTAGCCATTTTGACTGGTGTGAGGTGAAATCTCAGGGTTGTTTTGATTTGCATTTGCCTGATGACTAAGGATGCTAAACATTTTTTTAGGTGCTTCTCAGCCATTCGATATTCCTCAGGTGAAAATTCTTTGTTTAGCTCTGTACCCCATTTTAATAGGGTTATTTGGTTTTCTAGAGTCTAACTTCTTGAGTTCTTTGTATATATTGAATATTTGCCCTCTGTCAAATATAGGGTTGGTAAAGATCTTTTCCCAATTTGATGGTTGCCATTTTGTCCTATTGACAGTGTCCTTTGCCTAATGGAAACTTTGTAATTTTATGAGGTCCCATTTGTGAATTCTTGATCATGGAGCATAAGCTATTGTTGTTCTGTTCAGGAAATTTTCCCCTGTGCCCATGTGCTCAAGGGTTTTCCAAAGTTTCTTTTCTATTAGTTTCAATGTGTCTGGTTTTATGTGGAAGTCCTTGATCCACTTGGACTTGAGCTTTGTACAAGGAGATAAGAATGAATCGATTTGCATTCTTCTGCATGCTAGCTGCCAGTTGAACCAGCAGCATTTGTTGAAAAGGCTGTCTTTTTTCCACTGGATGGATTTAGCTCCCTTATCAAATATCAAGTGACCATAGATGTGTGGGTTCATTTCTGGGTCTTCAATTCTATTCCACTCATCTACATGTCTGTCACTGTACCAATACCATGCAGTTTTTAGCACTATTGATCTGTAATACTGCTTGAGGTCCAGGATACTGATTCCCCCAGAAGTTCTTTTACTGTTGAGAATAGTTTTAGCTATCCTGGGTTTTTTGTTACTCCAGATGAATTTAAGAATTGTTCTTTTTAACTCTCTGAAGAATTGAGTTGGAATTTTTTATGGGGAGTGCATTGAATCTGTAGATTGCTTTTGGCAAGATGGCAATTTTGATTATATTAATCCTGCCAATCCACGAGCATGGGAGATCTTTCCATCTATTGAGGTCCTCTTCAATTTCATTCTTTAGAGACTTGAAGTTCTTGTCATACAGATCTTTCACTTGTTTGGTTAGAGTCACACCAAGATACTTTATATTGTTTGTGACTATTGTGAAGGGTATCATTTCCCTAATTTCTTTCTCAGCCTATTTATCCTTTGAGTATAGGAAGGCTACTGATTTTTTGAGTTAATTTTATATCTGGACATTTTACTGAAGTTGTTTATCAGCTGTAGAGGTTCTCTGATGGAGTTTTTGAGTCGATTATGTATACTATCATATCATCTGCAAATAGTGATAATTTGACTTCTTCCTTTCCAATTTGTGTCCCTTTGACCTCCTTTTGTTGTCTAATTGCTCTAGCTAGAACTTCAAGTACTATATTGAATAGATATGAAGAGAGAGGGCAGCCTTGTCTAGTCCCTGATTTTAGTGGGATTGCTTCAAGTTTCTCTCCATTTAGTTTGATGTTGGCTACTGATTTACTGTATATTGCTTTTACTGTGTTTAGATATGGGCCTTGAATTCCTGATCTTTCCAAGACTTTTAACATGAAAGGATGCTGAAATTTGTCAAATGCTTTTTCAGCATCTAATGAAATGACCATGTAGTTTTTTCTTTGAGTTTGTTTATGTAGTGATGGATTTCTGTATATTGAACCATCCCTACATCCCTGGGATGAAGCCTACTTAATCGTGGTGAATAATCGTTTTGATGTATTCTTGGATTCTGTTGGCAAGAATTTTATTGAGTATTTTTGTATCGATGTTCATAAGTGAAATTGGTCTGAAGTTCCCTTTCTTTGTTAGATCTTTGTGTGGTTTTGGTATCATCATAATTGTGTCTTCATAGAACGAGTTGGGTAGTGTTCCTTCTGTTTCTATTTTGTGGAATAACTTGAAGAGTATTGATGTTAGGTCTTCTTTGAAGGTCTGATAGAATTCTGCACTAAAACCATCTGTTCCTATGCTTTTTTTTGGTTGGGAGACTTTCAATGACCGCTTCTATTCCTTTAGGGGTTATGGGAATGTTTAGATGGACTATCTGATCCTGATTCAACTTTGGTATTTGGTATCTGTTTAGGAAATTGTCCATTTCATTTAGATTTTCCAGTTGTGTTGAGAATACGCTTTTGTAGTAGGATCTGATCATTTTTTTTAATTTCCTCAGTTTCTATTGTTATAATTCCCTTTTCATTTCTGATTTTATTCTGATTCTTTGCACATCCTGCCAGGAGAGAGTGATCTCCCAGCAGTGCTTTCAATTCTGAGCTCAGAGGAGTAAGGACACAGGCTTACAGGCCCATAGGAGCAACAAACTCCAGCCAGAGACAACAATACCAACTAGCACCAGAAATAACTAGATGGCGAAAGGCAAGCACAAGAACCCTACCAACAGAAACCAAGGCTGCTTGGCAACATCAGAACCCAGTTCTCCCACCACAGCAAGTCCTGGATACCCCAACACACTGGAAAAGCAAGAGTTGGGTTTAAAATCTTATCTCATGATGCTGACAGAGGACTTTAAGAAGAACATAAATAGCTCCCTTAAAAAAATACAGGAGAACATGGGTCAACAGGCAGAAAACCTTAAAGAGGAAACACAAAAATCCCTTAAATAATTACAGGAAAACACAAATAATCAAGTGAAGGAACTGAACAAAACCATCCAGGACCTAAAAGTGGAAGTAGAAACAATAAAGAAATCACAAAGGGAGACAACATTGGAGATAGAAAACCTTGGAAAGAATTCAGGAGTCATAGATGCAAGCATCAACAACAGAATACAAGAGATAGAAGAAAGACTCTCAGATGCTGAAGAGTCCATAGAAAACATTGACTCAACAGTCAAAAAATGCAAAATGCATAAAGCTTGTAACCCAAAACATCCAGGAAATTCAGGTCATAATGAGAAGACCAAACCTAAGGATTATAGGTATAGAAGAGAGCGAAGATTTACAACTTAAAGGGCCAGTAAATATCTTCAACAAAATTATAGAACAAACCTTCCCTAACCTAAAGAAAGAAATGCCATGAACATACAAGAAGCCTACAGAACTCCAAACAGACTGGACCAGACCAAATATTCCTCCCAGCACATAATAATCAAAACATTAAATGCACTAAGCAAAGAAAGAATATTAAAAGCAGTAAGGGAAAAGGGGCAAGTAACTTATAAAGGCTGATCTATCAGAATTACACCAGACTTCTCATCATAGACCATGAAAGCTAGAAGATCCTAGGCAGACCTCATACAGACCCTAAGAGAACACAAATGCCAGCCCAGGCTACTATACCCAGCAAAACTCACAGTCATCATAGATGGAGAAACTAAGATATTCCATGATAAAACCAAATTTCCACACTATCTTTCCACAAACCCAGCCCTACAAAGGACAATAGATGGAAACTGCCAACACAAGGAGGGAAACTACACCCTAGAAAAATCAAGAAAGTAATCTTCTTCCAACAAATCCAAAAGAAGATAACCACAAAAACATAAAAATAACATCAAAAATAACAGGAAGCAACAATCACTATTCCTTAATATCTCTTAACATCAATGGACTAAATTCCCCAATAAAAAGACGTAGACTAACAGAAATATTTTTCATGTAAATTTTCAGTTTTATCAGAAAATGTTTGTAATTCTTCTTTCAACTAATTTAGTAATGTTTTTATATCTATCATTTTATCTGCTCAAATTTTACCATGTTTTTCTATATATTTCTTCTATTTTATCAGAAGTGTTTTCCATGTAAATCTCTGATTTTATCACAAAATGTTTTTAATTCCACCTTCAATTAATTTAGAAAGGTTTTTTATGTCTACCATTTTATCTGTATAATTTTCAATGAAATAGTCCATTTTAATGTGTTTTTCTATATATTTCTTGAATTTTATCAGAAATATTTTTCAGCCAGGCGGTGGTGGTGCATGCTTTTAATCCCAGCACTTGGGAGGCAGAGGCAGGCAGATTTCTGAATTCGAGGCCAGCCTAGTCTACAGAGTGAGTTCCAGGATCAGCCAGGGCTATACAGAGAAACCCTGTCTCAAAAAACCAAAACAAAACAAAAACAAAATAAAACAAAACAAAAAAGTCTTTAAATAAAATTTGACTTCTGAATAATTTCCAATAATTTCTAAAATGGCCATAAACATATTTCTACCATTTTATATACCTATTTATATAAAATGGCATTCTCAATATTGACAATTATAAAATCAAAATACTGATAAGCTCTGAAAAATGTTCAAAATGCTCTGTGTCCTGAAGTGTCAGCCAAGATTTAGTTTGATTTTTAGATCTATTTTAAATTTTAATTATGTGTATGTAATTATCATGTGTGTGCATGAACATATGTGTATGAGTGCTCACAAAAGCCAGAAGAGGGTGCTAAACCTCTGGATCTGGAGTTAACCGGTGATTGTGAGTCACCCAATAGGAGTACTAGAAATTGAACTTGTGTCCTGTGGAAGAGCAACTGTTAAGCTATCTCTCTCGCCCAAGATTTCATTCTTTATATGAAAATAAATCACATCAATTTTATTAGTAGGCAAATCTTTTATATCATCAAATGATACAGATGCCAAAGAGTTATTTTAAAATATATTTCTGCCGGGCGGTGGTGGCGCACGCCTGTAATCCCAGCACTCTGGGAGGCAGAGGCAGGAGGATTTCTGAGTTCGAGGCCAGCCTGATCTACAGAGTGAGTTCCAGGACAGCCAGGGCTACACAGAGAAACCCTGTCTCAAAAAAAACCAAATTATATATATATATATATATATATATATATATATATATATATATATATATACATATACATATACATATACATATGTGTGTGTGTATGTATATATATATGTATATACTATCAGGAAATATTTAGTTTATATGCCTACTTTTCTATCTGTATACTCAGTTTTTTCTTGGGAAAGATATAGTCATGAACGGAAAAAAAGTTTGGAAGTTTTGCCCTATACCACCTATAGGTACACCTACAGTATATTTCATTTAAGGGAGCTTAATCCCTCTATAGATCGAGAATTATTTTTTAATTTATTTGTTACCATCAAACGCTGACACCCCTTTCATAGTCCCTCCCTCACGGAGACTTCTCTCATCCCCCTCCCCTTCTCCTGAGAGGGAGGGGACCCCTGGGTAGCCCACCCCCACCCCGGGCACATCAAATCTCTGCCAGGGTTAATGCATTCTCTCTCACTGAGGCCAGACAAGACAGCCCTGTTAGGTAACACACCACAGTCAGCCTACAGCTTTAGGAAGAGCCTCGTTCCCATCCCCTTCAGAGCCTTCAATCCTTCCCCCAATTCTTCCACAAGAGTCCCCAAGTTCCATCCACTGTTTGGCTGTGGGTGTCTGCATCTGCCCGAGACAGCTGCTGGGTGGAGCCTCTCAGAGTAGAGTTATGCTAGGCTCCTGTCTACAATGATAATAGACTATCATTAATAGGGTCAGAGAATTTTGCTTGCGCATGAGATAGGTCTCACTTTGGGCTGGGTTATTGGTTGGCCATCCCTCAGTAGCCCGTTCCCTCTTTGTCCCTATATTTATTTTAGATATGACAAATTTTGGGTGGGTTTGTCTCCTTATCCCTCTACTGGGGGGTCCTGCCTGGCTACAGGAAGTGGCTTCTTCCGGTTCCATGTCCCCACTATTAAGCATCCCAGCTAAGTTCATTTGCATTGATTCCTGGGAGCCTCCCCCACCTCAGGCCTCTGAGACTTCCTAAAGGTTCTCTCCCCGCCACTCCTCCAGCAGCTGCAGATTTCCATTCATTCTCCTGGCCTTCTGGATCTCTCTCCTGTCTCTCCTCACACCTGGTCCTGCCTCCTAGTTCCCCTCCACCTCCCTCTTGCCCTCCTTCCTCCCTCCTTCCCTCCCTCCTTCCCTCAGCCTCCAATGAATATTTTGTTCCACCTTCTAAATGTGATTCAAGCATCCTCCCTTGGGCCTTCTTTCTTGTTTAACTTCTTTGGGTCTGGAGGGGAAAAGGAGTGTATCATGTGTATTCTGTACTTTCTGGCTAATATCCACTTATCAGCAAGCACCTACCATACATGTCCTTCTGGCTCCGGGTTACCTCACTCAGGATGATATTTTTCTACTTCTATCCATTTGGCTGCAAAACTCATGACGTCCTTGTTTTTAATAGCTGAATAGTGTTCCATTGTGTAAATAAATGAATCCCATTTTCTGTATTCATTCTTCAGATGAGGGACATCTGGGTTGTTTCCAGTTTCCGACTATTATGAATAAAATTGCTATGAACATAGTTGACCTTATGGTAGAATAGAGCATCCTCTGGCTGCATGCTCTGTGATATGCCGCCTATGCATTAAATTGGACTGTGGCCTGAAAGATAAGTAGTAGTTTTTCAGGTGGAGAAGTCTAAGGCAAAATATTCAAGTTTCGAGATATAAGCTCTAAGAAAACAAATCTAATTAAAAGCTTAAAAAGTTAAATGTTAATTAATTCAGAAATTGACTGAAAAGGATCCTTATGAAATGGATGAAATAAACTTCCCCTATGAATAAGAGTAAAGAAAGAGCAGATTTTAAATTCGTGAATAGTGATTTACTTTTATATAAAATACAAACTAAAATCAATTAAAATGTTCATCATTAGCATTTATGGAGTATGATGGTCTTTATATCTTTTGCACATTTCTAAAACTCTACCAAAATTAAAAAACAAAGACTGAGAATGTAGGTCACTTACCTAGCATGTATGAGACCTTGTGTTCAATTTCCAGCACCAAAAAGGACAAAACAATGCTAACTGAATTTACTCTGTTTAATATAAAATGGAGATGGGCCAGATATGATGGCTCATTTCTATAATTCCAGTACACAGGAGCCTAAGCAAGAGATTCATTCAGGCTACATGGAAAGACCCTAACTCAAGGAAAATAATGGAAAATATAATAGAGATGATTCCGTTGTTAATATATTTAAAGAAAGATAGCAATTGCTTTTTTATCTGTAGCCTATATGGAAATATTCTCCAATTCATAAATTTCAGATCTACCAGGGCATCCTGAAAATTTTATGGTCCAATTCCACGTCTTTATTTGACAAATAATGTCTTACTTCACCAAATTCCCAGGCCCTCATCTCTCCATTCCACCTCCTGCCTCAAGAATATTGAAAAAAACAAATGTATAAAAGTAGATAGTTTAAATAAAAATACAAGTCATAAAAGGAAATTATTATGCTAAATTGCTTCTCTCTTATTCTCTCTCTCTCTCTCTCTCTCTCTCTCTCTCTTATTGAAACTGGAATTTGTTATTTACTCTGGCTGGTGAGGTACTCACAATATTTCCTAAGATCAAACCTACAGCAATCTTCTTGCTTCAGCCTCCAGTGTATTGGGACTTTAAGCCTGCCCCACCCTGCCCATTTTTCTGCTATATTGTTGGTGAGCTCATGATTAAGTTGGGAGATCAATTTCCAGAGGAAAACTCTAAGAAGAAGACTTCAAAGACAATACCCTCATTTCAGTTCTTTTGTGGGAGAGTCTTATAGGTAGGCCATTCTTTCAGTCAAATATTCCCTATATTTCTCTCTACAACTTCCACCTTATTGTGATATAGAAACCTAGTAGGGCTCATATATAAACATTTTTTTCATCCAATTCACTGCTATTTCATGAACCAGTAATCTATTGTTTATCATGCAATAAGAATCCATTCTAAAATTATTCTAATATGATTTCTTTTAACATCTTTCTTTTATTTGTGGTTTAGGTGTATATAATTGTTTTCCTTCAACTTTTGTGCTTGCTATTCAGGTATTAAACCAATTGTCAAGACCCATTTCTTATTAAAACTTCCATGACTACCTATGTCTTCACTGATGTGTTTGTTAGTATGATTGTAAAACAATTACATGGGCTGGAAATTTAAGTCAGTAGTGGAATATGTGCTTAGCATGTGAGAGAACCTGGGTTTAATCCCCCAGGTGAAATACTTTGAAAATGATCATATTCCAAGACAACTTTGCTTCAAAATGGCTTTAACATAACTTTATAAATATTTTTGGAGTGGAAACGTATGGCAAACTCCACTTGGAGGAAGAAATACAAAGAGATATAGCTTCTATTGTCTCAGGACTCATGGTCTATGTGATGAATATATCCTACAAATAAATATTTAGGATGTTTTATAATAGGTTCTATATTATAAATTGAACTTGCATATGAAAGTATGATAATGAAGAAAGAGGAATTTGGTTTTTCATGGTTGCTTCTTTTTTTTAAAGATTTATTTATTTATTATATGTGAGTACACTGTACTCACATATACTCACTGTACTCAGACATCACAGAAGAGGTCGTCAGATCTCATTACGGTTTGTCGGGATTTGAATTGAGGACCTACGAAAGAGCAGTCAGTGCTCTTAACTGCTGAGCCATCTCTCTAGCCTGCATGGTTGTTTCTTAATGAAAGGGATATTTGAGCTGCATATTGAAGGATGAGTTAGGCATTTGCAATATTGAGTAAACAGAATGCTAGACTTTGGAGATAAATTATTAGAAAAGTGAACTGACTTGACACATCTTTTAGAAACACACAAGGGGCCAGGCGGTGGTGGCGCACGCCTGTAATCCCAGAACTCTGGGAGGCAGAGGCAGGCGGATTTCTGAGTTCGAGGCCAGCCCGGTCTACAGAATGAGTTCCAGGACAGCCAGGGCTATACAGAGAAACCCTGTCTCGAAAAAACAAAAAACAAAAACAAAAAAAACACAAGGGAGTGATGAGAGGCTTTGTTCAGTTCCGTGGCTCTTCCATGAGGGTGTTTCGACATGCTGAGTGCTTTGTGCTTTCATCACATTCGTTAACAGGTCAAAATGCAAATCTTCGTGAAGAACCTGACCCGCAAGAACATCACCCTGGAGGGGTGACATCATCGAGAATGTGAAGGCCAAGATCCGGGATAAAGAGGGCACCCCCCCCACCCCGACCAGCAGAGGCTCATCTTTGCAGGCAAGCAGCTGGAAGATGGCCCTACCCGCTCTGATTACAACATCCAGAAAGAGTCGACCCTGCACGTGGCCCTCCATCTGAGGGGTGGCTATTAATGATTCAGTCTGCATTCCCAGTGGGCAATGATGGCATTACTAGCCATTTACCCCAATTTAAGTTTAGAAATTCCAAGTTTCAATAATAGTTGAACCTCTGTTAAATGTGTTAATAAAGGTTTTGCTACATGGTAAGCAAGCAAGCAAGAAAGGAAGGAAGGAAGGAGGGAGGGAAAAGGGGAGGGAGAGAGGAAGAAAGGAAGGAAGGAAAGAAGGAAGGAAGGAAGGAAGACGGGAGGAGGGAAGGAAGAGATGGAAGGAAGGGAAGAAAGATAGGAGGGAGAGAGGAAGGAAAGAAAGAAAGGAGGGAGGGAGGGAGGAAAAGAAATAAAGAAAGGAGGGACGAAGAGAGGGAGGGAGGGAAGAAGGAAAGAAAAGAAAGAAAGAAAAAGAAAGAAAAAGAAAGAAAGAAAGAAAGAAAGAAAGAAAGAAAGAAAGAAAGAAAGAAAGAAAGAAGAAAGGAAGGAAGGAAGGATTTAGATGAGGCAGCAGTGGGAGTCGTGTGGGTCATATTTGCCAAGAAAATAAAGAATAATGGGCTTCAATATCAAAGAAGTATGTCAAAAAATGAAAGAGGGGATATAAGAAAAGACAAAATGTGTGTGTAGTGGTTTGAATAAGCAATGTCCTCTATAGGTTCAGGTATTTGAACCCTTGGTCCCAGCTGGTGCTGTTTGAAGGTTATAGAAGCTTTAGGAGATGGAGTGTTGCTGGAGGAAGTACATCACTCGGGGTGGGCTTCAGGGTTTTATAGCCTTGTCCCTCTTCCAGTTCTCTCTCTGCTTCAGACTTATGGATGAAACTGTGATCTCTCTCCTTCCTGCTCTGGATGCCTCCTACTGTATTCCTCCTATCCTGATAGACTCTCCTTCACAAACAACAACAAAAAACTAAAATAAACTCTTTGTTCCATAAGATTCTTTTGGTCATGATATTTCATCACAGCGACAAATTGTAAAATATGATGTGCTATCACAAATCATAAAATAATGAAAAAGTATAAGATTAAAGGGAAACAGAATAGATGCATATACAAAAGAAGAAAATGTACTGAATCTGAGTCTTGATACAACAAGAGTATGGCCTAGCTTAGCTTTGCTGTGTACTAGTTAAATGTATGGCTGTGCCTGTAAGACTTTGCTTAAAGGCTAATTCAGGCTGCTACAAGTCCCCTCTGACTGTGCACACTACAGGCTAGAAGTATCAGAGAATTAAAGACTAAGCCCTAACTAATGACTAGCAAGAATTGGCAGATAAAGATTCCATCTCCCATGTCCTCTGTATAGGATCATTGTGTGTTAATCATTTCAGCTCTATAACAAGACTAAGACACAGCTGCTTTATTCAGATTCCCTTGAGAACAGGTAATAGTTAATTCTGACTGTCAAACTGATTGTATCAATAAATACTAGGGCATTAATGAGGCATTGTGTGTGTCTTTGTATGTGCCCAGGAGGCCTTTCTACAGAGAATTAACTGAGGGGAAAAGACTACACTGGTAGTGAGTGGCACATGAGATCAGAAGCTGGAAAGAAGGAAAGAGGAAGGGAGAGGCAGTCAGCTGAGCACGGCCATTCTCCTTTTTTTTATGCTTGTGTGTATTGCAGGGTTGGGGGACGGTGTATTTTAGAGCACAACTTTCTAGATTTGTGTCTCTCCTCTTACCCTGTGGGTCCTGAGGATGGGACTAGATCATCAGGCAGGAGCCTTCATCAACTAAATCATTTCGCCTGCCCATATGTTTCCATTTTGAAAACATAACCTTTCAATGTGTGCAGACTCATTGTACTTGAATTAAATAATTGCCTCATGTTTGCTGGTGAGTTTTTGTCAACTTACCACAAACTAGAATCACTAGGGAAAAAAAAGAAATCCAACTAAGGAATTGTCTTCATCTGACTGGCCTGGGCATGACTCTGGGCATTTATTTATTTATTTATTTATTTATTTATTGTTATTAATTTTTTAGCGATTGGTGTGAGATGGCTCAGCCTGCCTGTGAGTGGTGTTATTCCTGGGCATGTGATTCTAGGCTGTATAAGAATGAAAACTCAGAAAGCCATAAAGAGCAAGCTAGTAAGCATGGTCTCAGCTGCCATTCTCCTTTCTTAGATTCCTTGCCCACTAAGATAGGAGCAAGCAGCTTCCCAACACCACAGACAGGAACTCAGCCCACTGTACACTGTATCTCACAAATTGTGATCCAAAATAAACCTTTCCTTCCTTCTGATGTTTTTGTTTGTTTCTTTCTTTCTTTGCTTGCTTGCTTGGTTGGTTGGTTGGGGTTTTGTTGGTCCTGTATCAGCTTGGAACAGTGAGAAAAACAACATCTCTAACACCCCTGGCTGGCTGTTTTCCCTGATGTTTTTTACTTGCCAACTGCCCTAGTGGATTGCCTCCCAAAGAAATGACTTGTACTTTAATTCTCATCCCATATGTTGATTAGAAATCAGGGTGGGAAGGAACAAATGTGAATGGAACAGTTAAGATTTAGAAGTGGCTATAACAGTCCTATTTATAATAGCCAGAAGCTGGAAAGAACCCAGGTGTCCCTCAACAGAGGAATGGATACAGAAAATGTGGTATATATACACAATGGAATACTACTCAGCAATTAAAAACAATGAATTCATGAAATTCTTAGCCAAATGGATGGAACTAGAGAGCATCATCCTAAGTGAGGTAACCCAGTCTCAAAAGGACACTCATGGTATGCACTCACTGATAAGTGGATATTAGACTAGAAGCTTGGAATACCCACGACATAATCCACAGATCAAATGATGTCCAAGAAGAAGGAAGGAGTGGCCCCTGGTTCTGGAAAGGCTCAGTGCAGCAGTATAGGGGAATTCCAGAACAGGGAAGCAAGCGGGAAGGGGTGGATTGGGGAACAGGGGGAGGGAAGAGAGCTTATGGGACTTTTGGGGAGGGGGGATCCAGGAAAGGGGAAATCATTTGAAATATAAATAAAGAATAAATTGAATAAAAAATAGAAGTGGCTATAAGGAAGAAAGAAAGAAAGAAAGAAAGAAAGAAAGAAAGAAAGAAAGAAAGAAAGAAAGAAAGAAAGAAAGAAAAAAGAAAGCCAGAAAGACACAAAAGAAACCTATCACATTGTGGAAAAGATGGGATAAAACAATTCAATAATAGAGCTGTTAAAGTAGATTGTCACATTAAAATTACCTGAGATGAATAAGATCAAAACAACTATACTCACACCCTCTGCTGAAATTCTGGTATGTCTTGTCTGGGTGAAGTTTAAAGGAATGTTCTATTTTATAAAAATTCTCCATGTGTTCAAATGTACAGCCAGACTGAAAACAACTGCGTGGAACAAAGACGGTGTTCAGAAGGTACCAAGGACACTGTGATTGTAGATACAGAGTCTATCCCTGCCTCCCCTCTGCATCCTTCTAACCCCTACATTGTGCTTCTCTGATATTGGTGTTGTTAGTGGCTCGAAATAATGGGAAATGGGGGAGACAGAAAAATAAAATTGTCTGAATATTGAATAAATGTCTACATTATATTTGAAAGCTTTGGAATTGGATTTGGCATGCTGATTTTGGCCTCAGGGTAATCTGGGTTGTTTTCCCCCTAATTCAAAACCACAATTTTAAAATAAGCAGTTGATTTATAGGATCTGCCAGATGAATGAACAACTGTGCCAGAAAGAGAACATATGGTTAGGCCTTGGCTTTCTTTTAACCTCACTGGGGACAAATCCAATGGGCTAGATGGCTCTTATTCATGATCTCTATTGTCCTGATTTACAGTGGGAATTGAATTTCTGATTTGATGTTGGATAAGCTTTCAGGAAAACAATGACAAAGATCAATGCTTGTTAAGAAATAGGTTGGCAGGGAGTCTCTGGATGGGAAAACTCTGAAGATCAGCTCTCAGAATCATCCCTGAGTGTGACAAGGGTACTTATTTTAATGACTGTATTAAAAATAAGCATCGTAACAGAAGGCAAGTACCCCCAGTTTTATCTCATCAAAGAGAGGAATTATTGGTGGCACATCCAGTAAACTAGATCACACACACACACACACACACACACACAAAATCTGCATCACATTTACAACCAGAAAAAAAACATTAACTGATGGCTGATAATACCCTGTGGTACAGTGGATAGAACTGGACTTTGAAATCAAACATTCTTGCATAAAGACCTCAGGTCACAAGGTGTTCTGATATACACTTCATTGCATTGTTCGTAGGATTAAATGAGATAGAAAAATACAAAGCAGATGACCAGCGCAATTGCTCACTAGAGTTTTTCAAGTAAATCATTAGTTACATTTAACGTAATTTGAATTTCTAAAAATTCCATTTTAAAGAACTAGATCTTTTATTTTTAAAATCATGGCTATATATTCTAGGTGCTTTCTAAAAAGAAGTTTCACATCTTGGGGCTAGAAAGATAGCACAAAGGTTAGGTACACTTGCTCTAGCAGAGGAACCAAGTTTGGTTCCCAGCACCAACACACAAAGTATTCAAATGTTTCAGCTTTTGTTTGATACTTATTCTAAGATGGAAATATTTGCCACATAAAACAAAATTTTTGAGTAAACCTTCTCTCATATTTTTCTGAGACCTGCTTAGCTATTTTATTAATATAGTATAAATAATCATGGATATGATCTTATAGATAGATTTATTTTATGTGTATGGGTGTTTGCCTACATGTATGTCTGTGCACCACATGCATGCCTCGTGCCCACAGAGACCAGAAGAGGGCGCTGGATTCCCAGTGCATAGAGTGACAGATGATTGTGAACTACCAAGTGGGTAGTGGGAATTGAATTGGGAGTCTCTGGCTCTAAGGCCTTTTATTACAAAAATACACACTCACAATGGACTAATGGACTTAAGAGTCACATATATTTACTTCATGTTGTTTTGTTTTGTTTTGTTTTTTGTTTGTTAGCTTGATCTTTAGTGGGTCTTTAGCTACATTGATCCTGGCTGCTATATAAGAAAATCTTCCATTATCTGGATGGTTTAGGAATATAATTCATCCATGATCATATCTAATCTTCCCTTTATTGGCAGTATTAATGCTGCATTCTGCTTTGTCATTGTGGGTTCAAAACCAGCTCTGTACTTCCCACCACTGAAGGCAGATTTTGGGAGACTTTGAAAAACTTGTTTTACTTATTTCATATGCTTCATGGCTTGTGAAATATAATGGTCTGCAAATCTCACAGCATCAATAGCCAGGCCAACAGCTACCATTATACTGACCATGACACCACTCCATGGCCCTACATTCATCCCAGCCTGAACCACTGCCACCATAGGCCTGTTGATTACATATATTTCAACCAAAAATGAGAGTATTTTTAACCAGAGAAAACTTTTATCTCTGCTCCTTTCATACATCTGTTGTCCAGGAAAACGTCTTGTATATGTATACAAGTACACATGTTTTAAAGGTAAATTACCACTGGAGAAGCTAACCAACCAACCGGACTTCTCTCAGAATCATACTAATTTACTTTACTTTCTGAAAATCAGAAATATCATCGCCAAAGAGAAAATGTGATGGCATATATATATATATATACTTGACCCAGGGAGTGGCACTAGTAGGAGGTGTAGCCCTATTGGAGTATGTGTGGCCTTGTTGGAGTAGGTGTATCATTGTGGGTGTGGCCTTTAATACCCTCATCCTAGCTGCCTGGAAGTCAGTATTCTGCTAGCAGCCTTCAGATGTAGAACTGAAGATGTAGAACTCTCAGCACCACCGGGTGGTGGTGGCGCACGCCTTTAATCCCAGCACTCTGGGAGGCAGAGGCAGTCGGATTTCTCAGTTCGAGGCCAGCCTGGTCTACAGAGTTCCAGGACAGCCAGGGCTACACAGAGAAACCCTGTCTTGAAAAAAACAAATCAAAAAAACAAAAAACAAGCAAACAAAAAAAGAACTCTCAGCTCCTCCTGCACCACACCTGCCTGGGTGCGGCCATGCTTCAGCCTTGATGATAATGGACTGAACCTCTAAACCTGTGAGCCAGCCCAATAAAATGTTGTTCTTATACGATTTGCCTTGGTCATGGTGTCTATTCACAGTAGTAAAACCCTAAAAAAAAAAAAAAAAAACCTAAGACAAAGTTATTTTTAAAAAAATAATTACTTTATTTAATATTATAGTTTTAGAAATGGGGTATATTTTAAGAAAAATGGAGCTAGAGAGATGGTTCAGCAGCAGTTAAAAACATTGACAGCTCTTCCGGAGGGCCCCAGTTTGACACCAGTTTGATGGTTGTTCACAACCATCTGCAACTCCAGTTCCAGGAGATCTCATGCCTTCTTGTGGCCTCTGTGGGTATTGCATGCATTATGATGCCCAGACATACATGAATGCAAATAAAATAAGACACATCTTACAATTTTTAAAATAAGTAAGTATATAGGCCAGGAAAATGACACCTAGAATTTTTGATACATATGAATATGTCAACAGGAAAAGTTATGAAATTCTTGCCCAAGTTATAATATGCTTCCTAAGTTTCTACTCCGTGCTTCTTTTTTATGATTGTTCTTCACTCTTTTCCACATGGCTGATAGGGTTGATTTGGCTTTTAAATTTTTATTAACAGTAGTAACAGTAGCAAATCCAGTATCCATTGGTTTATAAGAGGAGTCTCCATCTCATTTCTCAGTTAGCTAGCATATAGGTAAAATATACATGTGTGTGCTCAGATATATGTATATATCTTGTGAACACTTGAGTATTTGATATGAGTATATTTTATATATTTAATAACAGTTTTATATTTTTAATAATAGTTTTGTCTTTAAGTAGACAAAACTATCAAAAGAACTCACTTAACCTTGCCAAAGGTAAAAGCATTCAACATTTATTTACTTAGACCATATGTAAGCATTATTCTACAGCACTATTGTCCAGTAAAATTAAAATGTAAGTAATGTATATTCATTTTAAACTTCTACTAGGCATACTAAAAATAAAAATAACTGGGCTGGAGAGATGGCTCAGTGGTTAAGAGCACCAACTGCTCTTCTGAAGGTTCAAATCCCAGCAACCACATGGTGGCTTCATGACCATCCATAATGAGATCTGATGCCCTCTTCTGGGCTACAGTGTACTCACATATAATAATAAATAAATCTTTAAAAAAATAAAAAATAACTGAGCAAGATTACTTTTTAATATTGTACTATGTTGTACATTTAATTTGGGATTTGTAAAATGTTCTGTAAGTATAAAGATTATCAATATTTTTCATCTTTCATACTGTCTTCACATTTTATACTTATACATAGCAATCCATAAACCTTTTATCACATATAACTTTATTTGTATTTAAATTTTACAGTATTTATAGGTTTTTCCTATACCAAAAGTGTTTTACATATACTTAAAAGATCCTGGGCAGTGGTGGCGCACACCTATAATCCCAGCACTTGGGAGGCAGAGGCAGGTGGATTTTTGAGTTCAAGGCCAGCCTGGTCTACGAGTTCCAGGACAGCCAGGAACCCTGGCTCGAAAAAAACAAATCCAAAAAACAAACAAAAAAAAATCCCTATAACTGAAGAATCTGTTTTTAAAGTTGTTTTGATATAGTATTTTGAGTGGCCCTCAAACGTAATATGTAGCCAAGGATAATGAACTTTTGCTCCTCCTGCTTCCGCCACTGTCATGAGTGCTAGGATCACAGGCAAGCTGGGAAATGGGCCCTATTTATGCAGTTAGTACAGTCTTCTAGCTGAGCTATATCCCCAGTCCCTAGGTTTTAAAGTTTTTGTTTCTTTGTTTCTTTGTTTTACTTTTTTTGGAAGCAGTTTCTCTATGCAGCCCTGGCTGGCCTCAGAGAAATCTGCCTGCCTCTGCCTCCCAAGTGTTGGGATTAAAGCCTTGCACTACTGCCACCACCTGGCAGTTTTTAAAGTTTTAACACAAAGAAAATGAAACTATGAAACAAAATTCTTTGGTCATGTTTAAAATGTGACTCCTGACTGTAGAGGTGATCACTTTCTGTGACCTTTTTATGTTCTATTATTAGCATTTGGTAAGTTATCACATAAATTATTATTGTCCATTATTGCAGATAAGAACCTGAGGGTCTGTTTTGTTATTCATATAAGACCATGAAGCTAGGAACTAATTCAACTCACATTTAAGCATTTGGACCCCATCACAGTAGCTGAGAGAATGGCAAAAGAGAACATCTGTGTTAGGTATGCAAATGGCTGATATTTTGCTAGACTCTGCTTTCATGGCATATGGTTGTGGCTACCATGCTGCCCAAGTTAAAAATATAGGCACACAGTTATGACAAAAGATGTTTGCACTTTTTCCAGGTGTAGAAGACAGTGAGAGACATACTTTAGAAAACAAAATGTTGGGATTTGAGGACATTTCAATAGTTTATAGCAGTGACTTCCAACTTCTCCTAAGCAGAAGCAACAGTAGCATTTTTCCAAGGTATCTTAGGCAAAACTCCAATATAGAAAACCCACAAAGGTGATTTAATTAAATCTATTAAATCCTTGAAAATTAGACAGCCCTTTTTGTGATATTCTTTCCTTATCATAGAAACCCATGAAGTACTGCACCGGGCCTTTACAGCGTCATGAAATAGCATTTCAAAGCCACTTTTCAGGACTAACTATTTTCAGGAATAACTACAGTTTTTCACTACCTCACTAAACACAGCTAAGACCCTGTCTGTTCGAAATAACTGGAAGAAAAATAGAAATGGTGAGAAGGCAGCAGATGATCCAAGGACCTTGGGACCTGACGAACAACACTGTGGTGGTGGGTTCCTTTTGTTCTGTTTTATATGTTAGTCTTGCCTCAAATAGCCCCAGAAATGCATTTTTCTGTCTATATGTTCACGTTTATTTTTGTTTGACAATTTTATCCATCACAAAGTGAGAGCAAAAGCAAGCATTGATGATTCTTTTTTACCTATAGTGTCTAGAAGTTAGAAACAGCTCAAATGTCTATGAAAATTAAAATATATGGCTGAATTGACACATATTTATATGGTGGAAACAGGGTAACCCTGAAAGAAATTAACAAAACACAATACCAAACAGGAATCTTAGGAGACCTGTTGTTTACAAAAAGAAAGCAGATACAAAAGAATACTTTGTATGTCTGTTTCACCTGAAATTCAACAACTGTCCAAACAAACCAACAGAGGTCAAAAAGGTCTAAACACAGATTATCTTGGGGAAAGAGTATGAGTATTGACTGAGGACGGGAATAAAAAACCGTTGTGGGGCTCTGGAAATGCTCCTCTTATTTGACTTGTTCTGGGTGGTGTTCACATGGGTAGGTGCCAATGTGAAAATTCATTAAGCTATTTACTTTACATCAATATACTTTACATAAGCAAAATCTCAATTCAGAGTAAACAAAAATAAATTGGAAATGAAAAATCAAGTCACCGGCTTTGGAAGGTTAACAATGTCTGTACCATTTGTCATTGAATCATGCAGAAAAAGAGGAGGTGAGCGAGACAGACATGGATATGTGTGTGCCTTCCTGTTCTTTGGCCTTGTTCAAGGAATGGCTTGCACACTTTTTCTACCTTTATTGATGGTGCTAGTTCAGCCCAAATCTGGTGTTGCTGACCACTTGACTGAAGTAGTGATAATGTTACACTATACATTTACTCACCTCCATTGAACACATTGTCATATCTTGGGTAAATATCTGCTTATACATATTTGCAGAAAGGTATATGGCACACTGCTTACGCCTATGGACTGAAAAGCCACAATGCACCTTTGTCACCTAATAACCCAACTCCCACTGAGATCCTAAGCTCTGTGGGAGTCTGAAGCAGACAGATTGACAGGAGTTTGAGACCATACTGGGCTATGGTGTGAATCCCGACTCCAGATTCCCACCCATTCCAAGAGAAACAAGATCCTAAACTCTGAAATGCTAAACTTCTACTTCATAGGTAAAACTCTGTGTAAATTCAAGGTAGGTTTTAAAAAAAAAGGAGTATACAAGTCTCTACATCCTGAGAGCATGGAACAAATGTAATTCATCCTTAAATCCTCAACATTGAATCTGGTGATTTGTATGGCCTAAAAATTAAAAAACAAGATTGCTGAGTCCTTAAAGGCCTAGGCTCAAGACCCAGCTCACTTTCTGACCAAGTGACTTAACATTACTCAAAATAATCTCCATGCTTCCAAAAAGAATCCAATGGTAAAACTAATGGAAAAAAACTTTAGATCTGTGTCTGACATAGACCAGAGCTCAAATATATTACCTTAAAAATGAAGAGCTATTTAGGCAAATTGAACTGCTGAGGGATTGTAGCTGAATTTGAGAGAAAACTTGAGTCTGGATTGGGTCCCAGACCACCCACCACAGGTGGAATGTGTGACGTGCTTTTTGGGAAATGATTTTTATTTCAACCCCAATGTGGGCCTCAGAGGACAGAAATGTAGAAGTTATTTCTTACTGGGAAATGAGGTGATCTGTAGGAAGGAAGGAATGGTGGTCATTTAAAAGAGGTCATTTCAGTTTCACCTCTAGATAAAGACAACAGACCATGTAAGGGCTGGACCATGTAGAGGTATTTATTTGTTCTTTCCAGGAAGAAATGTACATTATTTAGTTCTAATAATCTTTCCGGTTCTGTAAAGTAACTCTTGTGACTTTGAAATAACTCACTTGTGTGGTTTGGGTATTGTGAACACTGGCAGGATGGTGTTCTGTTTTGATTAGTGGAGACACAGGGGAGCTCCATTCGTGGGGGCATGATTAATGGAGGAACTTGCCTTAGTCCTTGTCTCTGTTCCTCTAACTACTACTACAGCCTCCCTAGACATTATTATGACTAATAACTTGTTCTGTGGTCATGTGTTATCCTGTCAGGCAAAATGTGGCTTTCTACACAGTGCTTTGAAAAGTTCCTCATCCAGAATCACTCCACCTAGTTCTTACCACCTTTCCAGCCACTTCCACAGAACCATATGACCTCATGACAGCTTCCCAATCAGGTAACACCCTTCTCAGCTAAGACACTGGTGGTTTGAATAAGAATGGCCCCATAGGCTCATACATTTGAATGCTTGATCCCCATTTAGTGAAACTGTTTGGGGAAGGATTGGAAGGAGGTGTGGCTTTGATAGAGGGGGGGTATATCACCTGGAGGGGACTTTGAAGTTTCAAAAGCACTTACCAAGCCCCGTCTTTCTCTCCCTCTGACTCTAATTTTCAAGACATAAGCTCTCAGCTACGGCTCCAGCATCATGCCTGCCTACCAGCTGCTATGCCTCCTACCATGATGACTTTGGATTCACCTCTTGAAACTGTAAGCCACCCCAAATTAAATGTTTTCTTTCATGAGAGTTACTTTAGTGACAATGTCTCTTCACAGCAATAGAACAGTGACTAAGACAAACACTGATGGATAGGTGTAAGAGGTAAAAAAGCATGACAATAACCAGCCCTGAGAGGAAAGGGAAATTGCAGACACAATTGTAATTCTAAATAAATTAATTCAGTTAGTATGTGCATAGCAGATGGTATTTCTTCTAGTAAGAAAACCGAGAGAAAAAATTCATTAAAATGTTAAAAATTGGGATGGAGAGATGGCTCAGCAGTAAAGAGCACCAACTGCTCTTCCGAAGGTCATGAGTTCAAATCCCAGCAACTACAGATCCATAATGACATCTGACACCCTCTTCTGGGGTGTCTGAAGACAGCTACAGCAAGCAAGCGGGCCAAAGCAAGAAGAAAAAGTGTCTGAAGACAGCTACGGTGTACTTACATATAATGAATAATTAAATCTTTTAAAAAAAAACATTTTAGGAATTTAAATCAGGGACTAGAGAGATGGCTTAGTGGTTAATAACACTGACTCCTCTTTCAGAGGTCCTGAGTTCAATTCCCAGCAACTACATGGTGGCTCACAACCATCTGTAATGGGATCCATGTCCTCTTCTGGTGTGTCTGAAGATAGCTACAATTTACTCATGTACTGGCTAGTTTTGTGTGTCAACTTGACACAGGCTGGAGTTATCACAGAGAAAGGAGCTTTAGTTGGGGAAGTGCCTCCATGAGATCCAGCTGTGGGGCATTTTCTTAATTAGTGATCAATTGGGGAGGGCCCCTTGTGGGTGGTACCACCTTTGGGCTAGTAATCTTGGGTTCTATAAGAGAGCAGGCTGAGCAAGCCAGGGGAAGCAAGCCAGTAAGGAACATCCCTCCATGGCCTCTGCATCAGCCCCTGCTTCCTGACCTGCTTGAGTTCCAGTCCTGACTTCCTTTAGTGATGAACTGCAACTTGGAAGTGTAAGCTGAATAAACCCTTTCCTCCCCAACTTGATTCTTGGTCATGATGTTTATGCAGGAATAGAAACCCTGACTAAGACAACTCATGTACATAAAATAAATAAATCTTTTTTAAAAAACTAAATCAGGGGCTAAAGAGATGGCTCAGTGGTTAAGAGCACAGATTGCTCTTCCAGAGGTCCTGAGTTCAATTCCCAGCAACCACATGGTGGCTCACAACCACCATGAGATCTGATGCCCTCTTCTGGTATGTCTGAAGACAGCTACAGTGTACTCATATAAATAAAATAAATCTTAAAAAAAAACTAAATCAGATTTTAAGAACATTTCTCCTAGATACATGGGCACATATCACCACATTTTAGATCAGGGATTTCCAAAAGATGTGCTAAAATAAATATAACTCACTTCTATATTTATGAATTTATTTATTATTCTGCATTAATATCTCTTAAATGCAAGGCACACTAAAGAAATGGAAAGTGAAAAGAAGAAAAATGTTCTCTTAACAATTTTCCTAAAAAAAAAAAAAAGCTGGGCAATGGTGGTGCACGCCTATAATCCCTGAACTCTGGGAGGCAGAGGCAGGAGGATTTCTGAATTCGAGGCCAGCCTGGTCTACAGAGTGACTTCAGGACAGCCAGGGCTACACAGAGAAACCCTGTCTTGAAAAAAAAACAAACAAACAAAAAAACAATTTTCCTATATACTCAAAGAAAACTGGAGAGTCACAGATGAGACAGACAATAGAAGTACCATGGGGTTTTCAGAGGTAGAGGCCTGTGAGGACAGCAGGCAATCCAGGAAAGGCTTCACAAGGACACCCACTAACCTTAAGGGGGTTTGACTACATCGATCAAGAGGATGCACAAGTCTATCAGAGATGAGAATTGACAATAGAAAGCCAACAAATATCTGGGAGCTGCAGCGCTGGCTTAGGATTAAGAGCACTTGCTGATCTCCCAGAGGACACAGGTTTGGTTCCCAGCACCAGGAGATATGATACATTCTTCTTGTTTCCACTGGCTCCTTTACACATGTGGCACACACAAAATCCAGCAAACATGCATACAGGTGGATAAATAGACACAGACACACAGACAGATGGGCAAACAGATAAACACATCTTAAACGTGCACACAGCAAAAGCCTGAGAGCAGTGGAATTTCTCAGAGAATTTAAGTGGCCATGTTTACACCTTTTTTATTATTATTAATGAGGCCTATTTTGATTATCTTTTCTTTGCATGTTTTCTTGCTTTCTTGTGGTCCTGGGGATTAAACTCAGGGCCTTTTGCACGTTGAGGCCACCACTCTAGCACTAAGCTCTGTCACTAGTCCTGAAGATCACTTTAGGATATTTGAAGGAATCCCTATCAATCATGAACGAAGTTATCACATGTGAATTTTCTTCCTTAGTCCATGAATTTTGCCAGTTCAAATCAGCTTCAGGAGGAATTTTTAGTAGTACTTGCTCTTGCTGGTAAGGACATGGCAGAAAAGAAAAAAAAAGATGTTATTTTTAGCGTGCATTAGTTAGTACAAGTGAAGCTCACAGATTGGCTAGGCTAGCTTCACCAATTCTGGTCCTAGAGAACTGACCTACATTAGAAGGTCTCTTTGAGAAAGGTCTGGGCATCTGCAAATAAACAAATGAACAAATAAATCGGGACCCAGAGAGAGGGATCAGCATTTAAGAGTACATATTACTCTTGAAGATGACCCAGGTTACGTTCACAGCATCTAGGAAAGTTTACACTTACCTATAACTACAGCTATACCATCTTCTAGCCTCTGGAGGCACTGCACTCAGGTACACAACACCCCCCACACACACACACACACACACATGTATACCTAATTAATAACAAGAATAAAATATTTTCAAAACAAAAAACAAATAAACAAATAATAAATAAAGTCATCTTTATTCAAACAAAACAAAACAAAAAAACCCTAAGGTTTCCAGGTAAACATGTTTTGTAGCATCCTCGATGTGAATACCCTTGTTTGGTAAACTCATGAGGGACTAGCTGTACAGTTTTGAGCTTAGAGATCACCTACCTTGTGTGAAGCCCGTACAGCTGTTCCTCTGGCTGTCATCACTAGATAAACTTTACTATCATTACCTCTGCTGAAATGTTAACCCAAAGTTGTGGTGTAAACTCCCTTCCCAGCAGGCTTTATGTCAGGAGGATTAAGATGCCACCTGGCTTGTACCCTCATGGAATTACTGAGCTCAGTGGCCCAGAATGACCTCTGAAATTACTTTTAAACCAAGTATTTGAGATTAGTCATCACCTAGAATTTAAGATGTTTGTTACTTGGCTTCATAACACAAGAGTTTGCTCAGGGCCCATGCAATGTGTAATAAAACTGTGATTTTTTTTTGGTATTATTTATATTGTCATCTAGGAACACAGACCATCTTGAGCTTTTGGCTGTTCATTTTGGTCTCCGAAAAAAACTGCTTCAGAAATTCATTAGCAGAAGCAGGTGTGGTCTGGCCTTATCTGGATAGTTCCTGACTAATCTGGATCTATCAAGGGTTTTCTCCCTGGTTGAGTAAGAAAGACACATGATGCTTTCTAGTTTAGGAAAGCAATACCCACCCACCCCACCCATCCCCCCAAAAGCAATCCTTTTTGTTGATGATCCTCGCTGGTTTATATTGTTTTCCACAGTGTCTCAGATCCAATGGACTCTAATACTTCACTGCATGATCATCACATGACCTGATTCTTCTGCTATATCCTCCAGACTCTTGCCTTTCTGGCTGCTCAGTCTCCCTGACTCATCTTCTCTAAAGAACCTCAATTCTGTCTATAAAGAAATAGTTCACCAGGTTTCTAAAAGTTCTATCTTCACTATGGGCCTGTTTAACACACAGAAACTTAAAGGAAAACTCCATGGTCATCTTTTCCAATTTTTTCTTCTCCTTGTACTTGGCTCTGATACTTCTGTGGGCACTTGGTAACTTAATTCTACGGATGCTGATGTATGTTCTTTATTACTAACCCCCAAATATCTGTGTTAATGCTACCAACACCATGCAAAGGCCACATCATTCAGCAGCTTCATTCTTGGGTATATAAACAAAGGAAAGAAAGTGGGTACCCACGTACACTAATATCCAAACTATTTACAACAGCCCAAAGGTGTAATCAAGTCAAATGTCCAACAGAATATGCTCCCATACAATAGAATATAGTGGTGGCACACGCCTTTATCTAGAACTTGGGAGGCAGAGGCAGGTGGATCTCTGTGAGTTTGAGGTCACCCTGGTCTACAGAGTGAGTTCCAGGACAGCCAGGGCTACACAGAGAAACCCTGTCTCAAATAAGAAGGAAGGAAAGAAGGAAGGAAGGAAGAAGGAAAGAAGGAAGGAAGGAAGGAAGGAAGGAAGGAAGGAAGGAAGGAAGGAAGGAAGGAAGGAAGGAAGGAAGGAAGGACATTCTAATATAGCAAGATCTGTTTCTGAAAACAGGATAGGAGAAACAAACAACTGAAAAGATGGAACTTTTATATGCCAGACAGTGGGACACTAAGCTCATGCCCTTACAACACCCTAATTCCTCTAGCTTCTTTCTTGGAGCAGCACAACTATGCCAAAAAAAAAAAAATTCAACTCTAAAGAACTATACACTGTGAGGTTTCCAACAGTTGTGTCTCTCTGTATTTGTCTGAGAGTTAAATGGATCTTTCAGGATCAAATGACTCATGGAAAAAGCAAGTTTTTTGTTGTTGGTTTTATTTATTTACTTATTTTATTCGATATATTTTTTATTTACATTTCAAATGATTTCCCCTTTTCTGGCCCCCCACTCCCCGAAAGTCCCATAAGCCCCCTTCCCTCCCCCTGTTTTCCCACCCACCCCTTCCCACTTCCCTGTTCTGGTTTTGCCCTATACTGCTTCACTGAGTCTTTCCAGAACTAGGGGCCACTCCTCCATTCTTCTTGTACCTCATTTGATGTGTGGATTATGTTTTGGGTATTCCAGTTTTCCAGGCTAACATCCACTTATTAGTGAGTGCATACCATGATTGATCTTTTGAGACTGGGTTACCTCACTTAGTATGATGTTCTCCAGCTCCATCCATTTGCCTAAGAATTTCATGAATTCATTGTTTCTAATGGCTGAATAGTACTCCATTGTGTAGATATACCACATTTTTTGTATCCATTCTTCTGTTGAGGGATACCTGGGTTCTTTCCAGCTTCTGGCTATTATAAATAGGGCTGCTATGAACATAGTGGAACATGTATCCTTATTACATGCTGGAGAATCCTCTGGGCATATGCCCAGGAGTGGTATAGCAGGATCCTCCGGAAGTGACGTGCTGTAAGGCAAAGGACACCATCATAAGGACAAATCGGCAACCAACAAATTGGGAAAAGATCTTCACCAACCCTACATCAGATAGAGGGATAATATCCAATATATACAAAGAACTCAAAAAGTTAGACCCCAGAAAACCAAACAACCCTATTAAAAAATGGGGTACAGAATTAAACAAAGAATTTTCACCTGAAGAACTTCGGATTGTGGAGAAGCATCTTAAAAAATGCTCAACTTCATTAGTCATTAGGGAAATGCAAATCAAAACAACCCTAAGATTTCACCTTACACCAGTCAGAATGGCTAAGATTAAAAATTCAGGAGACAGCAGGTGTTGGCGAGGATGTGGAGAAAGAGGAACACTCCTCCACTGCTGGTGGGGTTGTAAGATGGTACAATCACTCTGGAAATCAGTCTGGTGGTTCCTCAAACGATTCACAGAAAAAGCAAGGTTGCCAGCTGGGCAGGATTACTGTCTGGTGCTTTTATTCTTTCTGTAATTTCTTTCTAATGTGCTTAAAAAATACTAAGGGGAGGAGATGAATGTGAATATTTTTCTTATTAAAAGTGGCTCCAGTGCTGGAGAGATGGCTCAGAGGTTAAGAGCACTGACTGCTCTTCCAAAGGTCACGAGTTCAAATCCCAGCAACCACATGGTGACTCACAACCATCCATAATGAGATCTGATGCCCTCTTCTGGGGTGTCTGAAGACAGCGACAGCTACAGCAAGCGAGTGGGGCCGGAGTGAGAAGAGGATCTGAAGACAGCTGCAGTGTACTTACATATAATGAATAAATAAATCTTTTTAAAAAAAAAAGTGGCTCCATTAAATTGCCATTATATTCTACAAACCTCAAAATTTAAAAGATACCGTGAACACTTATTGTGGATCTGTCTCCCTGCTCTCATGATCAGTCCACAAGGGCAGGGCAAGCAAAGACATCGAGCAGGGGATGCAGAAGCCCTGTGAGTATGTTTGCTGAATAACTACACCAGGACCACCTATCACGAGGCAGATCAACTTTACTTAGGGAAATTCACGGATTATACAGTTTTGGAGAACGGAGGGTAGGAACATCAAGAATAGGCAAAAGTCATTGGCTAGAGGCTTACTTAGGGTACCCATAATGCTTCATTAGCATTGGGAAGCATTTCAGGAATCTCAGGCACTGGTTGAAAAATTTATCAGAAGAAAGGAAACCGATCCTGTAATCTAATCGAGGCTATATGACGTTCCTCTGGTAGAGGTGGAGTGTGGTTTAGAATTCCCCAGACAAGTTCAGAGAAGGAAAAGCCCTGCCAATGAGGGGAGTCTCCACATATTGCATGGAGCTCAGAGCCTATCTGGTCATGGTGGGCTTCAACCTTAAATTAGCTGAGATTTCCCACAACTTATAGAAATGCCCTTCAATGTTCTAATTTCTTTCCTATATAATCATATTATCACATTTAGCATGTGAGTTTAAAAATCACTTTCTACTGAAGTAAATGACAGTGTCAGGCAAAGGTCAACACTCCATCTTGAACACAGATAATGAAAGTACATAAACTACATAAAGCCTACTTTAGCTCGCTTCAGCGTGAAACGGGGCTAGAAACAAAAATCTCCTGTCTCTTAGAATCCAGATTTCTTTTCCCAGATATTTTTGGGAACAGGTTCCATGCAGGGATCAAGATTGGGTTTCTTGGCCAAGGTCGAAGTGACAGCTCAGCAGTATAGGAACTTCTGAGGACTGAGAGTTAACATGCTCAGAACAAGATGTTTAGAACTAAAAGGCATTCGTTTGAGACCTATCTTAGTTGCTTTTCTATTGCTGTGAAGAGACATCATGACCATGGCAACTCTTATAAAGGAAAGCATTTCATTGGCCCTTGCTTATACTTTCAGAGGTGTCATCCATGGGAAGCATGGTGGCATACAGGCAGACATGGTCCTGGAAAAGCAGCCGAGAGATGTACACCAGAACCCACAGGCAGCAAGAAGGCCAGACTCTGGACTTGGAATGGGCTTTTTGAAACCTCACAGCCCATCCCTCATGACACACCTCCTCTAATGAAGCCACACCTCCTAATCTTTCTCCAAACAGGTCCACCAACTAGGGACCAATAATGCAAATATATGAGCCTATGGGAGTCATTCTCAGTCAATAGCTCACCACCACAGAGCCTTAATATTATAGGCTAGATCCATTCCCACCAGCATGGGCACAACTACAAGCTGTGGTAAGATGTCTCCTTTGCTGAAGGTTAATTGTGGAGGTTCAAATTAGGCAAAACAGGTGGGCCTAGGACCAAAGGAGGTGCCTTTGCCATCAGTGGCCAATAGTTGAAACCAACATAACCAAAATGTCCAAAATAATAGGAATGTCTTGGATCTGGAAAGACATCCACGTGAAATGGGGTACAAGTATGACTAGGACCAAGAGCCAGATACTGGCAGGTTTCTGGATCATATTTCAAGGAAGTGAGTAAGATGCACTGAGGTTCCAGTAGTAGTGCAGAATAGTTACCTCCAGCTCTGTGGGGAGAGAAAGAGAGGAAGAGGGAGAGGGAGAGGGAGAGGGAGAGAGAGAGATATGCAACAACGTGAAAGGTATAGAAATAAGGGTCTACTTTAGAAACATAATAGCCATTTCAGTTTACAAAGTAGCTACCGGGATAAGAGAGTTCGGGGATCTTTTGGGAATGCTTCTGGCTATAGCAGAGAAACAACTAACAATAGTTTAACGCATGCGTTAAGTCCAGGGAGAAGCAGAAATAGGATTTTATTTTATTAGTTTTTTCAGACAGTGGCTCTTTATGTACACTATATTGACCTGGAATTGGTATTATGGCTAAGACCAGCATCAATTGCTACAACTCTCTTTCCTCACCCTCCTAAAATCGAGGATCATGGGCATGAGCCACTGTAATTCACTTAGGTTTCTCTCTCTGTCTCTGTGTATCTGTGTCTCTCTGTCTTTCTCTGTGTTGTGTCTGTCTGTCTGTCTGTCTGTCTGTCTCTCTCTCTCTCTCTCTCTCTCTCTCTCTCTCTCTCTCTCTGTGTGTGTGTGTGTGTGTGTGTGTTCATGTGTATGCATGTGTGTAGTAAGCCACCTTTTTGTTCATCTCTATTACAAGATGGTGCTGGCCACATGCAGCTCCCTGGTTACTACTGAAACCTAGTAGTTGTTAAAGAGGCTCTGATTGCCTGGTCCCTATCCAAGCCAAGTTATTAGGAAAGTCATCTGAGGTACTTGATGGATAATAACTCATTTAAGGTGCCAGGTGTGAAAATGGTTGGAAGCATACAACATATGCATGGACCTGGTTGGTTGCCTCTACCTTGCTCCTACCCCATCTAATTTGTCGGTTTTTGCTCTAAAAGTTTTCTCTGTCCTGCACACCCCCCCTCCAGCTGACATGGTTTGGACCCTGAACCCAGCTATCTCGCTGGTATATGAGCTTTCTGAATAAAGAAACTTTTGTTGACTCAAACTTGATTTTCATAGTGGATTATTCCCAAATTCTTGGACCCTAACAAAAGAAGTAGGTCACTAGGGATGAGTCATTATGGATTATATCCCAAGAATCTTGTCATGCTTTTGTCCCTTTATCTGTGCCATGTGGAGATTATCCCCTTATACTCTCATCAGCATGTCTTCTGCTCCGTGACAAACTGAAATCACTCTGAAACTGAACCAAGATAAACATTTTTCCCCTAAGTCATTTCTGCCAGGTATTTCATAGATAGAAAATTAACTAATACATAAGGAGAAGTATTTCTCAGAAAAGTTCTACTGATATTCCCTCAAAGACAATTGTGTCATAGAACTACACACAAGTGCAAGTAAGATGTGTGAAAGTGTGTGTGTGTGTGTGTGTGTGTGTGTGTGTGTGTGTGTGTGTGTGTATTTTTTCTAATGGATAGTAGTTTCTTTGGTAGCCTTTCTAGATATCCTGATAAAAGTATATAAGCCCTATCCTCATGAACAGAACTCATAGTTTTAGTAACTGCAACCATAGGCCATAGTTGCAGCTAATATGTAAGTGGTATTTGCTATGAGCCAGAAATAAGTTTTATGCTCTTTGTTTACCAAATGAGAATAGAGAAATAAAGGAATGGGTTCAAGGCAACAACTAATTAAGTGGCAGACCCAGAATTTGAAGCTAGGCACCCTGGCTCTGCCAATCTATTCTCTTCATCACTAGACTTTCTCTTGTCCAAGGAAGTTTAGCAAACATAACTGTGAGGAGATGAAGAAGCCCAAACTGAGTGAAGCTGTGAGCGAATATGTACTGTTGTCATAGGCATGACCATGACAAAACCCAAGGCCCCAGGTCCGTGGGGAAATTGCCAAAACCTATCCCCCATATGGGTCAAGCTCAGGACTGGCAAAAACATCTTCTCCTTCTACTTCTCCTTCTCCTTTCCCTTCTCTGGCCCCTTTCCCTTCCCCTTCCTTTTCCCCTTTCCCTTCCCTTTCTCCTCCCCCCTCCCCTCCCCCATTCATCTTCTCCTGGTTCAGGTAAAAGTATTTACAAATGATTGATTAACATATGAAAACTCCTAGCAACTATAGCTTCCTCCTCCTGAATGTTTAGGGCCTAAGACTGCTCATCTTCAAAGACCTCCTACTGAGAGGCACCAATAATACTCTCTGATACTCATATCTTCTGCCTCCCCGGATGTATATAATAAGTACTTCTGAGGTCACAGGATGTAGAGGAAGTAGGGGCAAGTCCATCAGAGCATACATCATGTACCCGACCCCAGATTTTCTTTGTACCTGTGTCTGTCATGCCTTCACCCCCTCACTACTCCTATCAGGGTTCCAGACCCAAGCTCTGAAGGTTAAAGCACAGAGCCAAAAATAATTTTCTGCTCATGGAGGCAATAGGGAAAATATGGAATAAGTTGGGGGGGATGGGCACTGTCCTTTTTTTTCAGTGATCTTCCTGGGTCTGGAGCCTTTACTGTGACCATAGTTCATGATGGCATCCATTAAGCTGTAAGGACTACTCTATCTGACCACGGACTTGCTGTGTTAATAAAAGCCTAAATAGTGTGTCTAATCCAAATATTTGTGGTAAAAGTGGGCCTGTATTTGGGGTGATCTTGGCCAGGCAAGATCACACATGGCCTATGTTACAATGGAGTTGTCACTTGGGTTATACTCACCACTCCCACGTAATATAGTCTTTGTGAACGTTTAAAAATATAAACAAAGCATCTTGCTTCTGTAGTTACTTCAGAGAGGTTTTATGGCTGCTTGCCTAAAAGCAATAACTCCTGTTTTAACTCTTGCAGTTATTTCATACCAATACCTGAAACAGAAAGCTTTCTCCAGTCAGTCTTAATTACCATATACAGGTGGTTTTATTTTTTTCCTTGTGAAGTAAGTACCAAATATAAAGTACACCTTAAGAAAACTTTTTCTACATAGAGAATTCACTCAGGATTCTTTTCAATTTACTTTATCAAACAATAGCTGAGCTATGATAAGTGGATTGCTTATGAACCATTTTTATGATGAAAGTGAATCTCCCTCTGGGTTTGGACAAAAACAGTGAGGTAAAACCGATTCTTGTGTAGCGAACTATAAGACTTCTCAAAGCTCAAAAGTCATATTCAGTCTAGGGACTGCAAATGTAATCAGTGGTAGATCACATGCTTAGCATGCATAAGGCCCAAAGGTTGACTCCCATTGTCATAAATAAATAGACTAAGTCCAGCATTTACGATTTGCTCGGGGATGGTGTATGAATCATAAGGCAGATATGCAATATTGCTCACTCAAATGATAACTCTTTAATGATAAAATTCAATTCTTGGCCTGCCATTACCTCATCTCAAACTGACTCACTTTAAGTGGCACTAATGGCTTAAATAATCACCAATGAGTACCTCATTCAACTTCTTGAGCACTTAACACTTGACCGTAAAAGATGAGCCATATAGAATGAAGACTTTATTGTGCTAAAACAGAAATTGAAGTTTTTGAGACATGATCCAAAAGCCACTAACTTAGAAGTTCTTTGTGCACTGATTAAGGATAAGGCCTGTCTTCAATAAGAGGATGAATAAAAAACAAAACAAAACAAAACAAAACAAAACAAAAAACCCTCTGGCTCTGATGATCCAGTTATCCAGGTTTTTTAGATCCATTTAGATGTGCCATCAAGACTCATGGAAAATGAATACTGGCAGTGGCATTCTAAACAAAGAGTTCATAGCCAATGTGAAGTATCTGGATGGAGCAGTGGATATCAAGATCTCTTCCTTTCAAGACAGTCTGTCTGCAAGGCACAGAAAACCAATAGTAGACTGAATAGGCAACAACTCCAAAACTTCACTGGCTTACACCCAGAAAAGCGAATTTGTCAATTGTGTCTTTCACAGCTCTGTGCCGTCCTAGTAGTGAGGCAGAAGGGAACGAAAGATCACAAGCCAGGAGAGTGGTGCTAGGAGGACACAGGGACCGTTTGGGAGAAGAGAAATGTAATTTACCACAAGTACGGCATTCTCTCTCAGAAGGGCTTGAGACTTGTTTTTAAACTTCCCCTTACAACACTGCTACCTAGCACGTTTGTGTGGCATGTGTGTTGTATATGCACATGCCGGGGAAGCCTGAGGTCGGCGTGTTCGGCCTCTGTCAATCACTCTCTGCCCTTATACTTTGAGACAAAGTCTCTCATTGAACATGATGCTCCATTCAGCTAGCCTGGCTGCCCAATGCTTCAGCAATCTGTCTCCACTCCCATCCCAAGGTTGAGGTGACAGGAGCATGCTTTTTATGTGGATTTTAGGTTTTTATGTGGATTCTGGGGGACCTAAACTCAAGTCCTCCTGTTTGTGTGACAAGCACTTTACCAACTGTGTCATTACCCAGCTACTAACAGACTCTCTCTCTCTCTCTCTCTCTCTCTCTCTCTCTCTCTCTCTCTCTCTCACACACACACACACACACACACACACACACACACACACATCTATTTTATTTTTAAGGTCATACACATTGGGGAGGGAGATTAAGTGTGCATGCATGCAGATGCCCACAGCGGCCACAAGAGGGTGCCAGATACCGTGGAGCTGGAGTTAAAGGCAGTTCTGAGATACCCGTTCAGAACACTATGGACCAAATTCATCCTCTGGAAGAGCAGCCAGTGTTCTTAATTGCTGAACCATCTCTCTAGCCCCATCCTAACAATCTCTTAGTTGTGGATGCTTCACCTCACTTCCCAGAGCTTATTTTCATAAGCAATAAAATAATAGGACTAGATTCTATGATTCTGGAAGTACCTTCAAGATTAGACGGTGAGAGGGCCTATAGTATACTACCTTTTTTCTTCTAAAACCATGTCCAACTCTATCAAAAAAGTACCTTATTAGCCAGTCTGTGGTGGCGCACAACTGTATCCCAGCACTCTGGGAGGCAGAGGCAGGCGGATTTCCGAGTGTGAGGCCAGCCTGGTCTACAGAGTGAGTTCCAGGACAGCCAGGGCTACACAGAGAAACCCTGTCTTGAAAAAGAGAGAGACAGAGACAGAAAGAGAGACAGAGACAGAGAGAGACAGAGATAGGGAGGGAGAAAGGGAGGGAAAGAGGGAGGGAGAGAGAGAGAGAGAGAGAGAGAGAGAGAGAGAGAGAGAGAATTCCTCATATAGCCAAGCAAAGACTCTCCCATGGATCTCCATGCCCAGCCCTGAATTTGTTTCCAAACTATTCAACTGCTTTAATACTGTACCAATTTGCTTATGAATCCATGCATCTCTGCTCCGTGTAGACGCCAACACAGTTCCTGGAGCTTCTCATACTGTATTAGTGAATAAAAAACAATAAAACTGATGTGTTAAGAACTGAGGAAGGGAGCTGGAGAGATGGCTCAGTGGTTAAGAGCACTGACTGATCTTCCACAGGCCCTGAGTTCAATTCCCAGCAACCACATGGTGGCTCACAACCATCTGTAATGGGATCCGATGTCCTCTTCTTGTGAGTCTGAAGACAGCGACAGTGTACTCACATACATGAAATAAATAAAATAAAATCTTTTGTTAGTGTATGTTGCATTTCTCTCCATTTTATTGACCTTTTAAATTTTTTTAAAAGATGTATTTATTTTGTGACCACAGTGTTGCTGTCTTCAGACACACCAGGAGAGGGCATCGGATCCCATTACAGATGGTTGTGAGCCACCATGTGGTTGCTGGGAATTGAACTCAGGACCTCTGGAAGAGCAGTCGGTGCTCTTAACCACTGAGCCATCTCTCCAGCCCTTTAATTGACTTTTTACCCTTATTTCTATAGTGATTTCAGTAGAACACACTCTAAAAAGCCATAAAGTTTTTTTTGGGGGGGGAGGGGGGATTTGGTTTTTTTCGAGACAGGGTTTCTCTGTGTAGCCCTGGCTGTCCTGGATCTCACTCTGTAGACTAGGCTGGCCTCGAACTCAGAAATCCGCCTGCCTCTGCCTCCCAAGACTGGGATTACAGGCGTGCACCACCACCCGCGCATGCCTTAAAGGTTTATAACAAATAATAGACACTAAGCCCACCTACGCTAAATGCCTCCACGATCCGCCCACCGAGATTGTTCAGGGCGCATTCTTTGCTCCCAAAAGCCAGTCTCTGGCCACGTCGCCCATCTGCCCTTTCTGTCTGTCATTCTCTGCCTCACTTTCACCCTAGTCCACATTTGCTCTGGCTTTCTGCTCCACTCTATTTTCTCTATCTTCACCCTCTCCACGGATTCCTATAAAGCTCCCGGTAAGCAATTCTGCCTGTATCTTTGTTGTCTCCCTCCATTAAGGGTCTAAAGGTTTCATCTTCCATCTCCCAAAGAGCCCATTGAAAGACTTTAGAGCCTTCTTAAATGGTATAATCAAAACTTTGCCTTGTTCTGAGAGCCTAAAGCAAACCATTTGACACAGGTCTGAATAGGCTTTCTCAGCTTCTTTGAACACCCCTTAGAAATTCTGTGCCAAATTTCTCTTCCACGACCTTAGCCTCCCGGGATCTGGGAACTGGGCTTCCTCTCTGTTTCGGTTTTCTCTTTTTGCATACAAACAGCTCCAGAACCTGTTGGCTTAAAATAGTAGCAATGCCACTTTCTTTTATTGTTACAGAGTGGGTCTTCTGCCCCACCCCCCACCCCATGTCATCTGGAGTTGTAGTTATCTGGCTTCCTTGGTAAATTCTGATTAATAGGATGGCTGCAAGAATCACTGCCCTGAATACCTCAGCTCTCCTTTCTATGGCTTATCAATATGCTGTCTCGCAGCACAGTGACTGGCTTGTGGGAAGAAGCTATGGGAAATATACTCAGAGGAGAGAGCCTTAACCTCCAGTGTCCCTGATGAAAGTCAGGGGTTAGTTTTGTTAACTTGAAATAATCCTGAATCACTTGGGAAGAGGCTTGATAAGGATGTATCTGGATTGGGTTGGTCGGTGAGTACAGCTATGCAGAATTTTCTAAGAGGCTTAAGTGAGGAGGGAAGGCCCCACCGTGAATGTGGGCAACATCTTTTCTTGAACTTCTCCCTGGACTGAGTTAAGGCAAGAACCAGATGAGCACTAGCTAGCACTCACACATTCATGCATTTATTCTCTCTTGACTGTGATGTGACTAGCTGCTTCAAGTTCCTCCCACCTTAACTTCCTTGCAAGGATGAACTGAAACCTGGGACTGTGGGCTGGAATAATAAACCTTTTCTCTCCTGAGTAGTGTTGTCAGAGGATTTTGTCATCAGAACCAGAAATAAAACTCAGACAATGACTAAACTGGAAAGAATCCCAGATGGTCAACATAAAGCCAGATATGAAGCAGATTAGAATAGGTGGGGAAAATAAGTCCTACCCGGATATAATGGTATGTACGTGGTGGGAGGGAAAGGACTGTTGTAACCATCAGTGGAGACCGACTAACTCACTGTCTGTCAATCCCCAATACTTAGTGATGGTTTTTCCACTACCTGCTGTCAGCTCATTAAGATTTTGGAGGGGGGAATCTCCTAATTATTTGAAATGGGCTTGTCATTTTAGATCTTGCGCTATTCCAAGACAGGCATTTTCTACTAGCAGTTACCATCTCAAGCAACCTTTTAGAGTTGAAGATCTCTTTGTAAAAACCCTAGAATCTTCCCCTTCTTTGGTTCTTATTTTTAAACCCTGATTACACAGTTCAAGATTCCATCAGAATAGAGAAACCATGCCAATTGTTTTAACGGACAAAATTGAATATAGTGATTTAGCAAGAAAGCCAAAAGAAAACATGTAGATAGCCAACTCTGGTAAACTGCAGTAGGCAGCTACCAACCCAGGGGCTAGGAAACAAAGGGAGATCAGTGGGCAGACCTCCGTTTGCCTGATGCTTGCTGCCATCGAGGGCATGTAGGAAATTTTGTAGTACTGACACTTGTGCTTCTGAGAAGCCCCTGAAAGGCTGACAGACTCTAGGAAACTAAGAAAGAAAATTATAAATCCTATTTTTAATTCTGAAAAGTAGATGGAACTAAATATCCATGTGTTCATTGAAATAAGTCAGTTCCACAAAAACAAGTGTATGTTTTCTTCCATATGTGGTAGCTGGGGGTGGGGGTGGAGACATGAAATCAAAGGAGTGATAGAGGGTGGACTATTATCAAAATACAATATATGCATGTGTGGAGATGTCATAGTGAATCCTCCTGTACATTTAGTACATGGTAAGAAGAAGAAAAACT
Source organism: Apodemus sylvaticus (assembly GCF_947179515.1). NCBI lineage: Eukaryota > Metazoa > Chordata > Mammalia > Rodentia > Muridae > Apodemus > Apodemus sylvaticus. Next base: position 34,111,080 of record NC_067495.1, read on the forward strand.
GCCTGAAAAGTTACTACCAATTGTTGGTGGTAACTTCCAACAAAGTAATTGGCCATTTAAGGGCTGATGATCATAGACACAGGAGGCAGTAAGAAAGTAGTCTGTGGTAGTTTGAATAGAATGGCACCATAGGCTCATAAATTTGAATTATTAATCACCACAGAGTGAAACTCTTTGAAAGTAATAGAAGGATTAAGAATGTGTCCTTGCTGAAGTAGGTATGGACTTGGAAGAACTGTGTCACTGGAGGTGTGCTTTGACTTTTCAAAAGCCCATGCGAGGCCCAGTGTCTCTTATTCTACCTGTTGGTCAGGATGTAGAACTCTCGGCTACTTCTGAAGCACCATGCCTTTCTGCTGCACACTGCCATGATGATAATGGACTGAACCTCTGAAACTATAACCAAGAGTTGCCTTGGTCATGACATTTCTTCATGGCAATAGATCTAAGACATACTTCTTTGTCCTTTCTTCAGCCTTGTAAGCTGTCTCTAGTGTTCTTCTAGGTAAAGCCTAATTGGGACAGCTAGCAACACAGAGATATCATTTGCAGAGTCCCCTCCTTAGCTTCTTAGTCACAAATATACCCTTTTATTCTGAGATGGAATAGTCTTAGTGAGCTATTTCACTCCTGTAATGATATTTATACTTTCTTTATGAGTGCTTATAAGGGCAGAGGATATCATAAAAAGTCCAATGAAGATATAGCTTAGTGCTACAGTACTTTCCAAGTATGTCCAAGGCCAATTGTTTGATCCCCAGCAACATCCCACAGGCAAACAAGAAAAAAAAAGTTAAGTCAGTGGGAATATATTTTCAGCTGTAATATAGGAATAATAACTAACATTGAAGTATTCAACCCACTAGTTCACATTCTGGGGTAAGTATGCAAATATAATTAGGTAAATTTTTGCTGGGTTCTGTATGGTGTTTTGTTTTGCTGAGGATCAAACCTAGGGCTCTTATGTTCACTAAAGTGGTATTAGAAATAATTTCTCATCTATGCCCATACCATTTTGAACTTGCCAGATCTAATCTGATCTTGGAAGCTAAGCAGGACTGGACCAAGTTAGTACTTAGATGGTAGAAATCATTTCTCAGGCCAGTGAGATGGTTCAGCAGGTAAAGAAACATGTAACCCAGCCTCAGCATCAAGGTTCTATCCCTATAACACACTTAGTGCAAGGAAAGAAACAACTCTTTCAAGTTGTCCTCTGACCCACACACACATGTTATTGGCATGTACATGGTAATGCATGCACACAAATAAATGGCCCTTTAAATATATAAAAGGAAATAATTTCAATTACTTACAGTTAGAATCTGTAATATAAATGAGAATAATCTAGCACACCCAGAATCTACCACCTTAGGGATACTTAGCAAACAAACCGAGGGACTCTTGAATTTTTTAAATGTAGTCTTACTTCTTGAGGCTATTGAATTCATGCAGTGCCAAGCACTACCAATCAATTAGTTTTGGGTAACCACTGAGCATATATTGCTAGCAAGGGTGCAGCACATTGGTTGGAAGGTACAGAGTAGCAATGTGCTAGTCTTCATACAGAAGCTACTTGAGGGGCTCTGGGTATACAATTAATGCTCTGCTGTGTCTGGTATCCCTTGTCTTCTGGGAAGGTGCAGAAAATATAAATGGTTTACTTAAAAACACATCTTACTAAATGATTCCAACAAAATGTATTGATAATGTAAGGGGTTCTTTTGCCACCTCTGGTTCCCAGTGTCAGTGCAAGCTCTAAAGTTTGGCATGGCCACAAAGACTTGATACATAAGAAATACAAGCTCCAGGCTACTATTGAGTCAATGTTTCTCAGAGATGCGGTGCTTCCTACACAGGAGGCTACAGCTGGACTTCAGGGGTGTGGGAAATTTGCCTGGATTAGCTTCCTTTCCTCTCAGCAGAAAATAGGAGTGTATCCAAGTGCATAAGGCTCACCACACTTCACCAAGCTCAGAATTCAGGAGCTGAGCCTACGACCCCAAACATCTTTCTCTGTCAACTTATAAAGACTAAAACAGAAAAAATAAAACCCACAGTGGGCTCATACATAGGTGCAGAAAGTGCTGCTGGATGGTTGGCTCGGCCTCAAGCCATTTTAGACATAGCAGTTCATATTGACCTTTAATTTGATGGGTGCTGTGTAAAGCTTTGTGGAATTTCTTAAAATGAACAAACCTCGTACAGAACATGACAGGATATGTGATCAGCATGACCTTGCTTTGAGTCATTTTTCTGTATCAGTGACTGGCAGGCATATACAGCAACAATATGAAATAGCTGGCAGGCATGGAACAAAATGGCTACAGCTATACTTGTCAAGGGGCAGACCTCAACATATTCAGAATATTGCTAAGTCTATTTTTGAACTCTTAGAGAATATTGGAAAGCCTAACCAGGAAGAAGTCAGTCGGTGAGCTTAAAGTAACAAGTTCCCTATTTCAGAACTGACTGCTCTAAGTTCTTGATGCATGACCAAATGTATGTTTGAGTTGTATCTTTAGAGCTATAGCTCACCTGATTGAGGGGGAGACATACTGACGTTCTCAATTATAGCTAACCATATGTATTTCTCCCTATTAGCCAAAAGTGCTGGGAATTCCTGGAGAGCCATCTGGGCTTACGTTCATTTAAAAGAACTCTAAGGTAAGAGTGGTGGCAGCATCACTAGTTAAGAGAAAATCCTAGAAAAAGTAAAACAGGGTAGGGTTGGAAATGAAAGCACGGTCAACAGATCATCGCCTCGTGAGAATTCCTTCTCCCTCATCAATCAGTTTTTAGGGACATTAGCCACAAACTGATAGTTTCATCGTAAGTTTCCAAAGCTTTCAGACTTCTCCCTGAGATTTTGAAAATGTTGTATAGAGAAGCCAGTTTTCACCTGCCAGTTCATTATCTTCTAGAAGACACCAGCATCCACTCCCATCCCTTTCTTGCATGGTATTAATTTTAGATGTCAACATGATTGAAAATGTCAAGAGAACTAGTAAAGCATTGTTTATGGGTGTATCTGTAAGGGTTTTTTCAGAGATCTGTAAATGAATGAAGTTAAGATCTGCCCTCAATATACGTAGATAGTAGACAAAAAGCTGGATACCTGGATTCAAAACAAAAGAGAAGAAAGGTTATCTGTCTCCTAAACCTGGGGTACACTATTTTTCTGACCTTGGACAACAGGGTTCCATGTTTTCTAGCCTTTAGATGCCGTAATGTACACTATTAGCTTACTATGAACCCCCCTCATCATCAGTTTCTAGGAACTTTGGCCTCAAACTCAGATTTACTTATGGTAAATCTATCATACTGACGAAGCTTTCAGACACCCTCAAGTCTAGAGCTTGCAGGAGGCCTGCTTTGAGAAAAAACTCCTTAGCATCTATAGTCATAAAAATTACTGGCCCTAATAAACTGTCTTATATCGATATATTCTATAGAATCTGTCTGCTGAAACACCCTGCCTCCTCACCCAGGCTGGGCCCTATTTAGCCTCCACTATCTGGCTATTGAACAATTTCCACAGTTGAGAAATTCACTCTCCAAATAGGTGATAAAATGTGCAAAGTAGGAGGCTCCAAGGCCATGATTACATTCAAGCACCTGTGTTGAAAATTCCACGGCAACTTTTGAAATCACTGAAGATAAATGGTCACAAAGAATGAGGTATATACTTATCATAAATCGAAAGCATTCTCCACATCCATGCTCATGCCTTTGAAGTATACTCTATACACACTCTTCATAACTGTTTTAGCAGCTCAAATACACATGAACACACACATACACACTGTACTCTACCCAAAGGAATTTCTGCTCTCATTTGAGAAACTACTGATTCCATGTTGCCAACTATAGCTTTAAGTTAGTCAGAAAAGCCAGAGCAAAATCCCCCCCCCTTCCCTTCTCCCTCTTGCTCCATGCCTGGGTCCCTCAGGTCCATAGGTTTTTGTTTTGTTTTGTTTCTCATTAAAGATGGTTGTGAGCCACCACGTGGTTGCTGGGATTTGAACTCATGACCTCTGGAAGAGCAGTCAGTGCTCTTAACCGCTGAGCCATCTCTCCAGCCCCCAGAGCAAAATTTTTAAGGAATATGGCATTATACAAGAAGAAATTCAGAAAATGAAAAATAAGTAAATGTCCTACTCTGTATATGATAACCTACAATGATTGGGGCTTTGGGGGGGGGGGGGGAATGGAAATCATTTTGCTCCCGTAATAGTGATTCCTGTTTTAATGTTTGGCTAGGATGGAATTTTCCAGCTTATTTGTGCAGCAGTTCATTAAATATGTTATTATGTTGGCTTATGTTTCTCTTTCAATTCAAGAACCTAGCTCCTAGAAAACATTTACGTGAAATGAATCCAAATAGTTTAGGCCTCAGAAGCAAATCCACTTTGGCTAATTAACAGCTAATTTTCTAAATAAAGGAAGGTGTTTTTTTCTTAAATGAGAATCTAATTGTGAAATCCTGTGTCTTTAAAGCTAGCCAATTACAAGCATCTATATTTTAAGCCTATGCAACTTGAATTTAATTTCTCATCAGAAAAAATGAATAATTTCTCCATCATGGAAATCTGCAATGAGATGCAAGAATTTGAACCTCAGCTGGCAATTACCTCCAGAAGTAAACAAATCCATATGCTGGGACCCTGGAAAGATTTGAGTCTCTTCCATTACTCTTTTCCTCCCCCAACACTCCACCAGCTACTTAACACAACAGCCAATAGCATTCTAATCCTTAATCAATTGGCCTTCTTCTCTGCACTTTCCTGGGGACTAGGAACAGCTCCTGTTCTAATGAGATTTTCTTCCTCAATTCCAGAGAGAAAACATTATTGTTCATATTTTCATGCAGAGCAACTAGTCAGGTGTGACTGATTGACTCTTGCAGCCTTCAAGCTAGAATTGCATAAATTGACACACTCAAAAAAAAGGAAATTAGCATGTAACATCTGGGTCTCCTTTTCACTCAGAAACACATTGATTAACAATTAGTCTTCTGGCTATAAACAAATAACTTGGAGCACTGTAGCCTACAAAGACAGAACCTGCCACGCGCTCTTGCTGTTTTCCCTTGGCATTCAGTCAGCCATAAGAGCTGATCATTATTCATGATGTATCCTTTAAATTGCTGCAAACATTAGCAATCAGGTTTTTATTATAGCCACAGGAAAAAGTCTTTCTTCAGACTATAAGGGTAATCTGTAGACTGCCTTCAAATATAGTTTGTGGACAACAAAAGCCTAATAAAAGAAAGATTCGTATTAAAAAAAAAAAAGCAGAAAGCAGAGAAGCCTTTGAAAAATTCATGGTTTGTGCATAGATCACATTTTCATAAGACTTGAAGACATTTCTATAAAGTAGACTTCTCAAAATAAATTTCTTTGAGCAGACTAAAAAACCAAACTGTATTCTTGTTTTGGTTTTATTTTTTTTTCCGACTGTTCATTAAATAAAAACAAAATGAGTACTCCTATATGGAAGGCTGGAGACAGGACAATGATGTAGTATTATGTTCCCAACCTCAGGTAGGTCAGTCTAGGGATAGATAGTCAATTAAACAGGAAAACACAATGCCTTCGTAACCAAGACTCTGATGAAATCAAGGGCTGGAGCTTTGGCAGAACAGAGAAGGAGCTAAAATACAACAGCTAACATCTGTACTGCTGACCAGGCTCCATGAAGACTCTGCAGCGAGTAGCTGCCAGAACAGAGAGGTTGGAAGAGTGGGCTAGGACAAGGAAACAGTAGATGTGAAGGCTTGAAGAAGATAGGGAGCACATTCCACTGTTGGAACTCCAAGACAACCTGACCAGGATTGTGTAAGGAAGGAGAAGGCAGTGAAGATATAGACATTGCAGGAGAAGAAAAGTAGATTGCTGGACATGGATGCATATACCTAGCATGCTTAAAGCAGAGGCAGGAGGAGTAGCCTACATAGTGAGTTCAAGACCAGCCTAAATTGTATAGGAAGATTTCTCAAAAAGAAAATAAAAGGAGAGAGATTAAAAAAGGAGGGGCAGATTGTGAGCAGTTTAAGTTGATTGGATTAAAGTATCTTCCTGTTATTTTAAATTTTTGCTTTCCAAGATTTTGATTACCTACAGTCAGTAAAAAGAGTGAATATAATACAATATTTGGAAAGCACACGCTCATGTGCGTTTTTAAAACTATATTGGATCTGCTCTATGTTATTATGATTACTGTATTAATTCTCTTTCTTGATAGTGTACCAAATAACTGGGGTAAGAGTTATTTTAATTTTTTTAGGGTACAATCCATTGTGGCAGGCAGTGGAAGAAACTCAAGGCTGTGGCAGCAGGGCCTAGAGGCTGTTTACTCATATCTAGAAAGGCTAAGAAGTACAAAATAGGAATGGTGAAGTTCACTAAAATTCATTTTCACTTCATAGTCATCCCAGGACCCCAGCCCATGAGATGGGCCTCTTCACATTGAGGGCAGGTCTTCTAGGCTCCATTAATCCTCCATGAAAATACCCTCACAGGTACACCCAAGGATGGACCTCAGTAAAGCCCTATTCATCATGTCCAGCCTTTTAACACTGAGATATGACAATACTGTCATCTACAGAGCTCATACTCAACAACTGTGCAATCAAGTAACAAAATAAAATTGTGGGTTTTCAGAACTAGCTCAGTAGTTAGGAGCATATCCTACTTTTGCAGAGTATGGCAGGATATTTGATCACACTGTGACCCCTGAGATTGTGTTGTTTACTGGGAAAAAAACTGTTCCTAGTTTTTGAGGAGCTCAGCCCTAGCACATCGTTTAATCCAAGAGCTTTTGGTTTATTGTAAACAGGATTAAATAAAGTCAACCTTAGGTCAAGAGGCAGAGCAGGCAACCAGTTGACAGGGAGTGAACATAGGAAAAAATCAGAGTAAGAGGAAGTTGGGAGGATGGAGAGGCACAAACAGGAAGTGGAAGGGAGAGACATTGAGTTTGAGGGGGGTTGGGGTTGGCCTGGGGAAGGATACACGTGACATGAGATATGGCTTACCTTTGTTTAACTCAGTCCTTTGACAGAAGGTATCCGGTCTTATCTACTATGTGGATCAATGGATTATCATATCACACACAATCTAGGCAGCATCCTGTAGCAGTGTCCACATCTTTCTTCTGAGACCCCTTAGGAGAAACTGTTAGAGGCTGTGATGGTTTGTATATGATTGGTTCAGGGAGTAACCCTATTAGGAGGTGTGGCCTTGTTGGAGTAGGTGTGTCACTGTGGGTGTGGACTTACAACCCTCGCCCTAGTTGTCTGGAAGTCAGTCTTCTACTAGCAGCCTTCAGATGAATATGTAGAACTCTCAGCTCCTCCTGCATCTTATCTGCCTGGATGCTGCCATGTTTCTGCCTTGGTGATAATGGACTGAACCTCTGAGCTTGTAAGCCAGCCCCAATTAAATGTTGTCTTTTATAAAACTTGCATTGGTCATGGTGTCTGTTCACAGCAGTGAAACCCTAACAAATACAGAAGCTGGTAACAGGAATGGGATATTGCTGTGATAGGCATGACCATGCTTTTGTTTGGAAGAATGTGGATTTTTGGATTTGGAAAGCCATGGAATGCTCTAAGTGGGACTTAATGGGCCAGCCTGGTAGGAATATGGAAGACAGTGGTGCCAAGGGTCATTTGAACTGTGTAGGCCTGATGGCCCAAGAGGTTTCCGTGGAGAAGAACTTTAATATGTGACTGAGAGACTGTTTTTGTAATGTTTTGGTGAATAACAGGGCTGCTTTTTGCCATTGTCTGAAGAGACTGCCTAGGGCTAAGGTAAAGAGATTTATTTTTTTTATTATTATTTGATATAATTTATTTACATTTCAAATGATTTCCCCTCTTCTAGCCCACCCACTCCCCGAAAGTCCCGCAAGCCCCCTTCTCTTCCCCTGTCCTCCCACCCACCCCTTCCCACTTCCCCGTTCTGGTTTTGCTGAATACTGTTTCACTGAGTCTTTCCAGAACCAGGGGCCACTCCTCCTTTCTTCTTGTACCTCATTTGATGTGTGGATTATGTTTTGGGTATTCCAGTTTTCTAGGTTAATAACCACTTATTAGTGAGTGCATACCATGATTCACCTTTTGAGTCTGGGTTACCTCACATAGTATGATATTCTCTAGCTCCATCCATTGGCCTAAGAATTTCATGAATTCATTGTTTCTAATGGCTGAATAGTACTCCATTGTGTAGATATACCACATTTTTTGCATCCACTCTTCTGTTGAGGGATACCTGGGTTCTTTCCAGCATCTGGCAATTACAAATAGGGCTGCTATGAACATAGTAGAACATGTATCCTTATTACATGGTGGGGAGTCTTCTGGGTATATGCCCAGGAGTGGTATAGCAGGATCTTCTGGAAGTAAGGTGCCCAGTTTTCGGAGGAACCGCCAGACTGATTTCCAGAGTGGTTGTACCAATTTGCAACCCCACCAGCAGTGGAGGAGTGTTCCTCTTTCTCCACACCCTCTCCAACACCTGCTGTCTCCTGAATTTTTAATCTTAGCCATTCTGACTGGTGTAAGATGAAATCTTAGGGTTGTTTTGATTTGCATTTCCCTAATGACTAATGAAGTTGAGCATTTTTTAAGATGCTTCTCCGCCATCCGAAGTTCTTCAGGTGAGAATTCTTTGTTTAACTCTGTACCCCATTTTTTAATAGGGTTGTTTGGTTTTCTGGAGTCTAACTTCTTGAGTTCTTTATATTTATTGGATATTAGCCCTCTATCTGATGTAGGATTGGTGAAGATCTTTTCCCAATTTGTTGGTTGCCGATTTGTCCTCTTGATGGTGTCCTTTGCCTTACAGAAACTTTGTAATTTTATGAGGTCCCATTTGTCAATTCTTGCTCTTAGAGCATACGCTATTGGTGTTCTGTTCAGAAACTTTCTCCCTGTACCGATGTCCTCAAGGGTCTTCCCCAGTTTTTTTTTCTATTAGCTTCAGAGTGTCTGGCTTTATGTGGAGGTCCTTGATCCATTTGAATTTGAGCTTAGTACAAGGAGACAAGGATGGATCAATTCGCATTCTTCTGCATGCTGACCTCCAGTTGAACCAGCACCATTTGTTGAAAAGGCTATCTTTTTTCCATTGGATGTTTTCAGCCTCTTTGTCGAGGATCAAGTGGCCATAGGTGTGTGGGTTCATTTCTGGATCTTCAATCCTGTTCCATTGATCCTCCTGCCTGTCACTGTACCAATACCATGCAGTTTTTAACACTATTGCTCTGTAGTATTGCTTGAGGTCAGGGATACTGATTCCCCCAGATTTCCTTTTGTTGCTGAGAATAGTTTTAGCTATCCTGGGTTTTTTGTTGTTCCAGATGAATTTGATAATTGCTCTTTCTAACTCTGTGAAGAATTGAGTTGGGATTTTGATGGGTATTGCATTGAATCTGTATAGTGCTTTAGGCAAAATGGCCATTTTAACTATATTGATTCTACCGATCCATGAGCATGGGAGGTTTTCCCATTTTTTGAGGTCTTCTTCCATTTCCTTCTTCAGAGTCTTGAAGTTCTTGTCATACAGATCTTTCACATGTTTGGTAAGAGTCACCCCAAGATACTTTATACTGTTTGTGGCTATTGTGAAGAGGGTCATTTCCCTAATTTCTTTCTCAGCCTGCTTATCCTTTGAGTATAGGAAGGCCACTGATTTGCTTGAGTTGACTTTATAACCTGCCACTTTGCTGAAGTTGTTTATCAGCTGTAGGAGCTCTCTAGTGGAGTTCTTTGGGTCACTTAGGTAGACGATCATGTCGTCTGCAAATAATGATAGTTTGACTTCTTCCTTTCCAATTTGTATCCCTTTGACCTCCTTATGTTGTCGAATTGCCCGAGCTAGTACCTCAAGTACAATATTGAAAAGATAAGGAGAAAGGGGGCAGCCTTGTCTGGTCCCTGATTTCAGTGGGATTGCTTCAAGTTTCTCTCCATTTAGTTTGATGCTGGCTACCGGTTTGCTGTATATTGCTTTTACTATGTTTAGGTATGGGCCTTGAATTCCTGTTCTCTCCAAGACTTTAAGCATGAAGGGATGCTGAATTTTGTCAAATGCTTTTTCAGCATCCAATGAAATGACCATGTGGTTTTGTTCTTTGAGTTTGTTTATGTAGTGGATTGTATTGATGGATTTCCGTATATTGAACCAACCCTGCATTCCCGGGATAAAGCCTACTTGATCATGGTGGATGATCGTTTTGATGTGTTCTTGGATTCGGTTGGCAAGAATTTTATTGAGTATTTTTGCATCGATGTTCATAAGGGAAATTGGTCTAAAGTTCTCTTTCTTTGTTGGCTCTTTGTGTGGCTTTGGTATCAGCGTAATTGTGGCTTCGTAGAAGGAATTGGGTAGTGTTCCTTCTGTTTCTATTTTGTGGAATAGTTTGAAGAGTATTGGTGTTAACTCTTCTTTGAAGGTCTGGTAGAATTCTGCACTGAAGCCATCTGGTCCTGTGCTTTTTTTGGTTGGAAGACTTTCTATGACTCCTTCTATTTCTTTAGGCATTATGGGACTGTTTAGATGGTCTAGTTGGTCCTGATTTAATTTTGGTATTTGGTATCTGTCAAGGAAATTGTCCATTTCCTCCAGATTCTCCAGTTGTGTTGAGTATAGGCTCTTGTAGTAGGATCTGATGATTTTTTGGATTTCCTCAGTTTCCGTTGTTATATCTCCCTTTTCATTTCTAAGTTTGTTAATTTGGATACTTTCTCTGTGCCCTTTGGTCATTCTGGCTAAGGGTTTATCTATCTTGTTGATTTTCTCAAAGAACCAGCTCCTGGTTTTGTTGATTTTTTGTATGGTTCTCTTTGTTTCTACTTGATTGATTTCGGCCCTGAGTTTGATGATTTCCTGCCTTCTACTCCTCCTGGGCGAAATAGCTTCTTTTTGTTCCAGGGCTTTCAGGTGTGTCATTAAGCTGGTAATGTATGCTCTCTCCATTTTCTTTTCGGAGGCACTCAGGGCTATGAGTTTTCCTCTTAGCACTGCTTTCATTGTGTCCCATAGATTTGGGTATGTTGTGTTTTCATTTTCATTGTGTTCTAAAAAGTCTTTAATTTCTTTCTTTATTTCTTCCTTGACCAAGGTATCATTGAGTAGAGTATTGTTCAGTTTCCACGTGTATGTGGGCTTTCTGTTGTTTCTGTTGCTATTGAAGACCACTTTTACTCCATAGTGATCAGATAGGAGGCACGGGATTAGTTCGATCTTCTTATATTTGTTGAGGTCTGTCTTGTGACCAATTATATGGTCGATTTTGGAGAAGGTACCATGAGGTGCTGAGAAAAAGGTATATTCTTTTGTTTTAGGATAGAATGTTCTATATATATATCTGTTAAATCTAATTGGTCCAAAGCTTCAATTAGTTTCATTGTGTCCCTGTTTAGTTTCTGTTTTCCTGATCGGTCCATTGAGGAAAGTGCAGTGTTGAAGTCACCCACAATTATTGTGTTAGGTGCAATGTGTGCTTTTAGTTTTAATAAAGTTTCTTTTACGAAAGAGGGTGCCCTTGCATTTGGGGCATAGATGTTCAGGATTGACAGTTCTTCTTTTTGTATTTTTCCTTTGACCAGCAAGAAGTGTCCCTCAGGGTCTCTTTTGATGACTTTGGGTTGAAAGTCAATTTTATCTGATATTAAAATGGCTACTCCAGCTTGTTTCCTGAGACCATTTGCTTGTAAAATTGTCTTCCAGCCTTTTACTCTAAGGTAGTGTGTCTTTTTATTGGGGCATTAAGTCCATTGATGTTAAGAGATATTAAGGAATAGTGATTGTTACTTCCTATCATTTTTGACGTTATTTTTTAAATTTGAATGCTTAACTTCTTTTGGGTTTGATGAAAGGTTACTATCTTGCTTTTTCCAGGGTGAAGTTTCCCTCCTTGTATTGGTGTTGTCCTCCTATTATCCTTTTTAGGGCCGGGTTTGTGGATAGATATTGGGTAAACTTGGTTTTGTCATGAAATATCTTAGTTTCTCCATCTATGGTGATTGAGAGTTTTGCTGGATATAGTAGTTTTGGTTGGCATTTGTGTTCTCTTAGAGTCTGCATGAGATCTGCCCAGGACCTTCTAGCCTTCATAGTCTCAGGTGAAAAGTCTGCTGTGATTCTGATAGGTCTTCCTTTATATGTTACTTGGCCTTTTTCTCTTACTGCCTTTAGTATTCTTTCTTTGTTTAGAACATTTGGTGTTTTGATTATTATGTGACGGGAAGTATTTCTGTTCTGGTCCAGTCTGTTTGGAGTTCTGTAGGCTTCTTGTATATTCATGGGCATCTCTCTCTTTAGGTTAGGGAAGTTTTCTTCCATAATTTTATTGAAGATATTTGCTGGCCCTTTAAGTTGTAAATCTTCACTCTCATCTATGCCTATAATCCTTAGGTTTGGTCTTCTCATTGTGTCCTGGATTTCCTGGATATTTTGGGTTACAAGCTTTTTGCATTTTGCATTTTCTTTAACTGTTGAGTCCATGGTTTCTATGGAATCTTCAGCATCTGAGATTCTTTCTTCTATCTCTTGTATTCTGTTGTTGATATTTGTATCTCTGTCCCCTGATTTCTTCCCAAGGCTTTCTATCTCCAAAGTTGTCTCCCTTTGAGTTTTCTTAGTTGTTTCTACTTCTGATTTTAGATCCTGGATGGTTTTGCTTAGCTCCTTCACTTGCATGTTTGTGTTTTCCTGTAATTCTTTAAGAGATTTTTGTGTTTCCTCTTTCATGAGCTCAGCCTGTTGACCAAAGTTCTCCTGTATTTCTTTAAGAGATTTTTGTGTTTCGTCTTTCATGACCTCAGCCTGTTGAGCAAAGTTCTCCTGTATTTCTTTAAGTGTTTTTTGCATTTCCTCCTTGTTGGCTTTTGTATTCTCCTGGATTTCTTTCAATGATTTTTGTGTTTCCCTTGCAAGGGCTTCTAACTTTTGATCCATTTTCTCCTGAATTTCTTTATGTATGACCTTCATGTGTTCCTGTACCAGCATCATGACCAGTGATTTTAAATCCAAATCTTGTTTTACTGGTGTGATGGGGTATCCAGGACATGTTGGTAGAGGAGAATTGGGTTCAGATGTTGCCATATTGCCTTGATTTCTGTTAGTGACGTTCCTGCGTTTGCCTTTTGCCATCTAGATCTCACTGGTGTTAGTTTATCTTGTCAGTGCTGGACTCACCAGTGCAAGCTGCCCCTTCCCAGTTGGCCTCTGGTGCACAGCTTACCTCCTGCACTGCTTGTAGACAGTGTGCTGCTGCCCAGGCTGTTCTGATCCCAAAGCAGGCACCCGAAGGCTCCCGCTGGGGCCCGCTGGATTCACTGGAGCACACTGACTTCTCCCAGCTGGCCGCCCGGAAGCCCAGCTAGCCACTTGCAGGACTTGGAGATGTAATGCTGCCGCCCAGACTGATCTGGATCCGGAAGCGGAGAGAGTAGAGCTAAGGGCTTCTGCCTGAGGCCTTGCCCCAGATTGTGTCTGTGGAGCAGATGGAGCTAGTGTGCACTCCCAGGGAGTGCCGACGGTGTATGCTACTGTGACCTCCCCTGTGTTCCGCTCACTCCGCTGGGCAGCCGATCTGCCAACCGGGCTGTCGCACACAAGGTTAGCCTGGCCGCCCAGTCCCTGAGTCCAGGCAAAAGCCTGGGAGGCCAAGGTCCGAGCAAAGTTCCCCTAGGGCTATGACTGTTAATTGGGTTTGCCAGGTGACTAGGATGGCGGGCGTGCGTGCCCGCGCTCCCTGAAAGCGCCGGGAGAGTCTGCTTTGCTAACAATCACCTGGGCGGGTTGACTCACAGATGGCCCACCAAGCCGCCCAGTTCTTGGGGTCAGTCCTGTGCCTTTTGGGGCCTGGACCCCTGCTTTGTTAGCCTTAGGCTATGCCTGTTACAGGTCTGCCCGCCTGAGCTCTCTGGCAAAATGGCAGCGGCGCGCTCGCAGGCCTGGGCAAAAAACCTCCTGGTTGGGTTGGCACCCCGATGGCCCCCCGACCCGCCCAGGGCCTGGGTGCAGGCCAACGCCCGTCGGGCTCAGACCACCGCGGTGTTGGCCTCGGATTATGTTTGTGTACCTCAGTCTGTCCGATTCCTGGAGTACGGAACCAAGATGGATGCTCCTCTCCTGACTGGTGGGAGGCCGAGTTCTGAAGTGGCCTCCGTGCAGGAAAGGCGCCGCACAACTGCAGCTGCTTGCTGCCCGGCTGGTCAGCGAAGGTCAGTGGTCGTGGGCGCAGGGCCTAACTGGTCCCTGTGACACCTTGGTTCCACTGCTGATGGCCCTTCAGCTGGAGCAGCCACTGCTGCCGCTGCCGCCGCCGCCGCCGCCGCCGCCGCCGCCCGGTAAAGAGATTTATATTAACTGCATCTGCAAAGGAAGTCTCAAAAAAGCACAACAAAGACTTTGTTCTCTGGTTTAGTCTGATGAAGAGAATTTTGAACAAGCATAGCAAGGTGAGAAAGGAAAAGTAAAAAATACATAGTTTGAGTATTAAAGGGACTCCAGGAAGTGAAATGGAGCTGAATTCAAGGATGTTAAATTGAATTAAGGGAGTGGTGACCTGGGGGCAAGATTCCACCCAGCTAAATTTAGGTCCAGGCTTGGTGTTGTCTGGAGGCAAAGATAAGCAGTTCTATGAGTTCAAGGCCAGCCTAGAACAGAGCAAATTCTAGGTGAAGAAAAACTTAAATCCAGGCTTGGTGGACCACACCTTTACTCCCAGCGTTTAGGAGACAGGCATGCAGATCTCTTGAGTTCAAAGTCAGTCTATGGAGCAAGATTCAGGGCAGCCAATTTAGGCAGTGAAGGAGCTGGGAAAAAGGAAGCTAGTGATAATGTAATAGAACAAGGGGGCAGTGTTCCAGCTCCTGCATGCAGCAGAACTCAGCAGCTTCAGCCATGTGTCTCTGGCTTTATATTCTAGAGGAGAAGGAGACTCCTGGGACAATTGATGCTGGTTAGCTGGAGCTCAGAAATTAGTGTTGATTAAGACCAGCATCACTGAGGTGAAATCTTCTGGGAAGTGTTTTCTGAGTGCACAAAGAAGCTGTATTCCAGAGAGAGCCAAGAAGCTGCATTCCAGAGATGCAGCTCATGCTGCAGCTGTACTTGGTAATGTGTAAGAATCACCCGGGTGGTGCTGGTTTTGAAGGCATGAAGACATCATGAAGAACAGCTGAGGTTTTGCACTGTGAGAGGCCATGGAAGGCCATTGGTGAGAGTGCACCCTCAGTTGTAATTGACAGCCCAGGACTGAAGGGGTCACACAAAGGAGTTGAGACTTGGTACCATGAAGAGAGCCTATGAGAGGCTTTGGTGAATTGCAGTGGAAGACCCTAGCATATTGGAGATGCCAGTACCATGGGATGACCACCAAGAACAGCAGTGGCAGCAGAGTTCATCAACCTGAACTTAGAGTGCTACAGAGGGCAGAGCAGGAGAAGTGACTCCAGCTCTTTGGAGATTCACAGAAGATCGTGTGTGGATTTCAGACATTGGAACAAGAAGCTGTGAAGTTGAAATTGACTTGGGGACCCCAAGATGTTAAAGATGCCAGAGCCACAGGATGCCTGCCATGGAAAGCTGCTAACAGGGAGTGGAACCAGCCCAGGAGAAAGAACCTTGTTGTAATCAACAAAGATGAAAAAGGAGTTGAATATCTGAAGACTGCTTTGCCATCAGACATGGAGATGCAGAGTTTGGACTTTTCCCAGTTGGTTTCCTGTCTTGCTTGGAGATTACAGTTAAGTGATTGGATGAATCTCAAAAGGGACCTTGAACTTTGGACTTTTAACACTGTTGAGACTGCTATAGACTATGGGGGTTTTTTAAAAATATTTATTTATTATATGTAAGTACACTGTAGCTGTCTTCAGACGCCAGAAGAGGGTGTCAGATCTCTTTACGGATGGTTGTGAGCCACCATGTGGATGCTGGGATTTGAACTCATGACCTGTGGAAGAGCAGTCGGTGTTCTTACCAGCTGAGCCATCTCTCCAGCCCGACTATGGGGATTTTTGAAGTTGGACTAAATATATTTCGCATTATGCTATGTTTAAGTATGGCCCCCATAGATTCATGTTTGAACAAGCCTTTGGGGGCCAGGGAGTAGAATGTGATGGTTTGTATATGATTGGCCCAGGGAGTTATTAGGAGGTGTGGCCTTGTTGAAGTAGGTGTGTCACTGCGAGTGTGAGCTTAGACATCTCACCCTAGTTGCCTGGAAGTCAGTCTTCTACTAGCAGCCTTCAGATGAAGATGTAGAACTCTCAGCTCCTCCTGCACCATATCTGCCTGGATGCTGCCATGTTTCTGCCCTGATGACAATAGACTGAACCTCTGAGCCTGTAAGCCAGCCCCAATTAAATGTTGTCTTTTATAAAGCTTGCATGGTCATGGTGTGTGTCTGTTCACAGCAGTAAAACCCTAACTAAGACAGAGGCCTTTGGGAATTCTGTCATAAATTTAATAATTAACAAACTTCTGACAAGATTGAGTGCAAGATAGGATAGCCGTAGTCAAGAGAGGATAGGAATGAGAATCTTAAGTAGCTTTGACAGATTGCGTAGGTAAAGGAAAGTATATTGTTTTATTTGCAAAGAGACTAGGACCAGAATAAGAAAGCTGGCAGCAGTGGCATAAAAGCATGGTGACAGAAAATGAGTTTGTCCAGGCAGATATAGGCCTGTGACACCAACTGAGCACACAGGCTATGGGAACAAGCTAGGGGTGTGGAAACATGAATAGGTGAGGCTTGAGTCTTTTTCATTTACCAGACTGCTGATCCTTTAAAATATATAGTTGAAGACAATTTAGCTCCCATAGGGTGAGGGGGGTAGTTGCTAAATAATCTGAACCAGCATCCTGGAGGACTATTAGCAACACAGTCATGGCCAAGCTAGAAATTCAGGTTGTCATGACAAAGTCTAGAGGCCCTGCAACATTTCCCAGGAATGTCAGGAAAGCAATCTAACCTGGTCCAGGATTTTCTGCAGCTGCAAGAGCTCAGGGGAATCTTAGATTGCTTCTTATAGAGGAAGTAAGGGACTTATGTTGTAACACGAATGCCACTCAGGAGGCCAGTAGTATGGACTGGGCATTGAAAGTCAACCCTCAGCCCAAAAGAGGCTAGCCAGGCCTTATCTGGGTCTAAGGTTCCCTCGGGCCAACAGGAGAAACGCTTTACCAATTATTATGGTCGGTGTGTGTTTGCGGAAATTTGCAGTCTGGTAGCAGAAATGTGAACCTGTCTGACAGGGGCTGCACACCCGCCCTTGGGAGCCAGGGCAACTGCAGGGCAGAGTCTGGTAGCAGAAAACTCTAAGTCTGACAGAAGCAGCGGGGCTGTAGGGAAGAACTTTTCGCCAGCGGCAAAAGTGGTGGGCGGGGCACAGTGGAAGAAGGAAGGACTTAAAAGAATCTCGTTTTAGATCTGCTTGGCTGTAGGGCGGAACTTCCTGCCAGCCCGGTGGTGGGCGGGGAAAAGGAAGGACCTAAAGTAGCTTGTTTTGTATCCTAGCAACGTGCTTGTGGCCTCGCGGCACCCCCTCCCCCCACACCAAACCGAGAGCTGAGGGAGCCATCTGGAGGATAGGAGAATGAGGATGTGGGGGAGGAGGGAGGCAGAGTCCCTGGGCATCTTCAGAACCAGGAGCCAAACCTCCATTTCAGGCAAGCCAGCCAAAGTAGCAGGTCGCAAATGAGAGGGGGGAAAAGGCAAAAATTACAGGCTGACTCAAGGGCTGGAATTCTCAGCTGCGAGAAAGAAACGAGGGTCACTGAAAAACTGAATGTCTCCCATCCTCAAGGACAATACAGGGGTAGCTCCAAGCTCAAGAAACACCTAGGACCAGGTAGATAGTTGCTCTGACCAGTCGGGGGTGGGGAGCTTACCGGTCCGGGGCTAGTGAGCATGGTTGTGGCTGAAATGGCATGCAAACTTGCAGAGTTTCTAGATCCGAGTCACAAGGCACCAACGTTGTGAGGGACCAGACACACACACACACTGGCATAGTATAGAAGAGAGTTTATTTAGGGCATGGGATGAGAGTTAAGGGGGGTAGTGGAAGCAGGGAAAGGCAGAGAGAGGGGGAGAGTAGAGAAACAGAGGCCGCCCATGACCACGTGGAGGGGGGGAGGGGAGGAGAGCCCCAGAGAGGTAAAAGAGAGAGATAAGAGTAAGAGAGAGTAAGAGAGAAAGGAGGGAGTAAGCAGCCCCCTTTATAGTAGGCCAGGCCTACCTGACTGTTGCCAGGAAACTGTAGGGAAGGGCATACCTGGCTGTTGCTAGGTAATTGTGGGGTGGAGCTTAGACAGAGCCCTAACAACGTCTCCTATACGTTTATTGATCTTACCAAGTTGACAATGACAATTATCCACCACATTTGTTCATCTCTCCTGATACCTAATTTATAAATTAAACTTTGTCATATATACATATGATAGCATTTAGTTCCAGACATGCTTTGGAAGTCTTGGAATGTCTCTAAGAGGGGACTACTACATAGTTGCCAATTGTTCTTTCCTCTGGTTACAGAAGTAGCCATTCCTGCTCTAGCCATGGCTTCATGGTAGATCGAGTCAACTTCTGGTTGAGCACAATGAATTGCTCTGACCAGTGAAATGTTAGCAAGCAAACGCCATGAATGAACCTGCCCAGCCAGCCAGGCTGATTCCACGACAGCCTGCAAACTGGCAATTTGGGAGAATAGGCCTAAGTTTCTGTTTCTGAGAAATGAGAACCTGGATCCAGGACCCTGTAGTCGGCCAACCACAGCCACAGGCAGCCAATCCAAGGACACCTTGTCATCTGCCCTGAAGTAAGATTAGGTAGCTAGGATGAGTAAGCAATCCTGGGAGGCCTCAAGAGCCTAACCAATTGTAGAATCAGCCAGAGCCCTAGAGATAGAGCTAACCAATCAAGGTAAAGGGCACACAGGCCTCCCTGGAATTGCCCTGCCTGACAATAAAAGCTGGGCCTGTGAGTCCACCAGGGGTCTCCATTCCTGTGCACCAGGAGGCTTGTGCATGCAGGAAATAAAGCTGAATAAACGCTCTTTGCTTTTGCATACTATTTGAGTCTAGGGTATCATTCTTCAGTGATTTCATGGAGCACACTGTGAAGTTTGGCACTTCTGATATCAACTACTTCAAGTAGTTGTTGTCCTTTCAGTGTAGGCCCAAGAGTAATATACTAGATTTAAACCTAACCAGAAGCCTTGGATCTTATACCATTGAACAGAAGAACCCTGGAATCATATGCCATTGATCCAAGCCTCAGTGAACCACTGCCACCAACCTACTGACCTGAAAAGACAAAAGTTAAATATTTATTTTTGCATACCACAGAGAACAGACTGAATCTAAGAAGACCAACTGGAGGAGATTCAGGGACCAAATTGAAGCTGGCTTTGTCCATCTACAGAGAAATAATAAAGAATGTGTATAGTAAAGGATGAAGAAAAAATTAAAATACTGATTACTTTTAGCATTTTTCTCGTACATAATCTATGTGGGTTTTTTTTTTTAATAAAATCCATTTTCCTCTGAAACTAAAATAAACAAAATCTTTAGGACACTACAGCTCAGCAGTTCCTTTAACAGTCCAGTCCAGCTTCATTTATTTTCATGTATTCATTCTACCACAATCAAAATAAGATAAAAACTCCTAGCTGTCAGTTATGGGGATCATAACTAAAGCAGACTGGAAAAAGACGGAAGGGGGAATCTGAACCAAAGTGCAGACCATTTACCTTGAAAAATTCACCCTGGATCTAAATATAGCTCCTAATTGCTACCAGTCTATTGACTGCATTTCAGAGATCTTGATTCATACGACCCACCAGAGACCAAATGATCATTGCCAGCATATTTCATGATGCATTTTCAATAAAATACAACTAAAATAGGTACCTTTTAATTCATATCTGCATTTACATTTAGTACATAGTACATTTTTTCAGCCAAGTCATAGGGAATTACCAGAAGGTAACTTAAGGTTTATGAAATTAGAGCAAAGAAAGAGGACATTAATATTAAAATGGACTTAGATACTCTTACCGTGACTTCAGGGTGTAAAGTATCAGGCATTTGGGAGATCCACAGGAAACCTCTACAGGACAGTGCACAGAAGGACCTATATACACTGAACTAGTTCCAACATTGATTCTTTGTGACTGATACTTGGGTTTCCATGAAGCTTCTGGGGCAATCGAGGCCACGGCAGGGGACATGGTGGAGGGAGCATTTTGATATGGAACTCCAAAAAAGCAAAAGCAATCTGTGAAACCCCAGCAAGTCCTGTGATGTGGCTGGCTGTAGCACTACACCATGCTCCCAATTTTATTGTTTAAGTCTAGGACAAAGGATTAAAGAGACCTTCACAAGTGTTTAAGCAGTTCATGGTTTTCTAGAGACCAACAAAACAATCAATCATGTGCCATGGAGTGCTCACATTTACAACCCCTAGTTCACTCAGCCTTCTCAAATTCCACAGCACTGAATGGAAACAATATTACCACAGGTCATCATTTGTGTTTACATGGTATGTGTTGGGGGAGTGTTCATGAATGTCTATGTTTGGGGATGGCGGTAAAAGGACACTTCAGGTGTTTTCCCTTAGGTGCCTTACACATTTGTTTGAGGGCACCTTAGTCCCACTGGGCAAGAATAAGACCACTACCACAATTTTGAGCCAAATTTGAACCAAGCTTTTAGTAAATATTGGCCAGAATTATGGACTTAAGCCAGGTCAATTACGGGTTTCCCAGAAAATGGCCACAAACTATGTTGGTCAGATGCTTATAAAGGCAAACCCACAAAGCTATGTACTTCCTGCCTTCATCCAATCAAGGGCAAGCATATATCCTGATGTATTTCCTGTCTACGTATGATCAAATACATCCAGTGCAGTTGGGTCACCCAAACTTGTTTAGGAAAGTAAAAACATATAGCTTGTTCCTTTATGTGAACAAGAGCCTCCAGCATCTCAGGAAGCAACCGTCCTTAGATAAGGGGCTTAGAGGTTAGAGGCAGTTTTGTTTTATGGATTCCTTAGGCACATAAATTAAAATTTAAAACATAACTTTGGATTTCATAGGCTCTGTCTGCATCCTACCTCACCATGACTGGGATATGTGCACATACTACTGTGCCTGGCTTTTTATGAGGACTCTGGACATCTGAACTTGGGTCCTCATACTAGCAAAGCAAGAGCTCTACCAACTGAGCTTTCTCCTCGGCCACAGATCACCATCTGGCCAAACTTAGCCTACGAATTTATTGCTATATGGGTTATTAGAACACAGTAATATTTTGAGATGGGGAAAGTAACTTTAGATCATATAGTACAATGAGAATCAACATCCTTTGCAAGTTTCTAAATCCTAAACAGAAACAGAAACATTTTTCTGTTTACTTAAATAATAACTACAGGCAAATAATGAATTCTGAGAGCTGGGAGAAATCATCTTCCCCAGCATGGTGGATTAAATAAAAATGCCCCCTCCATAGGCCCCCCCCCCCATAGGCCACCAGTAGGTGTGGTTTTATTGAAGGAAGTGTGTCACTAGGGGTCGGCTTTGAAATCTTAGGTTCTCAAGCCAAGCTTTAGTGGTTCAGTCTCTTCCTACTGCTTGTGGATCCAGATGTAGAACCCTCAGCTCCCTCTCCAGTACTATGTCTTGCTGCATGCCAGCATGCTTCCCACCATGATGATAGCGGACTAAACCTCCAAACTATAAGCCAGCCCCAAATTAAAGGTTTTCTTTTATAAGAGTTGTCGTGGTCATGGTATCTCTTCATAGCAAATAAAACCCTAACTAAGACACCCAGGAAAGAATCTCCTAATTGGTTACACAAAATCAAGTGGTCAGCTTTGAAATATTATACATATAATTAACATTATATAGACCTAGAAGATTGTAGTTTGCCGGGCGGTGGTGGTGGCACATGCCTTTAATCCCAGCACTTGGGAGGCAGAGGCAGGCGGATTTCTGAGTTCAAGGCCAGCCTGGTCTACAGAGTGAGTTCCAGGACAGCCAGGGCTACACAGAGAAACCCTGTCTCGAAAAACCAAAAAAAAAAAAAAAAAAAAAAAAAAGAAAAAAGAAAGATTGTAGTTTTTTTAAGATTTATTTATTTATTATATGTAAGTACACCGTAGCTGTCTTCAGACACACCAAAAGAGGGTGTCAGATCTCATTACGGATGGTTGTGAGCCACCATGTGGTTGCTGGGGTTTAAACTCAGGACCTTCGGGAGAGCAGTCAGTGTTCTTAACCGCTGAGCCATCTCACCAGCCCCAAGATTGTAGTTTTATAAGTAGAAATATATATACGTGTGTGTGTGTGTGTGTGTGTGTGTGTGTGTGTGTGTGTGTATAGTTATAAAATATTACATTTTATATAAATTTAAAAAAAGGGGCCATGAATTTGAGAATAAGGGGGTGGTGTAAATAGGAAGGGTTGGAGTGAGGAAAGGGAAGAAAGAAATGATGTAATTATATTTTAACTTCAACTAACAAAATATTTATGTTTTCGGTTTTTTATTAGTATTTGTATCACAATTAGTACATGACTTCCCACTTGCTTTTCTTTTTTCCTTTTGAGCTTTGTGTCTTCTTCAAGACATCTGGTTTATGGGGTCTGTGAACTCATATTTGCATAGAAACTCAGGCTCTACAAGTAATGTCTGAAGGTGAGTCCTTAATCTAGGCTGGCTTCAGTGTTGAAAGAGCACAGGAAAAAGACATGTGAAATCTGGGAACTTCAAAAGTCAGAGGTAATCACTCTTGTTTGTTTTTACCCCACCAAACAAATTCTTAATCAAAAGCATTGGAGATATTGGCCCCAAAGCCAGACAGTGTGCTTTCTACACCAAAAGTACATGAGCTTTGCTTAATCCTACATCACACCCATGTCTCTCTACAACTCCACTTTAGTCTGGCTTTAGTGTGTCCTCAAGAGAAGTCTTGCATTTGCTTTGGAAAAAAAAAATCCAAAAAAACAACAACAACAAAAAGTCTATAAGAAAATTGGAGTTGGGGTGAGTCTGACCCTCACAAACTGCTGTACACCCTCGAGCTCACACCGGCTTCTCTTCAGCCTCAGTCAGTGCACTGTGGTCACTGTCATGCTCGCCACTGTACCGCAGGTGCAGCTGTGTCTCAGTTCCCAGCCCCGCCGCCGCCGCTGCTGTCTGTTTCATTCGCTGGTATTCTCATAGGTCACACGAGACAGATGAGGAGTTTGAAGCCAAACAGTGATGCCTGGGAATTTCGTAAAGGGATGAATACACTTGTTGGCTATGATCTAGGTCCTGAACCTAACATCATTGATGCTGCTCTGCCTTCATGTAGACAGTTAAATGACTTTGCTAGTGCTGTTCGAATCTTCGAGGTTGTTAAGGACAAAGCAGGACTCATAAGGAAGCCTACCCCTCTGTCATCCAGGAACTTGGACCAACTTTAAATGAATTGGGAATCTCCACTCCAGAGGAACTGGGCCTTGACAAAGTGTAAACTCCCGTGGATGGGCTTCCCAAGGACTTAACTGCTGTTGCTACTTGATTGACACAGTTACCTGGAAATGTTTTCTTTGAACAAATTTTCCTTTGAGTATCAAACTGTGTAGTAGTAACTTGGACTTTAATAAAGGGAAATGAGTTTATACTGAAAAAGAAAAAAAGAAAATTGAACTGGAAATTTCCTAATGAAAAAAATTCAAAAGGAAGACATGACTGTTTCTAGTTGTGGTGGATGAGGTTTATTGTAGGTAAAAGGGAGAACATAGGCAAAGCCATTTTCAGCTGGGTAATCCAGAGTGAGCATGACCCTAAGCTGGGCCATGTGAGGAGAGGCAGAGGGGAGAAGGTTGAGTCAGGAGACCAGGACGGTAACGTATAGATCAAAAGGACTGGCTGACCAAAATGGCTGGCTTATATAGGGAAAGGCAGCTGGGAGAAGGGCAATGCAGCCCCTGGGTTGGAGAGTTCATGGTAGGGGATGGAGTATGCCAGCCCTGCCCTGTAATAGATAGTGATTGTAAAGTGCAGGGAGAGCCTAGAAGCCAGGTTCCCTTTGATATGTTAAATAGGCACCTCAGACATTTGGCCCAGGTTTGAGAGTAACACCTATAGCCTAGTAATGCTGGGGCTGCTCCACTGTAGTACTGAGATGTATTCCTTACATGTCTGTGGTTATGCAGGTGTAAAGAGCCCTACTTATCAACCACTTAAAAGTGTAACATGCATTACACTGGGCAAAGGGGCCCACAAAGCACCCATGAGACTGAGCAGGACTGAAAGTCTGAGGCCAACCTGGCCTACATAATGTATAGTTTGCACCTTGTCTTAAGCCATTTTGAATTATCATAACAGGATACAATAGAGTGGGTAATTTATAAAGAACATACCTTTGTTTTCATACTGTTACATAGGCTGGGATGTCCATGATTAAGTGCTGGCATCTGATCTGATAAACTTTTTCTTTTTAAAAAAATATTAATTTTTACTTATTTATATGTGTATACCATTTGCATTCCTGGGGCTCATAAAGGCCAGAAAGGGCAACAGTTGTCCTGGAGTATCAGATGGCAAGGCACCATGTGGATGTTGGACCTGGGTCTTCCACAAGAGCCTCTAATGGCTAAGTTGTCTCTCCAGTCTCATGGTGAGGGTCTTGCTGCACTCTAACAAGAAAGAAAGAAGAACCACAACGTGGAAAATGGTATGGTTGAATATTCCTTCATTGAAATAGCAGAGCCCTCTGGGCCCAATTACCCCTCCGAATTGCTACAATACAAATAAAATTCTGGCATGAATTTTAGAAGAAGAAAATTGTTCAAAACATGGCATATTTTCTGTGTAAATATTGTATAATATTGTATGCATATTCACAAAGAACATTTCATTCACTCTATTTTAATGGACTTGAGAAGTACAAACTGGCAAGCAGCTGTGGTTGGCACTTAGAAGTTTTCCATCTACTTATTTGGTTATCACTCACACAATTGAAAACTGCTGAACAATCATCCATTCAGCTAAAACTCTGCCAAAGGTCAACTTCAATGATACTGATTTAAGCAAATCAAATCAAATGACACAAAAAATGTAAAAATGCTTTTAGAGTTCAGCAAAAATTTGGCCAAAGAAAATGGGTGGGATTAACAATGTAGTGCAAACAAATCATAAATATTTGCCATTTAAATCTGATGGGGGGGGATGGGCTACAGTGATGGCTCGACAGTGAAGAGCAAACAGTAAGTATTCTTAAAGAGGTTCTGAGTTTGATTATCAGCACACATGTTGGGTGGCTCACAACCTGTAACTCCAATCTCAGGGGAAACACTTCAGGCCTCTAATAGCGTATACAAACACACATATTTATAATCAAAAATAATAAAAATAGATATTTAAAAAGTAAACAAATCCACTGAATTTTAGGGTTTGTCCCAATGGCACATACTAATTCGCGTTGGTAAAATGTAGCATCAGAAATGTAATAACCCCAGAAGCAAGTGATCAGCTTAAACTGATGAAAAATAAATATTTATGCATGTAATAGCAAACATGCAATTTTGATTACTAATATTTTAAAGGAAAATAAAAATGATATAGTCACACTATAAAGCATCCTTTGAAAATATGAATACATTATTTGATGTATTCATTAATTGAATACCAATATTTTAATTTAAAATTATACAATTTTTAAAAATTTATATTTCATGTATATTTACCTCTGAAGTTAGAATATAGTGACACTCTGTTTCAGCCAAGCATCAATTTTTAATATGCAGCTGTTTGCACTCAATCAAAATACATTATTTGATGTCCCTCTAAAAATATTGTAAGAAATGAAAATTCTATGAATAAAAGCTCAGTTATGTGTCCTTTATATAATACAGTTCCTTGATAGAAATCCAAAATGTTTTGCCAATTAAGCCACAGGTTTATTTTACTGAAAAATACCGTGATCTTTTTTTAATCCGGCTTTTTTCCTTGCCATTCTGCCTCCTATCCTGCCTCTTCTGCTGCCACCAGCTGGCTTCCACTACTGCTAAATTCCAGCAACCAGCAGGATGCAATTCGGCGCTTTGTTTTGACTGCTGTGCTCCTGGTAGGAAAATCAACTCAGATGTATAACTCAATCTTTAAGCTGGGAACAGAAAATCACAATTGACTCATTTCCTTCACATTTTGGGCTATCAGAGAGCCATGCAGTAGTTTGTATTTGTCCCAGTAAAAGACCCAGACAAAGCTCCAGGCTAACAAAAAAGAAGCCATGTCCATTGTTAAGTTAATGATCTCCTCCCAGGAAGGAACAAGGTTACAACTACAGAGCCATTATATAAAGCAAACAAAGGTCAAATTAAAATATAAAGTGTACCAATAAACCTAGAAATCCAGAAGTACAAATTCTAACACATTTATACAAATGAACATTTGGAGAATAGTATGGAGATAAAATTTCAATTATGTTTATTTAGTTTCTGAAGTTTTGAGAATAAGTATAATTTTAACATTTCATTTTGGCCAAATTCCTGTCATTTTTGTTAGAGGAATTACAAGTTTTAACTATGTAAAATTTACTACTATAAATTA
The DNA here is from genome assembly GCF_947179515.1 of Apodemus sylvaticus. NCBI lineage: Eukaryota > Metazoa > Chordata > Mammalia > Rodentia > Muridae > Apodemus > Apodemus sylvaticus. Next base: position 34,137,701 of record NC_067495.1, read on the forward strand.
AAATTTAAATTATTTTTTTTAAAATAAAAATAAGCTTCCAAGTAGTGTTTTTTGTAAGTATCTAGCTAACATTTGCACCTCAGAAATTCTCAGAGGTTAACACAACACTAAGAAAATATAAAAACTTATGAATTCACGGAGTACTTGAGTGTAAACATTTATAACTTACTCAACTACATTAAAAATTTCAAGTCATTTATAAGAACACATAAACACATGTATACAAACAGAGGCAAAACAGAGTCAGTTCTGAAGCCAGAGACACATATTACCAACTAATTAAAAATCTGTGCTCTCCCTTACAATGCTAGACCAAAAAGGAGGGAGGTGATTGGAGAATGGGTGGAGAGAAGGCTTATGGGACATATGGGGAGGGGGGAACTGGGAAAGGGAGAAATCATTTGGAATGTAAACAAAGAATATAGAAAATTAAAAAAAAAGGAAACAAAAACAAAAACAAAAATCCTCTGTGCTCTGAGCCTGTCACTAAACGTAGGATGTGCCCTTTTTTTTTCTAACTCCAGAGCTTGCTCAAAAGCTGTGACATAGAATACAATACTACATTATGTCACAAGATCAAAGTGTTTACAGATTAGTAGTTCCATTTGAGTGAACCAAGTGACAACTCAGGCTATACAAATAACCGAAAAGGAGAACTTATTAGCAGGAATATACCTAAATAAGGCCTCCAAGTTCACCTATTCTTAAGAATCAGGGATAAGTTTCCAACCAGCTTCACTGTAGACAATGCCTATGGCTTGTATACTAGAACAATTTTCTAGGTTGCTTTACAGAACCACTCTTTGTCTAGGGCCTACAGATAGCTAATAGAGAATGTGAATACAGGCATGATGGTGTACACCTGTGATCCTAGCACTCAGGAATTGGAGAACAGAGGACCACACGTTTCCTCTGCTATGTAGAGTTGTAGTCTAGTCTGGGTTGCAGACTTTGTTTTTAAAAAGAGAGAATGTAGTATGGATAGAGGGTGTGGCTCAGAGTATCAAAGTCCTGGGTCCATACCTCAGGAGATTATCTAGTTTGGTGGATCTGTACTTGGGCGACACAGGGATATGACTGTGTTTAAAATGATACAGCCTTGGGTCTGTTTCACAGAGCTTCTGATTGAATTGGTCCAGGCTACACAAGCATTGGGGATTTTAAGGGACCCTGGTGAAGCTACTGTGCAACCAAGACTAAGAACTACATGTTAGTTCAGTGGACAGATGGTCAGTACTCCAATTTTTAAAAGTTTCATCTAACTTATTTTATAGGTGAGTAGATCAACAGAAAACCTGTAAGGGCTGGCTCTCTTATCCTGTTGTCCCCCTGGGACTGATATCAGGTAGTCAGGGTAAGCAGCAAGTGCCTTTACCTGCTGAGCTATTTTTCCAGCTCTAGAACGCCAATATGCAGCAATAGCGCAAACCTCAAGTCTTTCATTAAAGTTTTTTTTTTTTTTAATAATCAACAGACAGTGCCCTAATGCGCGACTCTTTAGTGCAGGTGGTTCTCTGAGAGTTCAAGGCCAGCCTAGTCTACATAGTGAAGGTCAGGCTTGGACTGAATAGTGAGACCCTGTCTTAAAAATAAAAAGCAGTAATATAGACACATCTTACAAAACAAAATGTCGCGCGAAATAATCCAGATTTAAACGGTGTGATTCTATTTACGCAGAATATTAAAAAAAAAAAATCAGAACAGGGCAGGAGATAGAAATGCATAGGAAGGGAAACTAGAAAGAATTTCCCGGGATAGAAATGCTACGTATTTCGACTAAGGTATAAACAAATATTTAGTTTTCAAAACACCAAAAGGAACAACTGAAGCCTTCATTACGATGTTGTGGTATATAAACAAGTTAAAAAGTGACGCGATTAATTTAAATGTGGGTATGTATCGGTATTTCTGATAAGCCCTAATTCTTGCTATATGAAAAGCACAACAAACCGGAGATGAAAATCAGTGAGAAAGGAGAGCAGATCGTAGAGACTGTCAAGCCTAAAGAATCACTAGAATGCAGACAGACAGACGCCAGGAGCTTCTCACATTACGAAGCCCGACCGAGCGTCCCAGGAAAAGAAGCCCGCGCGCTTTTTCCGGCATGCACAAAACCATCTGAGTGTCCTCACCGGAAAGGTCCGGAGGGAAATGTTGCCACCGGAGCAAAGAACCCGGTAGCAATTTGGTTCCTTCGCGGATGCTGGAGCTGTAAGGCTCCGGGCGGACTGCTGACTGTGGATCGCAAGAGGAGAACGCTGGGGCCCGCCGTCCATCCGCTGCTACTATGATTCCGGTGTCGCTGGTGGTGGTGGTGGTGGGTGGTTGGACTGCCGTCTACCTGGCCGACTTGGTGTTGAAGGTGAGGGCCTCAGGCCTAAGGCCCCAGCCGGTGGAGTCCAGGGCTGGTGCACATGGTCCTGTGTTGCCCAAGGCCTTTTCTCTTCCCCTGCTGAGTTTCCTCGGGGAGCTGGAAGCCGCTCCGCCCGTGGTGTCTACGTGCACTCTTCCGCGTGGCACAACCGTCCAGCGGAGTAAATAAAGTAGGGCAGGCTGCGGGAGGGGTGTGGCGGTCCGTGCCGCCGCCGCATTGCGGGGCGCTGGGTCCCTGCAACTTTTGGCTCCTTCCCGGGAGGAGTCTGGCGGGCTTGGGAGGCACGGCTCAAAGGAGGAAAGAAACTAAAACATCCGCTTAAGAAAATGCATTGTTTTCCTTCTTTGTGCTAAGGTTAGGACCCTTGAGACGCTGCTAGTATTGTGATAAATCGAAATCAAATCGTGACTTAAATCACTGGAGTCAAACTTGAAAGTACACAGGAGCATCCGTGGTTCCGGTTTAAATTTAGATTCTGATTTCGTCAGGTCTGGGAGGAAAGCTAAGATTCTGTATTTCCAGCGAGTTCCGCAGTCTTATAGACGGTGCTGACCCACGGGGCATGCTTTAAAGCAGCATGTTTAAGTAGCAAGAATTTAGATAGCCACACTTCCTATTACTCAAATTCTACTTACACCCTACACTCCCTTTTTCACAGTGACCACACACACCCTGGGCGTTCAGTGTGTTTTTTTGAGTATTGTGGGTGCTGGAATTGTAAGAAGAAATTTCAAGAGTTTGTCGGAGCACGTGCTTCAGACACTCTTAGCATGGAATGGGGGTGGGGAATACGAACATAGAAATTCCCAAGGGTTTGAAAATCACAATCGTAAATAGCAAAACCTTCATGTTTGTGTTCTTTTAAACAAAATACCTCGTGACATTTTTTCCTAGAAGAAAATAAAATCAAATGGCACCTGCGCTTCTTTGTCATATTTAAACTTTGGAATGCTGGACTATGAAGTGTAGGCCTTAGGAAAGCTAGGCTCTGCCACTTCCTAACCTTTGTAACCTTAGGCAGATTGCTACTTGTGCCTCCATTTCGGGTCTTTAAATGAGGATAACAACTGGAAGGATCACCTGAATGTATGGAGAGGATTATATTATGCATCCACATAATATACTGTATCTGAGGCTCAAGGACCAACAACACTTGGGTGATCTGGGCACTTCTTAGATCTCACCTCTGACCTGTAGGATCACAGTCTGAAGCTTAACAAGGTCCCTTGATCATTTCTGTGTACATTTGTTTGAGAATCACTAGTGCAATGGACTTGGATTTAGTGCTTAACAGCACAGGCCACAGTGATTTGGTGGTTGGGCTTAAAAGAAAAAGCCATCTGATTTCTTCATGTTTCATATTAAAAACAAAAACAATCCCAGATAAATAGAACTCATCAAACTCATACAATCAGTCTTGGGTCAAGTGAGTAATAAAGATGTGGCTTTAATTTCTGGGGCATCCTCTGTCTTCAAAAAAGCACTAACTCCTGAGTAATGGCACTGATTCAGAGTGTCTGCCTAGGAATGGAGAGTAACCTTGCCTGAAAAAAATGTATATGGCTGTTTTGTCTACTTTTATGTACATGTACACTACATGCATTCAGGGCCCTCAGGGGTCAGAAGTCTTAGGATTCCCTGGAGCTGGAGTTACAAATGGTTCTTAGCCACCATGTGAGTGCTGGGATTTAAACCTGGGTCCTCTGAAAGAAAAGCCACTGTTTTTTACTGGCTGAGCCCTCTCTCCAGTGCCTGATATCTTGACTTTTCAGAACTTTCCCCTTCTCTTGGTCTGTTGTCTTACCCTTGGTTTTTGTAGCTCAGTAAACCTCTGCTGCACAGGTGTGTCGGTCGCCTTGTCAGGTCGTAGAAAACAGGCAGGCTTAAAATGCCATCAGAAGACAGGAGAGACAATTACAGAGTCTGGCATTCAGACTGAGGCCATTTCGTTATGGTGGTAAAAGACCTGAAATAGCCTTCTAGGACAAATGCGTTTTTCATACAGATGGTCATCAGCTATGACAGTACTTCGGTGCTTTTTGTAACTCCCTTGTTATTTATAGAACTACTTTAGCCAAGGACTTCAATTATAAGAACCATATGACTGTTTATAAGCAGCTATCACTGTAACCCTTGGGGAAATTTAAGAGCTTTTACTGAGATCTAGAGGACATTGGGTAAATTTTCTAGTTTTGTCTGGTTTAACTTGAGGCTTACTTAGATGAAAATAGAAAATATTGATTGAAAGTAAGCTATCTCTTCTGTTGAAACCACTTGGAGTGTAAAAATTATCTCAAAAAACCAGTTTCCTGTCTGTGGCAATGAAATAAGCTTGTCTGAATAGAGCTATACTATGAGTATAATTTTGATTCCATATTTCAAAGAATACTAGAAATAAATGTCTCAATGTTCTTATGTTGATTATACATTAAAATGATAGCTTGGATATTTACAGCTTACAAATATATGAATTTTTTTTTTTAAAATTTGGCTACTAGACAGTTTAAAATTATGTGGCTTGAAGTTTTGATGTACTTGTTTCTTACGACCTTTATTGTTCTAAGCAGAGGTCAGGATTGATGGTGGTGGTGGTGATGGTTTGGGTTTGGATAGGTTTCCCTGTGTAGTCCTGGCTGTCCTGGAACTCACTCTGTAGACCAGGCTCCTTGAACTCAGAGATCTACCTTCTTCTGCCTCCTAAAATGCTGGCTTTAAAGGTGTCTGTCTCCACCACCTGTCAAGGTCAGGATTTTTTAAGGGTTGGACTAGTAAGTTTTTTAAAAATGTATTTATCTTTATTCTTTAATCCCTTTTTACAGTTCAGACTTTATCTCCCTCCTGGTCTGCCCCATCCGGATCCCTCCCATCCCATACCTCCTACCTCCTTCCCCCCCCCCCCCCCCCCCCCGTTCCAAGAGGATATCCCCACCCCACTACCTACCCCACTCCCTGGGGTCTCAAATCTCTGGAGTGTTAGGTGTATCTTCTCTCACTGTGGCCAGACCAGGCATTCCTCTGCTGTATATGTGTCAGAGGCCTCATACCAGCTGGTATAAGCTGCCTGGTTGGTGGCTCAGTGTCTGGGAGATCTCGGGGTTCCAGTTCAGTTGGGACTGCTGGTCTTCCCATGGGGCCACTGCCCTCCTCCTCAACTTCTTCCAGCTTTCCCTAATTTAACCACAGGGGTCCCCAGCTTCTGTCCATTGGTTGGGTGAAGGTATCTACATCTGTCTCAGTCAGCTGTTTGTTGGGCCTTTCACAGGACAGCCATGCTAGGCTCCTGTCTGGAAGCACACCATAGCTTCAGTAATAGTGTCAGGTCTTGGAGCCTCCCCTTGAGCTGGATCCCAATTTGGGCCTGTCACTGGACCTCCTTTCCCTCAGTCTCTTCTCTATTGAATAGTAAGTATTTTAAGCTTTATGGGTCACAGGATCTTTGTTACATATTCTTGGGTTTTGTTTCCTATTTGGAAAAGACAGGGTTGAGATAGCATTTCTCTATGTGAGTCTGGCTGGCCTGAAACTCACTGTGCCAAACATGCTGACTGTAAACTTGCAGTTACTTCTGCCTTTCCTTCTCCATCACTATTGTGTAGTGGGATTACAGGCATACTCCACTGTGCTGGCTACTTTTGATCGTGGATTTACTGGGATTTAGAATCACCATGGAAACAATTCTCTCTGTGTATGTGGCTGTAAGGGATTATCTAGTTTAGGATAATTGAGGGAGAAAACCCACCCTAAATATGGGAGGTACTATTTCTATGGGGTCAGACCCTGAACTAGATAAAACAGAGAAAGGACTTGTTGTAAGCTTTCGTCTTCCTTTGCCTCTCGACTGTGGATATAATGTGACTGGCTGCCTCGACCACCTACCTCCAGTGCTGTATCGTCTGCTCCATGACGGGGTATATTCTGGAACTGTGAGCAAAATGAAATCTTTTCCAAAGCTGCCTTTTTGTCACAGTATCTAGACAAGTAACCATCTAACCACTATCCCCAGCAGTTGTCTTTGAAAAAATGTCCCTTAAAATTTTTAAACCATTCCTAAATTAGAGGCTATAAGCCAGATTTCACTTTTGGATTATATATCTCTGGAACCTAATCTGGCCTACCCAGTTAATTGGAGGCTTTTAATAGTTTGCAGGAAAAAAAGTGAGGCTTTAAGATTATAACCCTTTGGGTGGGACTGGGATTGTAGCTCAGTTTGTGGAGTGCTTGCCTAGCATATGGAAGTCCTGGGATGAATCCCCAGCACTACATAAACTGGACGTGGGATCAAATGCCTGTAATCTCAGCACTTGGGAGGTGGAGTCAAGAGGATCACAAATTCAAGGTCATCCTCTGCTCTGTGGAAGATAAAGGCCAGCCTGGGTTACATGAAGCTATCTCAAAAACTATTATAAACTTTTGCACCACTAACATCTTGATTTCTTTTAGAAAGCCTTTATTTTCTTTATTTTATTTATTTCTTTGTTTTCTTATATTATAAGTCTGCTCTTCAAATTTGAGTGATGCTGAACTTTTCTTTCTCTTAGTCATCTGTGTATTTTAAACATTCTTATGAAGACTGGCTGGAAAACAATGGATTGAGCATCTCTCCTTTTCATATAAGATGGCAAACTTCAATTTTTAATCGTGCCTTTTACAGTTGGGGACGGCGGAAAGCAAGGATGCTTTACCAATGGTACTTTTCATCTTCAATTTTGGCTAAATTAGTAATTAAATTATAATCAGAGATAGCTTATTAACAATTTCCATCATTTTCTAATCTACTGAGCATATATATGTATATATATATACACACACACACATAAATATGTATATGGAATTGTATCATTGTGCTTTTTCATACATTAAAAATCATGGCACCTAACCTGAGCATAGTAGTACATTTCTCTTATCCCAGAAGTACCAGGAATTTTAAAGCCATTCTAAGTTAGATTTAAAGTTGAGGCCAGTCTGAACTACATGAGAACCTTGTCTCAAACAAAAACAAAATGAGGGAGACTGGAGAGATGGTTCAGCAGTTAAGAGCATTTGCTGTTCTTCTAGAGGACTCAAGTCTTAAATTGAATGAATGAATGAATGAATGAATGAATGGTTGAATGAATGAATTAATGGAATGAAACACTTAAGAAAACCTATGCTTTTATATTCTCCATGGTCTTTGGGACACCTAATATTCTAACAATTTCTTTTTAAAAAGATGTGTTTATTTTTATTTTGTTGTTTTGTTTTGCTGAATTTGCACCCCCTGCATGCAGTGCTCACAGGAGCCAGGAAGATATCAAATCCCCTGAAACTGGAGCAGCAGTTGTGAACCGACATGTGGTACTAGGAACTGAATCTGGGTCCTCTGCAAGAGCAGCCAATGCTCCTAACCTCTGAGCCATATCTCCAGCTCCCCGTAACAGGTTTTTAGTTCAGAGTATTTGGGGCTAGTGAATAATGTACTCTAAAACTACTCTGTGTTGAAAATGAAGCTCCAAGAAGGAACAGCAGCTCATACCTCTAAGATCCTAGCACTCTCAAGGCTGAGGCAGGAGAACTTGAGGGAAGCCTGGACAACATAGCAAGTTCTGGGCCACTCAGGAGTACGAGACTTTGTCTTAATGTATATATTATCTTAATAAAGTAATAAAGAAAAGAAGAGAGAAGAGAAAAGAAAAAGGCAAATAGAAAAGGCACTTCAAATCCTGTGGATAGTTTGACAACTTTTCATTTTCTCTTTTAGAGCTTTTCACCTGAAAGTCCAAAATAGTATGGAAATTGAAGTACACTTTCAATTATAAACCATCACCAGTTGATTGTCTTGACACAGTTGATAATTTAACATCCTTTAAATTATCTTTCTTCTTTCTAAATATTCTCTGGATTTTAGGTTGTAGTTATGTTACCAATTTTAACATAAAATGAAGTCAAAAATTATGATTCGGAATTAAGCAACATTGTAACAATTTTAAAAGTAAATATGTGAACAACACGCACAAATGTAAAGTAAGCTCCAAATGCAAACAATTAAAGAATCAAAAATCCAGAAAGGATACAGTAAGAAAAGTGGACAAACCTAAAATTCAGTTCTTTGAAAAGACTAATAAATTGAATGGAAAAAAACAATAATTGAAAATAAGGTATTACTTATTTCTATGAACATTAAAACAAAAGTAAGATGATTACAAACAATTCTACAACCTAAAATTTCACCACAGAACTTTATAAAAAACATAACAGATTAGACCCATAAGGGTAATTTTAACTATTGAAACAACAGAATAGGGGCTGGAGAGATGGCTCAGTGATTAAGAGCACTGACTGCTCTTCCAGAGGTCCTGAGTTCAAATCCCAGCAACCACATGGCTCACAACCATCTGTCATGGGATCAGATGCCCTCTTCTGGTGTGCATGAAGACAGCTACAGTGTACTCATATACATAAAATAAATAAATAAATATTTGAGAAAAGAAACAACAGAATAAACAAAACTATTAAATTTGCCTCCCTTGATATTTAAACTAATTTATCACAAAGCTAAAATGAGATTAAATGAGATGCAGACAATAGAGTGGAAAATAAGTAATGTGAAATAAGTGAATGCCCTAATGTTGAGAGCATTTCTAATTATATTAAACCCAAGCAAAACAGGGCCATAATATAATAAATGAGCAAATAGAGAGGACCCCCCCAGCCCTTTTTTGAAAATTGGCAATGATATTTAGCTTCTTTGGATGTCAGAGTATGTAGTTTGTTAGAATTACCTATGAGTCAATCAGTTTAGATAGGGAAACAAAGCTGAGCTATTGATCTTTTTAGCAGTTGTTTAAAAGCTACAGAATGTGGCTAATTAGTTAGTCCGTGCACTGTGAAGAATCGTACACTTACATATTTGTTTTTGTTCTTGTTGCCAGGTTCAATTTTGGAATGGTGTTTGGCGTGATTGCCATGTTCAGCTCTTTTTTTCTCCTTGGAAAAACACTGATGCAGACTTTGGCACAAATGATGGCTGACTCTCCCTCTCCTTATTCTTCCTCTTCCTCCTCTTCCTCTTCTTCCTCTTCTTCCTCCTCCTCTCTTCACAATGAACAGGTGTTGCAAGTTGTGGTAAGTACATTCTTTTTTGCCTTAAACAACTTCTGAAGCACAGATGTTATTTTTCCTGGCTAGTATAGCTACGATTCATAAAGTAGACTTTAAAGTAAAACGCCTCATCATTTTTCAGATTATACACTTAACTAAAAACCATTAATAGAAGAATAGCAGAAATTGTCACAGTATTTTATGGCAGTGGTAATAACTGGAGCAGAGAATAAATGGATGAGTAATAAGACAGGCAGTCATGACTGATCCCCCTTAACTCAGGCTGTCTTCTTGAGATGTGTGATGATTATTTCTTGCAAGGAGTAAGCATGCTGACTTGGAACCTCTGTAACGTGCATCTTAACCCTGTGCAATCCTACCCTGTCTTTTTCATGGTTTTTATAATTTAATGTTCTTTTAGTTAAAAGTGTAAGGCTGGTGTTAGGAGGTAAAGGTATAAGACATTTTTGAATGCTCACTGGGATTTCTTTGAAACTGGATCTCACTCTCTAAGCTAGGCTAGCCTAGTATTTGGGATGTAGCCTAGGCTGCCCTCAGACTCATGGAGATTGTCCTGCCTCAGTCTCACACCTGCAGAGATTTCAGATAAAGTCACTACACCCACGTTGAGATTTCCTTTTTAAGATTTATTTTTTGCGACTGTTTACCTGCATACATGTGCACTATGTACATCTTTGGTGTCCACAGAGGTCAAAAGGGGGCATTGAGTTCCCTGGAACCATAGTTACAGACATTTTATGCCACCATGTGGGTGCTGGGAACCAAATCTGGGTCCTCTGCAAAAGCAGTAAGTGTTCTTAACTACTGAGCCACCTCTCCAGTTTCTGCCTTGTGATTTAGTGTTAAAAAATGTATGCTAGGATTTATTCCTTTGGTTGTAAGCTATTACAATAATTCTTCCTTTAAAGCACATGTGCGGGCTTAGATCTTGTTTTTGTTTTTTTTTTTTTTCTTATTTGTTTGGGTTTTTGAGACAGGGTTTTTCTGTATAGCCCTGGCTATCCTGGAACTCACTGTGTAGACAAGGCTGGCCTCGAACTCAGAAATCCACCTGCCTCTGCCTCCCGAGTGCTGGGATTAAATAAAGGCATGCGCCACCACTGCTGGGCTTTGGACTTATATCTTATCTTTTGTCACCTGTGTAAGCCCAGTGCTCTGCTCCTGAGCAGCGGCCCTACATCTTCAGTTTGCAAGAGTACCTGACGTTGGCTCAGTTTCGCTTCACAATTTTTCAACTTTTACTTATTTATTTCTACTTCACATTTTTTTTTAAAAAGATTTATTTATTTTATATATGTGCGTACACTATAGCTGTCTTCAGACACACCAGAAGAGGGTGTAAGATCCCATTACAGATGGTTGTGAGCCACCATGTGGTTGCTGGGAATTGAACTCAGGACCTCTGGAAGAACAGTCGGTGCTCTTAAAAATGTGGACTGGAGAGTTGGCTTTAAAAAAAAAAAAAAAAAAAAAAGAAGAAGGAAATCTTACCTCTATGACCTCTGCTAAGTTGGGCAAATGTGGAAAACCAAGTGATTTATAGAGAGTAATAAAGGATCATCACAGTTCGTTCTTAGGTTGAGATTATTTGTTTGGGGAAGCTGCTGCATAAGACAGGATTGTTTTTCTTCAGTAACCATTTCATGAGTGCTTCCTGCCTGCTGGCCGTGCACAGGGTCCCAATCACCTGGAAAATGAAACCCAGTGCTCACAGTCATGGATTGCTATTTGATTGGACATTATACAAGGTGCTGTGTAACAAAAAGTATAAGGTGTACCTGGCACTAGGAAAGGAGGGGAGCAGAAGGGTGAGGATAGGTCACATCGCCTGGAAATGGAAAGGTGAGACTTGATGAGAACTGAGCATCTCAGGAATAGAAGGACCACTGTTACATGGAGCACAGTAAGTAAAGCCCTAATAATCATAAATCCCTAGGTAACACAGGCAGTGTTTCCCATGTGAGGTCTCTGTATGTATTTTATTTTGTTCTTTCAGCAGATGGCCAAATTGCAGGATACATTCATGAATTGTATTTTGTTCTCCCTGGCTTACAGATGAGAAAGCCAGTGCCCAAAGATATTAATTACATCATTTGCCCAGGACCAGTTAGTAAATAGTGTATCCATCATTAATGGTGATATTATCTATGTACATTATGTTTTGCTCCTTTAAAATGGCAAAGAAAAGCCAGGCCTAGTGGTACAAGCTTATTATCCCGATTGCTTGGGAGGTTGAGATAGGAGTAAGTCGCCTTGGCTACAAAGCAAGTTCAAGGCCAATATGCGCAACTTAGTGAGAACCTGCACAAAGTAAAAGGTAAAAGAAGGTGCTGGGAGGCTTAACTAAATGACAGAGCACTTGGCTAGCATGTGTTAGGCCCTAGGTTCAATTTGAGGGTGGGAGATGGAGAGAGAAAAGGGGAAAGGAAGGAGGGAGGTGAGTAGGTGGTTTATTCAAGGAAGCATACATAATTTTGGCCTGTTCCTATGAGGAATATGATGAAAGATTAGAAGGTAGGTGTAGGTTTTTGGGTTCGCTCTACCACAGGGCTCTGCCTCGTGGGGAGGCTGGCTGAGGGAACTTTGACTGTGCTTACCCCACTGGACAGGTGTTGGGCCATAGGGAAAGCACTGGACACTGCTCTGGGGGGTGAGAAAACACAGTCTGTGGTACAGGACTGAGAAGAAGCCAGGGCCATGGGGGTTCCCAGGTTCTCTAGGATACCCAGGCACCGCAGGAAATCACAGAAGAGCTGAGAAGGGAATCTGGGCCCCTAGGCTGGACCTGGTCTTGGGGAGGGGAGGGGGAATTCCTGCTGGGAGGGGAGGTTGGGAAGGCCTGCTCCATGGCCCCCCACGGTGGATCCCAATGAAAAGAGGCAGTCCATGGTTTTAAGGCATTGTCATGGCAAAGAGCAAAGAGTGGATGTGTGAAACCATACCCCACTTCTCTGGGCAGGCCTGAGATTAAATACCTTTTGCTGGGAGGAATGTCTGGGAAGGAAAGCTTATTGGCTAAGCCTTCCAGGCCTCTAGGTAGCTCATTAGAATGTTGATCTCTGTCTTTGTGACCACTGGTCTTGTCCTTTCCTACCTGCTGGGGGGCTTGGGGCTTTGCCCTTACATGACTGATGGCCACAAATTTATTGGGGGCTGTGGCTAGTGACAGGGGCCTGGTGCCCAGGAGCAGGCAAAGCTTCTACCATCCCTTCAGGGTCTCCATGGCTTCTAGCCTTAGCTCAACTGAGGACCAGGCCCACTCACAGTCCTCTGCCCCACAGGTAGGCATATTATTATAAGAGAACAGTATGACTGTTGGTTTCTGCGCTCGCTCAAAGGTCCTGTCTGCCCACTGCGTTGCGGCTGCTCGCTGCTCACCATGCCTACACGTGCGCACCACGGGCACCGCACCGCGGGCTGCGGTGGAACTGTGAGCCGCAATGAGACACGCTAGACCAGATAGTTCCACGTGGGGCTTTATTTAAGATAGGGAAGGGTTAGTGGGCGGGAAGGAAGGGGAGAAGAGAAAAGAGAGAGAAAGGAAAAGAGCTCTGCCCCGTTATATACGGGTGTGTGTGTGTGGGGGGGGGTGTGGGGGTAGGGGGGTGACGTAATTACAGGTAAAGGTGGGCTATGGAATTCTGGGTAAACGGCAGCCGTTGCCTTGGCAACAGACCTATACATTGCTTGTATGGTGTCACAAGCTTTGCAGGCCCCGGGTACCTACAATGACAAGTAGGAGATGGAAGATATTGGTAGTATCTAAGCCTTTCTGGAAAGTTTTACCTATGGATTAGAATTCTATGCAAAATAGGCCAAAGTTAGGTCAAAGATGGGGAAATCATTTAAGAGTACAGATGCAATGATGCATGTTAGAAGTAAGAAGGATCTAAACTAAATTTGTGGCAGAGAATGGAGGCTCCTGAGAGGCTACCCACGAAGAAGATTATCTATGCCCATGCACATAGTGGCAGCAGTAAGAGGATTCCATGGGTTAACAAAAGAGTAGATGGACTGGGGAGGGAAAAATGGTAGTGGGATAAAGGAGGTGTTGAAAGGTAGAGAAAGGAGGGAGGATCTGATCAAAACACGGTATCCTTCAGCATTCTGTCTAAACTCCACCCCACAGTTACCTGGCAACAGCCAGGTATGCTCCACTCACAGTTACCTGGTGACAGAACATAACCACCCCTCTCTCTTAATCTTTTTATAAACACATCATATGGTGCCATGACTCAGATTGTATTATCTGTCCAGATGAGATTCTCAGTTTTCAAAGTGGGAAAAAGAGAATGAGGCGAATGATTTTCCATTATGATTCTCAGTGATTAATTTAATGTGAAGCTGCAGGGCGCAGGGACAGTTAAAGGATGACTCTTGGTTCTATAAGTAGTTAGTTTTCAAGAAAGAAGATAAGAGGGAAGGAAGCCCATTTCGTGAAAATCTGATCATTAGCCTGTCTGCCTACTCAAGTTCTAACTGCAAATTGTCACAAAAACAAATTATTCTTCTCTTTACTTTTTAGTTTAGTCACTATTCATAAAAATGCTAGGTGACCTGTGCCTTGGAACTGTTAAAAGGCCAGAAGCCCCATAGTCTACCCATAAATATTTGAGTATAATTTTAAGAATGCCTTGGCTCTTGTGTTTGATATAAACCCTCAGAGCTTAAGGAACATAATTCTGGTTTACTCTCTTAATTTCCTGCAGCCTTATTCCATATTAATTCTCACAACCCTGGCACTGTGTGTGGTTGAAAGAGTGTTCTGCATTCAGTGTTCTGGTACAGCTAATACTTTGCAATCATGTCAGAGACAGATGGTCATCTTGTACTGTTGCCAGCCAATAAGCCCTGCCATCTGTGGCTATAATCAGTCACAAACTCAGACTTTTACATTTTTTTCTTCTTTATTGTGTATCCAGAAAACAATGTAGAGAAAGAACAAAGAACTGGTTGCATAAAATTATGTGAGTTATTTGAAATAAAAGCAAACTGTGCTTTGGTACAGGTTGTTTTGTAAACTAGATAGCATGTATAAGAGCTAGTCTTTTTTAAATACACTTTACATCCTGATCACTGACTGTCCTTGCTCCCAGCCCCTCTGCTCCCCCCTCCCCCACCAGTCCCTACCCCTCTCCCCCTCCCCTTTACCTCTGAGATAATGGAGGCTCTCCTGGGTATCCCCCCCCCCCACCCTGGCACACCAAAATGAGAGCTAATCTTAGGGGAATACATTTAAAGAGGCATCAAAAAAAAAAAACTACACTGAACAGATATTTTAACCAGTATGGGAAAGAAGAAATGGGACAGTGATATTTGTGGAAGAAAAAAAGTAGCTCAGTAAGGTCTGAATAAAGAGAAGTCAGATAACAAGATACCGCACAGACATTTAAAATGTTGATTATGAAAATGAGTTTCATAATCAGAGAACAGACACTCAGAATCATTGGAATGTAGAAAATAACTGAGCCACATTCTGTGAATCTCTCTTTGATTGTGAGGCTTAAAAAGCTAAACTCATCTCCTGTGGAGTCCAAATGTAGAGTTTGATTGAGACAGCTTTAGTTTGCAAAAGTTCTTGAAAGAAAAAGAAAATGTAGGTTGTTAATTTACATGAGCATGGAATGAGGAAGACATAAAACTGACATCGGACCTATAGAATGTTTTTATGTAACAGTAAACAGTATATCTTTGTTCTTATTTTGCATTTTGAATATGTTATTTTTAGAGCAGGTTTAAGTTTGTAGTAGTATTGAGAGGAAATACAGAGATTTCCTATGTACTTCCCATAAAACACAGCTACCCCAACTAAATTGGTCCACTTGTCACTGTTGGTAAAACTAAGCTAATGGACCATCATCATCTAGGGTCCATGATTCACATTTACATTCAGTCTTGATGTTTTAGGAAATGCTGAATATTCATAGACTTGATACCCCTAAGATATTTTAATATCAAAAAGAAAAGCAAAGTAAGATAATATGGCAAATAAACTGGAGGATACATTTCTCACATGTATTATGTAGGACCAATATTAGTGTTTGAATTATAATTAATAGATTAGTAAGAAAGAGAAATGCAGCTGAGCATGGTAGTGCATGTCTATAATCCCAGTACTCAGGAAGCAGAGGCAGGAGGATCACTGTAAATTTAACATCAGGCTAATCTCCCAACCAAGTTACACGTCAGCCTTTTTCAAATAAAATAACAAATATGTCAATACATCGGAAAAAGTCACAAATAGACTACTCAGATTGCAGATTTGAATAAAATGAGTTTGCCTAAAATTATAGCTATCTGTTTTTAAGAGAGCAGTTTGATAAGATTTATGTGTTTGTGCTGGCTAGTCTTATGTCAACTTGACACAAGCTAGAGTTATCTGAATGGAGGGAACCTCAATTGAGAAAATGCGTCCATGAGATCTAGCTATAAGTCATTGTCTCAACTAATGATATTGGCGGTAGTCACAGCCCATCCTGGGTTCTATGGGAAAGCAGACTGAGCAAGTCAGGGGAGCAAGCCAGTAAGCAGCCCCCCTCCATGGCCTCTGCATTAGCTCATGCCTCCAGGTTCCTACCTTACTTGAGTTCCTGTCATGATTCCTTCAATGATGAGCAGTGATCTGGAATTGTAAGCCAAAAAAATCCCTTCCTTCCTCAACTTGCTTTTGGTCATGGCGCTTCGTTGTAGCAATAGAAACCCTTACTAAGACAAAGGTGCCAGGATTGTGGGGTATTATTGTGGGCTGTTTGCTATTTTGATTTAAAATTCTATGGTTCTTGTTAGCTGGGGCTGAAGAATCAGCTGTGGTTAACAAGATACCAGCACTACTAGGGTGAAACCTTTGCTTAGCTGGGATACTAATTACTGGTCATCTGGAGCTGAGAATTTGGCATTGATTAAGAGACCAGCATTGTTGTGGTGAAATCCTCTGGGAGATTCAGCACATAGAAGCTGTGTTCTAGAGGTGGTCAAGCTTGTGCCTTGGACTGGCAGTTGAACCTGGTATAGTGTAAGAGTCACCCAGGTGGAACTGGTTTTGAAGGCATGAAAGGGTCATGGAGAACAGCTGAGGCTTCGAGCTGTGAGAAGCCATTGGTGGAGGTGCAGCTTCCATGGCAGTTGAAGGCCCAGGCTTGGAGGGGTCATACAGAGAATTTGAGTCGTGGCACCATGAAGAGAGCCTATAAGAGACTATTCATGAAGGTGCAGCCCAGTTGCAGCAGAGGACCCCGACAGTTTTGGAGATGTCAATACCATGAGATGACCACCAAGAACAACAGTAGTGGGGTGGAGCTAGCCAGAGCCCAGAAGACAAGCTGTATGTGCTGCAGCGGGTAGAGCAGAGGTAGTGACCCAAGTCCTTGGAGACTCCCAGAAGATCATGAGTCGATCCAACGTTGGACACTGCTGTTTATGCATTTGGGGTTTTGTTTTGCTTTGACTTGATTATGACTGTGCTTTGGTTCTTTCCTCTTGAAGTAAGAAAGTATTTAGTTTAATTTTGACTTTTACAGGAGCCCACAGCAGAAAGACTTTGGATTTTTAAAAGAGATTTCAGATTTTTAGAGAGATTGGATATTTTAAAGGGACTGAAATTTTAATGTTTGGTTTTGTAAAGACTGAGACTTTTATAAAGTTATGATTTTAATGTGAGATCATGGGGATGAATAAGAAAAGAAAACTTGTGGTTTAATAGTGATGGGTTTGGGGTTTGTGTGTCATGATAACAAGGGGTCAGTCGAGCTGTGTGTGTGTGTGTGTGTACACGTGTGTACTTAAACTGGAGTCATTAGAGAGGAAGGAGCCTCAGTTGAGAAAATGCCTCCAGGAGATCCAGTTGTAAGGCATTTTCTGAATTAGCGATTGATAGGGGAGGGCCCAGCTCTTTGTGGGTGGAGCCATCTCTGGGCTTGTTGTGCTGGGTTCTATAAGAAAGGAGGCTGAACAAGCCAGGGGAAGCAAGCTAGTAAGCAGCACCCCTGCCTCCAGGATCCTGCCATTGTTTGCGTTCCTGTTCTGACTTCCTTTGATGGGAAAGCCAGATAAATTCTTTCCTCCCCAGCTTTGTTTTTGGTCATTGTGTTTCGTCACAGCAATAGAAACCCTAACTAAGACAGTATCAAAATCTTCTAGGGACATTATTACCTCCTCTAGGGCATAATGGTAAGCATTGGACAAAAATTAACTTATTTTGTCCTCAAAATTACATTTTATGTAAAGATGATTATTTCTATTCTAAGATGAGGATGTTAAAGTATTGAAGAGATAAATATTTCAACTTCCTCAAGATTATTTAGCTAGTAAACAACAGAGCTGGACCTCCAATAATAACTGCTTACCTAGGAATTTATCCTCTCGAATATTTGGACTTATATGTACAAGTGTCTTTTTAAAATTTGGTTTTGTTTGGAGAGTCTCACAACTGGTGGCTATCAATACTCGAATAGTAGACTAGGCTGGTCTCAGACTAAGCAATCTACCTGCCTCCGCCTCTCAGGTACTGGGATTAAATTGTGCACCACCGTTCCTGGCCTGTGGAGTAACTTCACACTCCAGGGGCACACACACCGTCCCCATACCCACATCCATTCACACAACAATTAAGTAAGGTGGAGAGCAATAGACGAAGACATCCCATCCTCCTTTGGCCTCTGCTTGTGTGTACATATATACTTACAAAAGTTCACACAGGAATTTAATAATCCAAAAAGAAAAACCTTGTAAAATAGTTAAATGATCAACAACTTATTCCACAAAATATAATGACCTACCTATTAAAAACTATATTGAAGTGCTGGTTAAAAAAAAACAAAATCCATCCTTGGCTGGAGAGATGGCTCAGTGGGTAAGAGCACCAACTGCTCTTCCAAAGGTCATGAGTTCAAATCCTAGCACCCACATGGTGGCTCACAACCATCCATAAAGAGATCTGATGCCCTCTTCTGGTGTGTCTGAAGGCAGCTACAGTCTTCTATTATAAAGATATAATAAATAAATCTTTAAAAAAAAAGAGCAAAAACCAAAAAACAGGCCTGATGGTGCATACTCCTAAGCCTAATGCAAGAAAGTAGAAGCAGGAGAAGTTTTAGGGCTTTCTGTCTAGACAGCCTAGCCTAATCATTGAACTTTAAGTCCTAGAGAGAGATCCTCTTTCTTTTTTTTAAATTAATTTATTTATTATATATGAGTACACTATAGCTGTTTTAGACACACCAGAAGAAGGCGTCAGATCTCATTACAGATGGTTATGAGCCACCATGTGGTTGCTGGGGATTGAACTCAGGACCTTTGGAAGAGCAGTTAGTGCTCCTAACCGCTGAGCCATCTCTCCAGTCCCCGAGATCCTATTTCTAAAAATAAGGTATGGTTGGAGAAGTGGCTGAGAGGGTAAGAGCATTTGTTGCCATAAAGGGAACCAGATTCTGTGGCTGTTGCTTGGAGGTTTAGTCAGCAACTGACAAATACAGATGTGGATTCTTGGAGCCAACCATCAGACTGAGGTAGCTCAGGGACCCCAGTGGGAGGAGTAGTGGAAGGACTGGAGGAGTGGAGGGGGGGTTACAACCCCATAGGAAGAACAATATCAGCTGGCTGGACCACCCAGCACTCCCAGGGACTAAACCACCAACCAAGGAGTGTACAGGGAGGGATCCATGGCTCCAGATGCATATGTAGCAGAGTGGCCTTGTCTGATACCAAGGTTTGATGCCCCAACATAGAGGGATGCTGGATCAGTGGGGTGGGAGAGGGTGGGTGGGTAGGGAACACCCTCATAGTGGCAAAGAGAAGGGAGAAGAAGGTGGATGTGAGATGGTGGGGGGGGGTTGTGGAGGGGTAACTGGGAAGTTAACTGGGATATCATTTGAGATGTAAGCAAATGGAATGATTAATAAAAAAATAAAATAATGAAAAAAAGAGGACCAAGTTCAGTTCTCAGAACCTAGTTGGTGACTCATGACCATCCACAATTCCAGTTCTAGGGTACCTGGTGGCCACTTCTGATTTTATGGGGACCTGGCACATATGTAGTGCGTATACATATATGCAAACAAAACACTCATACACATAAAATCTAAACATTTATTTTTTTATTTGTGTTAAGTGTATGAATGTTAGGCATATGTGTATACCCCATACATGCCTGTTACATTTCCTGGAACTAGGATTATGGATTGTTGTCAGCCAAAATATGGGTGCTGGATCATCTACAAGAACAATTACTCTTAACTGCTTTAGCCATCTCTGCAGCTCTCTCTCTACTTTTTTTAAAATTTTTTTTTAAAAAAAGCATGTTGAGTTAGGTATGGTATAGTGCAAACATGTAATCCCAGCCCTCTGCTGTGGGACTTTGTCTCCAAAAAAAAAAGGACAAGAAAAAAATAAACCTAAAAGTAGAAAAATACTCATAGGTAAATATGCAAGTTTTAAAATCCTGTTTGTAAGTTTTGAAAGTAGGTGTATAAGAAAGACTAGAAGAATGCATTGGAAATAGTTCTGTTTTCTGTTTGCAAAGTGATCAGGATTAGAGGCCTCTATTTAAGTTTTCCTATTGTTTTTAAAGATTTATTATTGTATTTTGTGTGTATGAATGTTTTAGTATGTATGTCCATGTGTGTGGATTTCATGTTCATGGAGGCTAGAACAGTATGTCACATCCACTGGACCTGGAGTTAGAGTTGTGAGCTGCAATGTGGGTGCTGGGAATTTAACCTAACTCCCCTACAAGAGCATATATTTCTTTTAACCACTGAGCCATCTCCCCAAACCCCAATTTTCCTGTTTTAGGCATTTTTAGTTAGCATTCAAGTGATAATTCATAAATGAAGGAAAGGATTTTCTTCAGAGATTTCTTTTGGGTGTCAAGTCTTATACTGAGAGAAATGGGTGTTCCATATTGTAATGCTTTAGGCCAGGGGGTGGCACTGTTATGAGGTGTGGTCTTGTTGGAGTAGGTGTGTCACTGTGGGCATGGGCTTTAAGACCCTAGTCCTAGCTGCCTGGAAGCCAGTATCCTCCTAGAGGACTACAGATGAAGATGTAGAACTCTAAACTCCACATGCACCATGCCTGCCTAGATGCTGCCATGCTCCTGCCGTCAGCGGTGATGATAATGGACTGAATCTCTGAATGTGTAAGCCAACCCTGATTAAATGTTGTTCTTATAAGAGTTGCCTTGGTCATGGGTCTGTTCACAGCTGTAAAACCCTAAGACAGAACTTGGTACCTGGGACTAGACTGTGATAGGCCAGACCATGCTTTTGTCTGAAAGAATGTGGATTTGGGGACTTCGTATTTGGAAAACAATGGAATGCTTTATGTGGGGCTTAATGGGCTATCCTAGTAGGAATCTGAAAGACTTTGTGGCTGAGATTGATTTGAACCCTGCAGACCTGGCCCCAACGGGGTTCAGTGTGGAAGAATATCAGTATGTGGCATAGAGACTGTTTTTGTGGTATTTTGGGGAAGAATGTGGCTGCTTTCTGCCCTTGTCTGAAGAGTCTATCTGAGGCTAAGATAAACGGATGTATATTAATTGCATTGACAAAGGAAGTCTCAAAACAGCCTGGTGTAAAGTCTGTTGTGTGGCTACTAAAGCTCATCCTTATGAAGAACATTTTAATGAAAAGGAGCAAGCTGAAAAAGGAAAAATACAAAATATATGGTTTGAGTATTAAAGGGGCACTAGGAAGTAGAATGGAGCTGAATCCTGTGTTCTAGCAGATAACAGATTAAGGAAGTGGGACTTTGAGGCAAGATACTAGAAATTTAGATCCTGGCTTGGAGATACGCATGCCGATCACTGAGTTCAAGGTCAATCTACAGAGCAAGATCCTGGGCAGCCTGGCTTAGGCAGTGAGGGAGTTGGAAAACAGAAAGCTGGTAATAATGTAATAGAACAAGGGGGCTGTGTTCCAGCTCCTGCAGGCAGCAGAACTCAGCAGCTTCAGCCATGTGGCTCTGGCTTTAGAGTGAAAAATAGAAGGAATCCTGGGACAATTGATACTGGTTAGCTGGAGCTAAGAAATTAGTGGTAATTAAGAAGAGACTAGCATCACTGAGGTGAAATCTTCTACATAGATTGAGGTGAAAGGAGCTGTGTTCCAGAGATAGCCAAGGTTGTACCTTGTGCTGCAGCTATACTTGGTAATATGTAAGAATCACCAAGGAGGTACTGTAGGTTTTGAACGCATGAAAGTGACATGAACTGCAGCTGAGGCTTGGCATTGTGTGAGAGGCCATGGAAGGCCATTGGTGAAGGTGTAGCCTCAATTGCAGTTGACAGCCCAGGACTGAAAGGGTCATGCAAAGGAGTTGAGGCTTGGCACTATGAAGAGAGCCTGTGAGAGGCTATTGGTGAAACTTAGCTGCAGCAGAAGACCCCAGTGTCGTGGAGATGCCAGTACCAAGGGATGTAATCACCAAGAACAGCAGTAGCAGTGGATCACCCAGAACTTAGAGTGCTACAGAGGGCAGAGCAGGAAAAGGGACACCAGCCCTTTGGAGGAGCCCAGAAGAGCATGTGTGGATTCCAGACATTGAAACAAGAAACACTGAAGTTGCCTTGGAGACCCCAAGTTGTTTGAGATGCCAGAGCAGTGGGCTGTCTGCTGAAGAAAGCTGCTAACAGGGAGTGGAACCAGCCCAGGGGAAAGAAGTTTGTTGCTGATATCTGAAGACTGCTTTACCCTTAGCCATGGAGATGCAGAGTTTGGAGTTTGCCCAGCTGGTTTCCTGTCTTGCTTTGGGGATTACAATTAAGTGAATTTGGATGACTCTCAGAAGAGACCTTGAACTTTGGACTTTTAACACTGCTGAGACTATTAGCTACTATGGGGACTTTTGAAGTTGGCTAGGTGTGGCCCCCATTGACTCTTATGTTTGGACAAGCCGATAGGGGCCGGGGAGTGGAATGTGATGGTTTGTATATGCTCTGCCCTGGGAGAGGCACTAATAGAAAGTATGGCAGTGTTGGAGTAGGTGTGGCCTTGTTGGAGTAGGTGTGTTGCTGTGGGTGTGGCTTTATATCCTAGTCTTAGCTTCCAGGAACTCAGTCTTTTTTTAGCTAAATTATATATTTATTTTTTATTAGATATATTCTTTATTTACATTTCAAATGATTTCCCCTTTCCTGGTCCCCCCACCCCGAAAGTCCCATAAGCCATCTTTCCTCCCCCTGTTACCCAATCAACCCCCTCCCGCTTCCCTGTCCTGGTATTGCCCTACACTGATGCATCAAGCCTTTCCAGGACCAGGGAGGGGCCTCTCCTCCCTTTGAAGTCCAACAAGGCCATCCTCTGCTGCCTATGTGTCTGGAGCCATGTGTACTCTTTGGTTGATGTTTTTGTCCCTGGGAGCTCTGGGGGTACTGGGTGGCTCATATTGTTGTTCCTCCTATGGCTCTGCAAACCCCTTCAGCTCCTTGGGTCCTTTTTCTAGCTCCACCATTGTGAACCCTGTGCTCAGTTCACTGGCTTGCTGAGAGTGGCCCCCTCTGTATTTCTCATGCACTAGCAGAGCCTCCTAGGTGACAGCTATATCCGGTTCCAGTCAGCAAGTAATTGTGGGCATCGATAATAGTGTCTAAATTTTGTAACTGTATATGGGATGGACAGGAAGTCAGTCTTATAGAGGCCTTCAGATGAAGCTGTAGAACTCTCAGCTCCTCCTGTACCATGCCTGCCTGGATTCTGCCATGTTCCTGCCTTGATGATACCTGACTGAATCTCTGAACCTGTAAGCCAGCCCCAATTAAATGATGTCCTTATAACAGTTGCCTTGGTCATGTGTGTGTTCACAGCAGTAAATTCTAACTAAGACACATATGTTCAGGTTCTCATCCTAAGAAATGATTTACCTTATTATAGGGCTCTCTTGGCTATCAAAAATTTTACTGGTCAGCCTGGATAATAGAATTTTTTCCTTATGTATGCACTGATATCTATATGCACAATGTTTTTAGAATACACGATTGTAAAACAACTCCTACTTCTTCATATGTCCATGAATCTATATTGCATTAATGTGTGCATCTTTGCTTCTATTTTTCTAAGAGATAAATTAATAGAGTAAGAGGAATGAAGGGCATGGTGTGCCAACACTGACCAGGCATTTTGTTGTAACAGCTTTTATTACGTTTTATTACCTCTTCTAAGTTGTGAGTATTAAAGAGAGCTTCACTGATTTGCTTTACGACTCAGCATGAGCTTTTGAAATCTTGTAATAAACAGTTTAGAGATAGGACTACCAACTTTTGTACAAGACAGGGTCTGTGTTCCTCGCTGTCCTAGAACTCACTTCTTAGACCCGGACTGACCTCAAACTTGGAGATATGCCTACTTCTGCCACCTGAGTGCTGAAATTAAAGGTGTGCTACTGCTAGCTAAGACTAATGATTTTAAGAAGAGTTCCAAAACTGAGCCTCCAACCGTTAAATTAAGGATAGATCACCACTGCCACCATTGGTGTCACCCTGCTTTTTATGACACTCACAGCACCCTCGTTCTTTCCCATGGCCAAGTTCTTGGGAATCTAGAGATGCAAGTTTTTTTAATATATTTTTTTCCTGTTTCCTTTAAATTGATAGTATGTCTGATTTACAGAAAATGCATAGGTTAAAACAAAACAAGGCATTGTTTTTTCTTTAATTATGGTAGAAGTAAAATTTTATCATTAATGGTCATAAAATACTTTTAGATCATGAAATATTAAGTTTTGAGGTTTCAGCTTTAAGACAGTGAAGATCATGCCTCTTGGTATGCAGATGGGACTCTGCTGTACCCACACTGATAATCATTGCTGTATTATGTCCATAAACAGGTTCCTGGTATAAATTTACCTGTCAATCAGCTGACTTACTTCTTCGCTGCAGTCCTCATTAGTGGTGTTGTACATGAAATTGGACACGGTATAGCAGCTATTAGGTAATTAGACTTAACTTTCTCTTTTCTACTATATGCAAACAAGCTTTTCATTTAAGAGGACTTCTTCCTAAAATCCTGCAAATTTGATAAGTTTTTTTTCTTCTGTAGATATTATTCAATGTATACCCACCATTTATTCCTTTGGGGAAGCTTCTCTTTTTAAAAAATTAATATATAGCTGATATGCCCTTCTAATGATGTAATCATTTGTGATCTATGTCTTTCTGTCCTTTGCTTTATACCAGCATGATTATAACCTAAATGCTTCAAGGTTTTCCTCTAGTCCTTTTTATTTTAAAAGTTATCTATTATGTATGTGTGTATGTTTGTGCATGCATGCATATGTACACACATGGTGTGGCATACTTATGGAAGTCAGAGAATAAGTTGTGGGAGTCGTTTGTTCTCCTTCCACCATGTGGGTCCCAGAGACCCAACTCAGGTCATAGGATTGACAGAAAGTTTCTTTACCCACTGCCCCATCCTCTAGCATTCCTGAATTCAACCCTTTGCCATTGCCTCAAAATGTTTTGTCAGAGAGTGAGTAATAGGAAAGAAGGATTTCTCTAACCCAGGCTAATATCAGACTTAGTGTCTTCTGGCTTCATTCTTCCAAGTATTAGGATGATAAAACATGTACTACTGTACATGGCTTTACCTTATCCAACTGAAACAATTTCCTGCTTCTGTTCATGTCCTATGTTGGGTAGAACAACAACAACAAAAAACCTGGAAGTGCTGGGTTCAGTGATATCTAAGATGGGAAGAAGGCAAGGTGATTCCTGATTCCCTGATACCCCATAACAAAGTCTACCATAATCAGAAACATACAGACAGGAATGTTTCATCTTTTTTGTGTGCATGTACCAGGGAGAAGGCAAATCACTGTTCTGGAGGAGAAGATTAATCATTATTGTTTTCCAGTCATTTATGAACAAATTTAGCTACAGCAAAGAGACATTCATCATAACATAGCATATTTGATGTGTACACTACTGGTTTAAAGAGGCAGTTAACCTTTAAAAAAATGTGGCATGTGTATGTGCATGTAGGAGGATGAATACATGTGCCACATGTGTGGAGGTTAAAGAACAACAATTTTCAGGAAAACATTTCTCTCCTACCAAGTGACTTCTTAGAATCACACATAGGATGTCAGATCCTAAGTTCAATTCTAGGAAGCATCTTTATTAACTGAGCAATCTCATCAACCCCAGTTACCTTTTATAAATCAAAAAAGGTTTTGCTTTTACATGTTTAGCCTTGTAACCATTAGGGTTTTGTATCTCCAAACATTATTATTAATAGTTTCATATTTTACAATATGTTTGTAAAACAGTTGGATAACTTTTTAATACTTTCTATTTATTCTTTGAAAATTCCACACACATATATATAATGTATTTTGATCATATCTATCCTCCATTTCTTGCCTCCAACTCCTCTCAGGTCCCCCATATCTCCCTCCCAAGTTCTCCCCACACCACTTAGTAAACCTCTCAGTCAAGTTAATGCTGCCAGTTATCTACATGGTTGTAGTGCCATCCACTGGAGCACTGACAATCTCCCAGAAAGTTATCAACTGCCAGTAACTTCTCAGCTAGGGGAAACACCTCAAGCACTTCTCCCTGATTCATAATATACTGTCGACTGGTTTGATCTTATGGCTTTCTGCAGGCAGCCATAGCTGTTGTGAGTTCATGAGTGTACCAACCAAGTTACATCTGGAAGACAGTGTTTTGATGCAGTCCTTCCCAAACTGGCTCTTAAAATCTCTTTGCCTCCTCCTCCACATTTCTCTGAGCCTCAAGGAAATGGGTGTGTGATATAGATGCCCCATATATGGCTGAACTGTCCACAGTTACTTATTGTCTGCACCTTGACCAGTTGTGAATCTCTGTATTAAGTGCCATCCACTGCAAAAAAAAAAAAAGAAAAAAGAAAGAAAGAAAAAGAAAAAAGAATAGCAAGCTGCTCTAATAATGAATGAACGCATCACTAATCTATGGATATAAAGATAGTTAATTCTATATCTATTTAGCTTAATCGGGGCTTGCTTACCGTTTCAGAGGTTTAGTCCATTATCATCATGGCATGGAATATGGCAACATGCATGGCACTGGAACAGTAGCTGAGAACTTTATATACTGATCAGCAGGTAGGCGGGCAGAGAGAAGAGACTGGGCCTGGCATGGGTTTTTGAAACCTTTATGCCTGTCCCCAGTGGCATACTTCCTCCAGCTAATCGACACACCTATTCCAACACCCCCTAGTCCTTCCAAACCTTTTAAAGAGTTCCACTCCCTGGTGACTAAGCACTCAAATTTATGAGCTTATGGTGTCCGTTCTTATGTATACTACACTTCCCCATCTATAGGGTTTTGTCCAGGTTTAGCAAGCACGAGTTGCCTCCTCTAGAGCACACCTAAATCCAATCAGAAATGTAGTTCTCCACATAACAGTCTTAGCAGACTGGTTCATGTTATAAATCATAAGATTTATAGCTGAGTAAGACCACTGATCACTTTTCTGCACTAGCAGACTGCACAGCACCATCTGCCACTATGAGCTATTAATGTTTTTTAACAAATATCCTGACCAACAAAGAGTGAATTATATAGTTGTTTTATATTATTTACTATTAAGGTGCTTTCTTTATAGTATCTGTTTGATTCTAGGAAACTATTAAATCTATAATATGTATTTATAGAAATGAAGTGGTAGAAAACTATTCCTTTTAAAGACTCTCTTACCGTTAACTCTTTTTATTTTTTTAAGATTTATTTATTTATTCCCCACCTCCTCCCCTTTCTCCCTCTTGTTCCAGCTTGGCCCTGCTCACTCTGGCCCATAGGTTCTTTATTTCTTTCTATTACGGATGGTTGTGAGCCACCATGTGGTTGCTGGGATTTGAACTCATGACCTCTGGTAGAGCAGTAGGTGCTCTTAATGGCTGAACTGTGTCACCAGCCCCCATTAACTCTTTTTAAATGTACTTAGTATTTGCTGGACAGAAATATACTTACATAAATCTTGAAACTTATTTATAATAACTAAGGCAAATGAACGTGTTTGAATAATATGCTTGAGTTATATATCCCCCTTTGTCACCTGAAAATAGGTACTAGTATGCTGTAACTTTCTATCATTGATTTCTCATAGTATTATTAGCTATTACTCTCTGTATATAAAATTTTAATTATATATTCAACGATAGAAAAATCCTAAAGTTCTTAGCAATTTAAGTGTATTCCTGAATTTTCTAGTACCTAGGCCAAATCTGTATTACACTATTTTTAAGTTATGATTATTAGTTTTTATTCTATATATTATATCTCTCCAGGAAGATTACTTTTAAAGATTTGAATTATGGTGAATTTTAAGATTGCATCATTATTAACTTGACAAATGCAATAATATTAGTAAATTCCTTTTTCTTAATATGATTTTTTTACATGTTTTCTTAGGGAACAAGTTCGATTTAATGGCTTTGGAATTTTTCTCTTCATTATTTATCCTGGAGCATTTGTTGATCTGTTCACCACCCATTTACAACTTATATCACCAGTCCAGCAGCTAAGGATATTTTGTGCAGGTAATAAACAGACTTAATTATTTTTAAATGTTTACCTATTATTTGAATTTTGGTTTTCTGTGGTTTTATTGAAAGTAGTCTCATGAAAAATAACATTTGGATAATAAGTTCAGCTTATTATAGCATCTCAAAAGCAACTTTAAAAAAACAATATAAATTACTAAAAATTTAAATTAAAAGCGGGAGGGAACACTTTATATTTACTGAAGCAAAGCCATGATCAAAACCTGAAACAATTATGAAGAATATCAACTTAGCTGAAATATACAAAGAAATGTGCCAAAGTCAAGAGAGAACATGAGAAGCCAGTCACATGATAAATCATAATTCAAGAATGAAGAAAAGATGGTGTGCAAGGATTGATGCTGAACTTTAGCACTGTCAGAGTTCAATCAGACAGAAAGATTCAGCTGGAGATATGCAATTATGGAGGGGAGAAATTGTGGGAAAAACAGATCCATCTCAGCTAAAGGAACACAAGACAAGTCTGCCTCAATCCTTAATTGGAATAACTAAGGCTAAGCAAGTATGGAAATAGAATTTTTGGGCAGGAGACTGTTGTATAAGATAACTAACATGAAATAAAAAAAGGAATTGAGGTGGGGCCAGCAACATGTTTCAGTGAGTAAAGACATTTGCTGCCAAGCCTAATGACCTCAGTTCAATTTCTAGGTCCTACGTGGCAGGAGGGAGAAAGCCGAGATCTACAAGTTGTCCTCTGAGTGCTGTGGTTATGCCATGATGTATGCATGCACAAAATAAATAGAATGTAATAAAATTTACTTTAGGAACTAGAGAAAGCTCAGCAGTTAAGAGCTCTTGATACCCTTGAAGAGGGGCTAAATTTGGTTCTCAGTACCCACATAGTAGTTTACAGCCCAGGGGATTCAATCAGTATACTGACCTCCACAAGCTATGTAGGCAAAACACTCACAAATATAAATGACTCAAAAAAAATTGTTGTTTTAAAAAAATGGCAATGGGTAAAGTAAAAAGCCGTAAGTCTGCATTCAAGATTCTCTTACTTTCTTATCAAGTAAATAAGATGCTATACTTGCGATAAGTCAGAAATTGTGGTTTGAGTGTCATAGTATACAGTAAATGATCTGAAAAATACATTTAAACATTTCAAGTGATTATATTGAATGAAAGCATGAAGCAGACAAAAGAAACAAAAGACCTTATATCAAGTGATAATATAAGCCAGCTTAAAAAAAACCAAAATACATTTTTCTTATATTATTATAAATTACCCCAAACACAAATGAGATCAACCCTACTGTTAAAATGTCAGGTTGAGATATAGTTCACTATAGGTTGCTTATGTAATATCTATGAGACCCTGGATTTGATCCCTTTAAAAAGCCCTTATTTTAGATTTTAAAAATACCCCCATCGGAGTGGCCCCTTGTTCTGGAAAGACTCAGTGAAGCAGTATAGAACAAAATCAGAACAGGGAAGTGGGAAGGGTTGGGTGGGAAAACGGGGGGAGGGAAGGGGACTGATGGGACTTTCGGGGAGTGGGGGTCCAGAAAAGGGGAAATCATTTGAAATGTAAATAAATATATCAATAAATTAAAAAAAAAATACCCCCATTGGCCAGGCGGTGGTGGAAGACGCCTGTAATCCCAGCACTCTGGGAGGCAGAGGCAGGCAGATTTCTGGGTTCGAGGCCAGCGTGGTCTACAGAGTGAGTTCCAGGATAGCCAGGGCTACACAGAGAAACCCTGTTTCAAAAAAACAACAACAAAAAAAAAAAACAAAAAAAAAACAAAAAAAGAAAATACCCCATTTATGATCTTTAATCTATCAAAAAATTACTATAATATTAGAAAATAAAAATACTGTCTGCTAATAATAAGGAATGTAATCTACCACGAAAACTAATAATATGATTCTTATTCTATGAAATACCAAATCACTAAATGAAATAGAAAAAGTACAAAGAGATTTATAAATATAATGTATTCATCAGCCACACAGTGGTGGTGCATGCTTGTAATCCCAGCATTTAGGAAACAGAGGCGGGTGGATTTCTGAGTTCGAGGCTCACCTGTTCTACAAAGTTGAGTTCCCGGACAGCTAGAGCTATACAGAGAAACCCTGTCTCAAAAAATAATCAAAAAGAAAAAAGAAAATACAAACAAAAACAAACCAAGAGCTGGGCAGTGGTGGCGCACGCCTGTAATCCCAGCATTCTGGGAGGCAGAGGCAGGCAGATTTCTGAGTTCGAGGCCAGTGTGGTCTACAAAGTGAGTTTCAGGACAGCCAGGGCTATATAGAGAAACCCTGTCTCGAAAAAACCAAAAAGAAACAAACAAACAAAAATGTATTCATCTTGTAACATGGTATTAAAATAAGTAAGATCATGGAATCTTATAATTGGTTTTATAAAAATAGGTAAGTCATACTGTATGTTATGAACACAGGGAGATAATTTATTTTAAAATGCCCATGAAATTAACGAAGAAATTCATATACTTACAGATCTCAACTCTAAGTAATAGTAGGAAAATTAGTATAAAATTGATAAATCTAAGAGTTATTTTGGAAAAAATTAAGCAACAGGAAGAAACAGCTATTTTTGGTTGAAAGGTTAAATGTCAAAAGCACTTGTTGCTCTCACAAAAGACCTGCACTCCCATGGCGGGTTACAAGCATCTGTAGCTCTAGGTCCAGGGGATCTGATGAACTCTTTTTTTTTTTTTTTTGACTTCTAAACCTACCACAGGTGCATATACATATATATACAGGGAAAATAAATCAAACACTCAAAATAAATCTTTTTTAAAAGAAATAATAGGGTAATTAATAAATATAGAATCAAAATATGAGAAATTATAGAACCAGGGTGATAAATCTAAGAATTATTTGGGGAAAAAATTAAGCAACAGGAAGAAACATTTTTTGGGGTTTTGTTTTTTTGGTTTCTTTTTTCAAGACAGGGTTTCTCTGTATAGCCTTGGTTGTCCTGGAACTCACTCTGTAGACCAGGCTGGCCTCGAACTCAGAAATCCACCTACCTCTGCCTCCTGAGTGCTGGGATTAAAGGCATGCGCCACTACCGCCCGGCTATTGATAGGACTTATTATTTAGATTGGTGACTAATATCTGATAAGCAGGAAATTGTAGCTATTGACAAAATCTGTATTCACATTGGTGAATAATATCTGATATACAGAAAATTTTATCAGTTTTTAGTGGTTTTTGTTCATCTATGCAAAATGTTTTTAGAAAACTGAATATAAGAATGGGAAAATAAGCCGGGCGGTGGTGGCGCATGCCTGTAATCCCAGCACTCTGGGAGGCAGAGGCGGGCAGATTTCTGAGTTTGAGGCCAGCCTGGTCTACAGAGTGAGTTCCAGGACAGCCAGGGTTATACAGAGAAACCCTGTCTCAAAAAACCAAAAAACCAAAAAACCAAAAAAAAAAAAAAAAAAAAAAAAAAGGAAAAATAGCTGAAATTAACTAATCAGGCTATTAAATCAAAGGGGAAAAATTATAAAAGTTGATAAAGAATTTCTCTAAAAGTTTTATAGGTAGAATAATTCAAAATCCTGAATAAATTGTTTTCTTAAAAAAGGATTAGAAAGTCTGATAATGTATGCCATAAATGTACCCATCATATAAAGCGTTTTAAACATTAAATAATTGCTGAATGTCATTGTAGTAGCCCTTTACCTTTGATATTATAGTACAATGCAGTTATAATACATTGTGAACCATGTTTTATTTATACAATAACTATTGTCTGGTAATGTTTATATTGAGGCAAATATGTTGATATACATTGTTGTATTAGGATATATTTTATAACATTGACTTGTCAAAGAACTATCATAATTTAAGTTTACTACATGCATAGTACTCAGAGAGTATTCTCAGTTGTTTTTACACAATTTCTATTCCATATACATACACATTTTATTAGAAATAAAGTCAAAAAGGAAAAGTAATTTTAGCATAAACTTTTCAGATATATACAAAAAGCCACTAAACTTTTTGTTCATTATTTTTCATAGATGGATTTTTGTCGAAGGTTTAGGTTTTTGTGGTTTTCTTCTTTGCCATATGGTCTCACTATGTTCAGGCTCATCCTGCCTCCACCTTCAGAATTGAGAATGTAGACATATGTATGCCCTCTAATACTTAGCAGAAGTTAAGTTTTGTTTTATTCAGAAAATACGGCACAGATGTATATATAATATGTATTTATAATGCATATAAATATATATAATAGATACGATATTATATATAATGTATAACATATATCAGAATTATATATTATATAACATGTATAATATATATTTAAATATGATATATGAACTATATAATTTATATATTTATATTTTATTACATAATATATTACATATTATATATCATATATTATAATTACATTATATGAACACATTTATATAATATATAATATATTATGTATTATGTTATATATTATATATATTGTAGTAAAGCATAAAATATGGTATATTTCAATATAAGAATGATTTAATATAATATTGTAAAGTTTCTAAAATGAAAGTTTACTATTGAGAAATTTTTCTTATCTAACATGCTAAGACTAAAAATTAACATATTAATATTATAAAAACCACACTTAATAAAGGGAGTAGTTGAGTGTTTCATGTATTAATTTATTAAATATATAAAAGGACAAAACAAGATATTACTGATATTAACTGTTGGCATATATATTAAGTATGTCTTGTAGTTAAATAAAGGGAAATGAATAATTATAATTGAGCTGAACGTATGTAGCTCAGCAGTAGGATATTTGTGTAATATTGAGATACAAAGTAAAAAAATTTAAAGGTATAGACTTTCTTTTTTCCTAGATCTGACATAAGCCCGGCATAGGTTAAAAAAAAAAAAGGAATCAATTGAAATGAAATATAGAAAAGTTCAGTAAGGAACCTAGATGGGAAATTTATATTCTGTCAGTAACTAGACTGGAGGACAGAAGGAAACCCAGGGAAGGTTCTGCAACTCCTGCAGGAAGTTGCACAGACAAGTAGGAGCAATCAAGTAGGAATGCGCAAAAGAAGCTTTCTTGATGGTCTGTCACAGTTTAGTGACGTATCCAGTGGCGTGAACAGTGACGTATCCAGTGACGCGTTCGACGCATGCGTCTTGTCCTCCGGAAACACCTATAAGTTCCTCCGGAAACTCCTTAGTACCTCAGACGAGGACGACGGCGGCTTTTTTCCCTGAGGCGCGCGCTTTTCCTCAAGCTCTCGGGTTTGTTTGGTTTTTGTTGTAGTTTTGTAGTTTGGGGGTTTTTCTTGTTTTGTTTTATTTAGCACGCAGGCGCGTGCTTTTCTTCCCTGATTTTTTTTCTACTCCACAGCTCTCTCCCACCTGCTTGCTACCCAGGACCGGTACGGGAGTCTCCGCCATGGCCTCAGAGACAGAGAAAATTATGTGTCTCACCACAGAAAACGCAGAGATTCCCGCTGATTTTGTGGAGCTGCAGCCACTCAATGATATCGAGGCGGTTTCTTTGGAAACCAACGTAAGCCAAACCATCGAAGTGTATGGAGATGTAGGTGTCGATTGGGCGCATGGTGGCCACTACCACTCTCCTTTTATTGCTCTGCAGCCACTTGCGGGCAGCAACCTGAGTAATGGAGATCATGATCAGGAAATGATTTTCGTGCAGACACGAGAGGAGGTGGTGGACTACCAAGACCCAGACAACCTACTACTTGGTGCTGAATTTGAAAGCCAGATGGTTTTGCCAATTCATGAAGACGACTATCTCCAGCCGACCACTGCCTCTTTTTCTGGCTTAATGGCGGCAGAGAGTGGTCAAGATGAGCTCAGCCCCCTTGGAGGGAATCTCTGTGGTTTGACGACCATTATCGAGGCTGGTGCAGAAGAAGGCTTGGACCCTGACCTGGGTGACAAACAGTGGGAGCAGAAGCAGATACAAATCGATGGTCTTGATGGAGAATTTCCCTTCACCATGTGGGAAGATAATGAAAAAGAAGATCCCGTGGCTGAAGCACAGGCTGGTGAGTCAACCCCCGATTATTCTGAGTATATGACAGGGAAGAAATTTCCTCCTGAAGGAATACCTGGCATTGATCTTTCTGATCCCAAACAACTGGCAGAATTTACTAGCATGAGACCCAGAAAGCCAAAAGGAGACTTTCCAAGACCTATAGCATGCTCTCATAAAGGCTGCGGGAAGATGTTCAAAGATAATTCTGCTATGAGAAAGCACTTGCACATCCATGGGCCTAGAGTGCATGTCTGTGCAGAATGTGGCAAAGCTTTTGTTGAGAGTTCGAAGCTGAAACGGCATCAGCTGGTTCACACTGGAGAGAAGCCCTACCAGTGTACCTTTGAAGGCTGTGGGAGACGCTTTTCCCTAGATTTCAATTTGCGCACACACGTGCGAATCCACACTGGAGACAAACCCTTCGTGTGCCCATTTGATGCCTGCAACAAGAAGTTCGCTCAGTCGACAAACCTGAAATCGCATATCTTAACACATGTTAAGAACAAGTGACCATTAGAAAGAAATGAGAAGATCCTTTTGAAGACTGGGAAGTATTTTATAGTAATGTGCCTGAGACTAAATATGCCCCTAGTTTGAATAGTTTCTAGGAAAGTTATTGCAAATGAATTTTATACATATCTGAAGTTTATGTTTTGATAAAGCAAAAGTTAAGTTTTATATTGATAAGATGCTCTATTTTATACTGCAGTAGTATTTTGCAAAGTTTGGTTTCAACAGGAGACTAATTCACAAACCTCCTATTGTTGCTAATGATGGCCTTTGTTTTTATGCTGGAGTGTTGAGATATTTGGTTAACAAGAGACAAAACTGTGAACCATTCCTAAGATATCTTATATTCTGCAATGGTAATTTTATGAAACTTGGTTTTAACAAGAGACTATTTCAAGAACTAGATATCCCAAGATGACTTGTTTTATTCTACAGTGGTATTTTTATGAAACTTGCTTTCAACGGACTAATTCAAATGGTCTGTGCTATTTTGCACTGAAGTTTTTTGACAAGTTTGATTTCAACAGGAGACTAAAACCCCACTGTTGCTAAGATGTTCTACGTTATTCTGTGAGATGATTTTTTTGTGAAGTTTGGTTTCAACAGGGGACTAAATCACAAACCTCATATTGCTCAGGTATCCTATCTTCTGCAACAGTGTTTTTTTTGAAGTTTGGTTTCAACAAGAGACAATTTCACGAACTTCATATGCTAAAATGACCCATATTATTATTCAACAATGGTGTTTTTATGAAACTTGCTTTCAATAAACTTCATTTTATTGTAAAGTTAATTTTAACATTTGAGCCTCAAAACATAATGTTGCTAATATGTCCTGTTTTGCTCTGTAGTGGTGTTTTTTGAAGTTTGGTTTCAACAGGAGACTTAATTCATGAACCCCATATTTTTGTTAAGATGTCTTATTTTGCAATGTTTTTTCTGTGAAATTTGGTTTTGACAGGAGAATAATTCATGAAATTCATGTCAAGT
Source organism: Apodemus sylvaticus (assembly GCF_947179515.1). Taxonomy (NCBI): domain Eukaryota; kingdom Metazoa; phylum Chordata; class Mammalia; order Rodentia; family Muridae; genus Apodemus; species Apodemus sylvaticus. Next base: position 34,173,211 of record NC_067495.1, read on the forward strand.
TACATTTTTTTATACAACTATGTGAAAATGGGACTTTTGCATTCTCATAAATATGAAGTTTACTTACTGTGCTTTAAAATTGTGTGTGCTAAATGCTCGTGCTTATACTTTTAGGAATGTGTTTAGTAATTGTATATCTGATTTCTGTGGAGTTGATGTTTGTAAAAGTCTTTTAAGAATCGACAGTTTTATGCATTCATATTATTCTGATACAGAAACTTTATAGGTTTGTTTGCTGTCTTAAGTTTGGCAGTGTTCTTTGATACCAAGACATTTTGCACAAGTTTATTTGTATTATTCAGTATAGAATGTTAGATGACATAATTTTATTAGCCAGTTTAAACATCTTTTAGTCACTTTATCCCATCCCCAAATATTATTTAGAGTGCTGATGTTGAGTGTAATTTCTTTGATCAATTAAGATTAGTGTTGATTGCATAACATCTTGTCTTCAAATTGATTGCATATTTGGTGTATACTTTAATGTTATAGAAAAAGCAAAAATAAAACTGTTTGAAGAATTAAAAATAGCTTGCTTGTGTGAATATGGTAGGTTAAAAATAAGGCAAAGGGAAACTGCTGCTGGCATCAGTTCAGTAACAGCCAGGAATGCTAACATCTGGTAATGCACAAGACAGTCACCTGTGACAACGAATTATCTAGCTAAACTGTCCATTGTCCAGCTATTAAAAAAACTGTGCTCTGAAGAAAGCATAAGTGGTAAGTATTTTAAAAATGTACTTAAAAACAAATCATTAATATATGAGATTGGGGTTTTTTTGTTTTTTGGATTTGTCGTGTCCCCCCCCCCCACTCCTGTGACAGGGTTTCTCTGTGTAGCCCTGGCTGTCCTGGAACTCACTCTGTAGACTAGGCTGGCCTCCAACTCAGAAATCTGCCTGCCTCTGCCTCCCCAAGTGCTGGGATTACAGGCGTGCACCACCACTGCCCAGCATGAGATTGTTTAGATGAATGAAATGTATCTGCTTCACACATGTCCACACTTATTCATCATTAGCAAATTCAGAATTTAGAGGAGTAACAGCACCAACTGCAAGCCTGGAAAACCACTGGAAAGGTCATCTGTAAGGTCAAGAAACCAGTGCTATTGTGTGACTCCACTTTTATTCACTTGTCCATGCCTGTTTCTGTTATTAGCAACAGGGCAGGAAGGGGCAGTGTTTGTCCAAAGGAAATTTTAATGCATGAATTAGAGGTTTTCATTGGTTTTGATTGTTCTGTTTTTAGACAAGTTCTTACTCTGTAGCTTAAGCTGGGTTGAAATTGACAATGTAGTCCAGGCTGACTAGAGCCCAGTATTGTGTTTCTTTTTAAATAATTATTCCAGTGAGATAGATGCCAGATTCAAACATGGTGGCAAGTTTTCCTTAAGAGAGCCTACCACAGCATTGTCATAATCTTTGCTTCAACTGATTTACAGTTTTACATCGCATGTACCATGTTCACATTTTCCACTTTCCACAGCATATTATCAGAATTGTCAGGAAAACTGGACAGCCAGAGAGCCACGATTAGAGATGTTCAGAAGGCACACAATATGGCACATCTCTTCTGAGAGACACATTCTCCTAAAAACATGAGACTAAAAGTAGTTTAAAATACTTCTGACAGAAATGCATGAAAATTAGCCCCCTTCTATATACTGTTACATTGACCTTCTCCCCCCGTGATAGTCATAACCTTCCCTGGTTCAGTATCCCACTCTACTCTCTTTGTACCAAAAGAAAAAAGATTTTATCACATAAAAAACTACTTTACACTTAAAAAATATGATAAGGTAGGATCTCCCCCTTTTTATAGATGTTTCTGGAGCTACTAAAACACTGCATAGATGAAATAGTTGATAAAAATAACCCTCTGGAAAACTGGGCAGTGGTGGCACAAGCCTTTATCACAATACTAGGAGGCAGAGGCACGTGGGTCTCTTAAGTTCGAGGCCAGCCTGGTCTACAGAGTGAGTTCCAGGACAGCCAGGGCTACACAGAGAAACCCTGTCTCAAACAACACCCATCCCTCTGAATTGTACAAAAAGGGAGACAGACATGATGCATGGTTCATCGGACATGGCTTCTTTTTTCATACTTCAGAGACTGGACCCTCATTTTAGGACTCTTGGTTAGATATTTAGTTTCTTGGTCAACCACTTCAGAGTGTTTGGCCTTTGCTCCCTTCTTTCCTTTTGTTTGTACTTTTTTGTACTTTTGCAATTTTGTACTACCTTACCCACAAATCCTTTGAGATCTGTTTTGGCTTGGGAGGAGCAGTCACCGCCCCCTAGTGGAGAAATTCTCGAGGCCCCCCCCCCATCTCACACTTGCATTCCTGCTTAAGATACACAAACAGTTTTCAAAAGCAAACTGATCATCACAAACCTGTTAAAAGCAGGTTAAGCGATCTGTAATAGGGAACTTTATAAATAGATTTAAGGGCCGGAGAAACGGCTGAACCCTTAAGAGCATGTATTCTTCTAGATACAAATGGAGTTCCCAGCAACCACACCTTCAGGAGATCCCTTATATCTGGCTTCCACAGTTTCTCATATACATTAAATAATTAAAAGGTTTTTTTTTTTTGTTTGTTTGTTTTTTTGTTTTTTTTTTCGAGACAGGGTTTCTCTGTGTAGCACTGGCTGTCCTGGAACTCACTTTGTAGACCAGGCTGGCCTCAAACTCAGAAATCCTCCTGCCTCTGCCTCCCAGAGTGCTGGGATTACAGGTGTGCGCCACCACCGCCCAACTAATTAAAAGGTTTTTTGTTTGTTTGAGACAGGGCTTCTCTGTGTAGCCCTGGCTGTCCTGGAACTCACTCTATAGACCAGGCTGGCCACGAACTCAGATCTACCTGCTTCTGCCTCCTGAGTGCTGGGATTAATGATGTTCATCACCACCACCTGGCTAATTAAAAGATTTTTAATGATAGTTTTATAATTCATGTTACCAGATTTAGGACACGGGATCAATAAGAATAAATATGGAAAAAATGTCAAAAGAAAACTATATTTGATAAACAATTTGATACTGAGGCATTGAACAACTTGGTGGATAAAGGTCTTACTGCCAGGCAGTGGTGGTGCACGCCTGTAATCCCAGCACTTGGGAGGCAGAGGCAGGTGGATTTCTGAGTTCAAAGGCCAGCCTAGTCTACAGAGTGAGTTCCAGTACAGCCAGAACTACACAGAGAAACCCTGTCTTGAAAAACCAAAAAAATAAAAAAATAATAATAAATAAAGGTTTTTGCTGCCAAGCCTCATGACCTGAGTCACCAGACCCTGCATGGGAGAAGGCAAAAATATTCTTAACAAATTGCACTTTGACTTCAATTTGTACACTATAGCACACATGAGCATGCACACACACACACACACTAAAATAATTAGATTTTTAAATCAATAATAGAGTTTTCAAAATCTTTCAAATTTCTTTGTGTGTGTGCAGGAAAATATACACAGGGGCTGTGAGTCAAAGGACAATTTACAGAATTCAGTGTTTAGGATCCTGCCATGGAATCCAGGTATTGAATTTAGGTACTCCGGTTTACACAGAAAGCACTTTAACCCACAGAATCATCTTAGTGTTTTATAAATTTGTTCAAAAACATTATGTACATGTATGGAAATAGCACCATGATGCTATAAATTATATGTTAAAAGAGTGCCGGATCTGACCACATAAATTTTAGCTGTTAAACCTGGACTTGGGAATTTGGCTTAGCTGATAAAGAATTAGTCCCACAGGCATGACAATTTGCATTCGGATCTTCAGCACCCATAGAAAAGGCCATGAAGACAGTTGAATATGTGAGTTCCAGGTTCAGCAAGAGACTCTATCTCATAAAATGAAGGAAATGGGAGGAAAGGTAGAGAATGATTGAAAAAGATACCTGATGTCAACTTGTGACTTCCACACTAGTGCACACACGTGTACATGTATGCACATATTCACATGCAAAAAAACCCCACTCTTCTTCATGGTTTGTTTTTTTGTGTTCTATGTTATAAGGTACCAGTTATCCTGATGTTACTCTCCATAATGATTTAATTATTAAAATTAAAAGTCTCTCTTTCAGAGTCCCACTAGGGATTTTAGACTGAAATTAAAAACTTTGTAGAGGAGTATATTTCTTTCTCTCTCTCTCTCTCTCTCTCTCTCTCTCTCTCTCTCTCTCTCTCTCTCTTTGTAGAGGAGTATATTTCTCTCTCTCTCTCTCTCTCTCTCTCTCTCTCTCTCTGTGTGTGTGTGTGTGTTGTAGGCACTGTATGCATGGGCGTATTCACCTAAGCATTCTCTGTGGAGGCCAGAGATGTCCACATACATCTCCCTTTTCACCCCCGCACCCCTTTCCTCCCCAACCCCAACACACACACACCTTGGTGAGACTTTGTCTAACTTAGAACTCATGATTTTAGAATGGCTAGCCAGTGAACCACCAGGATATGTCTATCTTCACCCCCAGTGCTGAAATTACACATAGGTGACCCTGTGCATGGCACTTATGCATATTCTAGAGGTGTCAGTTTGTGGTCATATGCTTGCATAGCAAGTGCTTTACCTACGAACCATTTCCCCAGGCCTAAGAATTTTGCTTTCTCATTTGTATATTCTTGAGGTATCTATCAAAGAACATGAATATGTTTAAATTAATGAGATATACTGTGTGTGTGTGTTCTATAAAAAAGGCATAGTTACACTGGGCGGTGGTAACGCATGCCTGTAATCCCAGCACTTGGGAGGCAGAGGCAGGTGGATTTCTGAGTTCGAGGCCAGCCTGGTCTACAGAGTAAGTTCCAGGACAGCCAGGGCTATACAGAGAAACCCTGTCTCTAAAATACCAAATCCAAAAAGAAAAAAAAAAAGACATAGTTAGAAGGTATTGAATCTATTTGTATTAAACCATAATCACAGTTTTCATAATTATAGTATTAAATGCATTTCAGATTTTAGTATCTGAAAAAAAGGCAGACTCTTAGTGAGCTCTGTCTGCTGCAGTAAGTAGATCCCTCTCCCTCACAACTCCTGGTCTATTTATGATCTTATCAGGATGCCCATGTGTTATGAAGTCCAGCAAGCTCTGTTATATTCTTGTCATTATTGAACTTAACAGTTGCTCTCTTTCTTTTCAGGTATATGGCATAATTTTGTCCTTGCTCTCCTTGGTATTTTAGCTCTTGTTCTCCTCCCAGTAATCCTCTTGCCTTTTTACTACACTGGAGTTGGGGGTACTTATCACTGAAGTCGCAGAGGTAAATAATCACCTAGGGTGTTCTTTCACCAGATGTTCTACTGTAACGCTTAGAATCCTTTCAACTGCAAACAATGTTGGGTTTTTTTTTAATGGGATGAAAGTTGTTTGGTGTTGTTCTGCACAAAAGCGGTTGTATCAAGATTTTGTGTGTGTGGTTTATTAATCAAGTGCATTATTTATCTTTACTGTTTATTTCTGATTTTCAGTACTAAGAGGAATGATAGGTTACCCATTTTGTAGGAGTTTTAAGTTAATGCCAATTCTGTATTTTCTTTACTACTATGATGCTATCAAGTCTGTGATTAGATCTTTTCAAGGGAAAAACTACCTATGTCTGTACATTTGGGGCTGTGTTTCCATAAAGACTTATCTTGTGGTTTCTGTCCATTAAGAATATAGTAAATTGAATTTGTAAAAATTTTATTTAATGTTTATATGTGCCACATATTATATGTGGATACCAGGCAAAGGCCTTCTAGAAGAGGGTGTTTGATCCCCTGTAGCTGGAGTTAGAGGTGGTCCTGAGCTGCCTGACATTGGTGCTGGGAACTGAACTCTTTCCTCTGGAAGAGCAACAGTGCCCACAAAATCTAGAAGAAGATGGGGGGATCTCTTGGAGCTGGAGTTAGAGCTGCTTGTGAGCCCCCTGACATAGGTGCCTGGAACAGGACTCAGGTCCTTGGAAGAACAGCTTAACTGCTGAGCTCCCTCTCTTGAATTTTTATTAGCAAGTATTTTGTGCATGTTTTATAGTCTGTAGTCATGTGGCTGCATACATGTGTGTGTGCGCGCAGAAGCATGTGTGTGTTGATACATATGGAGACTAGAGGTTGACATCACATGTTTTCCTCAATGCTCTCAGTAAAATAATAAATACTTATATATGAGACGGGGTCTTGCTATATCCTGAATGTTTCCCTAGATGTCCTGAAACTATGTAGAGTAGACTTGCCTTGAACTCAGAGATCTCCTGCCTTTGCCTCCTCAGTGCTGGGGTTAAGGGTATATACCACCCTACCTATGTCTCCCCCACTTAAAATTTTAAAAATTGTAATATTTTAAGTGTATGGATATTTTGCCTACATCATTGTGCCTGCCCGTTGCCCATGGAACCCAGAAAAGGTTTTTGGATTCCTTGGAATTAGAGTTGCAAACAGTTGTGAGCCACTGTGTGGGTACTGGGAATAAAATCCTGCTTTTCCAGCCTATGTTCCAAACCACTAGGCCATCTTTGTAGCCCTCCTCCTTGACTTTTGAGATAGGGGCTTTTCACTGAACCTGAAGCTCACCAATTTCTATGCTAACTGGTGAGGAAGTCCCAGGGATCTTACTGTCTCTGCTGCTTCAGTATTAAGATTACAGGTATAAACTACTATGTGTGTCTGGGGGCGGGGCTGGGGGTGCTAGAGATCCAAATTCAGGTCCTCATGCTTGCACAGCAAACATTTACCAACAGCTGCTTCCCCAGCATTTGTTTCTGTATATTTTGGATTTGTTTTTGTTTTGTTTTGTTTTGTTCTTACCCATTAAGACTTGCACAGATTTTTCTTTTTTAAAAAAAAGTATTTATTTTGAGGACAAGGTCTGACTGTATCGCCCTGGCTGGCCTTAGACTCGCAGTAGTCTACCTGCCTGTTTTTCACCAGTGCTGAAATTGTAGGGGTGTGTCACCACACTGAGCTTATTTATTTATGTTTAGAATGACAGCATTCATTTATATTCATTAGGTACATATTTGTTCAGTTTGTTTAATTTTAAACATTTATTTATGTATTTTATGCATATATATACATTTATGTACATGAATGCTCTGTCTTCATGAACACCAGAAGAGGGCATCAGATCCCATTATAGATGGTTGTGAACTACCATGTGGTTGGTGGGAATTGAACTCAGGACCTCTGGAAGAGCAGCCAGTAGTAACTGCTGAGACCATCTATCCAGACCCTGTTTTTTGTTTTCATTTTTTTAATTTAAAAAATATTATTGTTTGAGAAGTTTAGCCAGGTGGGTGGGTGGCGCACGCCTTTAATCCCAGCACTTGGAAGGCAGAAGCAGATGGATTTCTGAGTTTGAGGCCAGCCTGGTCTACAGAGTGAGTTCCAGGACAGGCCAGGGCTATACAGAGAAACCCTGTCTCAAAAAAAGAGACAGACAGACAGAGAGAGAGAGAGAGAGAGAGAGAGAGAGAGAGAGAGAGTTAGTTTATATAGTGTATTTTGATCATATTCGCTCCTCCCTTTAACTCCTCCCAGATCTACTCCCACCTCCCTGTCATCTCTCACAACTTCATGTCCCCATTTTTCCCCTTTAATTTCCTAACGTCTGGGCTCCAATTTATGCTGACTAGCTATATACTTCTGGATGTGGTGCCCAGCCACTGCATAGTGGTTAGTTGGCATTTTATTTTTTTTTCTTCAGTTAAAAAGTTTGGAGTTTTTCTTTGCTTCTTTGTTTTACTTTTAAATGTCACATTATGTGCATGGTTTGGGTGTTTTGACAGTTTGTGTGTCTGTGTAACACTTGGGTGCCTAGCCCCCATGGAGGACAGACAAGTACATTGGATTCCTTGAAACTTGAGTTAATGGCTGTTTCAAGCCACTGTGTGTGTGCTGATAATGG